>NW_009647955.1:3334698-3382860 GCF_000708025.1 Charadrius vociferus
GGAAGTACCACCAGCACCTGGTTTCTCCCACTTGAGGGACATGATGTTTTTCCTCAGTAGGAGACCTGGGATGAGCTCACAACACGGATGGGGCAATGGGCTGGGCCATGCACTGAAACACTGTAGATGCACCACTGGATCAGACCAGTGCTCAACCGGGCCAACGGTCTAGAAATTATATCAATTATAATATTACTTTTACAAAGCAAGTCTTTATGCTATTGGCTTCACTGACCCTTTGCTTTTCCCCATTCTTCTGTGTATATACTGTAGCTCTCAATACTCCAGGGACAAGTAGATCAGAGAAGGTGGATATACAATAAGACAAGAAAATTTGGTTTTGTATCACCCTTGGCTAAATCCTCCATTAAACCAGTGAGATTGCCTAGGACACACACCACGATGCAGTAGGGCAGTATCTGACTCTGAAAAGCCTCTGTAGTCACACCAAGCATGCCTGTCTGCCTCTCCCCCTTCCTCATCCTCAGGCCCACCAGCAGTGCCGGCGCTTGCTGCTCCCTGCACCTCCCCACAGAAACGGATCACCCCATGAGCAGTCCCCAACAGCCGACTGCGCAGCCTCTGGCGATTACGGGGTTTTGCGAAACAGAGCTTGAGAAACTCTAAAATGCTTTCATGGATTTCATGGGCTTGTAAAAGGGGTAGCACACAGGCTATGCAATAACTAAAGAGGAAAATAGATGCCTTCTAGCATCCTGCTGGAGAGCTAGAGCCACCACCGTTTCAGGAAAGTTTTCCATTCATTTCTCTTTTTACCTCTTGCAACACAAACGTTCGCTGCATTAAGGACTCTTGCTTCTCCTCCTCCTCCTCCCAGCCAACTTTTCCAAACTGCCTTAGCCTCCAGCAGCCACCCCAAACTAAAGACACCAGGGTGAAAGCTGTGCTCACCAATACTGAAAAAATAAAATTGCTCAGCACTGCCTGACCTTCACCAGAGTGCAGTCAGTAGAGAGACAATGGCAAGTATATTCAGAACCAGTAGCAAGAGTAAAGGCAATCTTCCACAAACTCCAACACCATCAGAATTTGAGCAGGTGGTCCTCGGCTCAGAGGGAAAACCCTGAAGCTAAGAAGGTGTGCGACCTCTGGTTGCTCAGTATGGCCTCTGCTCTGTCAACATTGTCTAGAAGTGTCAGATGGGACACATTTGGGAGGATTGTCAGGGCTCAAAAGTACCATCAGATTATAACAAGTGGGTCACAACAAGCCTGCAGCAAACTTGTACCAGTAGAAAGGTGCTTTTACCAAGACCAAACAGACATTCAGAGATGGTGTGGGGAAGGGGGCAGGGTCTCAATGTTAGTGCCCTCTTCCAGTGACCCATAGCATGGCTGAGAGCCCTGGGAAAAAGAATCACTCAGCTCCTTTGTTTTCATAAAGTTGGGGATAAACATCATGGCAACGAGGCCTGCCAAGACCACAGACAGACACAGCTGACCTTGAGGGAGAGTAGTTCCTCTCAAGCTCCTTTTTCACCATGTCATAAGGAGGCCAGTGCTGCAGCGCACGCAGCATCTAGCAATCAGTATGGGACGGGATGACAGGCAGGAGAGCAACTGCTAATAGCAGACAGGTATAAGCACTCTGAGATCTTTCAGTCCAGAGCCACTCACACCTACAGCAAAGGATATTCAGCCAGCCTCAGCTGCTGTCAGACCTCCGCCTAGATGGGCTCATGGTGCTGGCCTGGATGCAGAAGAAAGCCAGGAGGCACAAGGCCCTTTCATCCTCAACTGCCCACACAGCACATCAGGAACAAGTCATTCCTATCAGTTTGAGCCCTTCTGGCTCTTCCCTCCGGCTAAGCTTTCTCTAGAATCACCCAAAATCAGGAACTACTACTGAACAAACTGGTCAGAAACTGTCCATGTCAATTGAGTTATGGTTTCACCCATCAAGGACAGGACCAAGGAAGCCAAACACCACCAAAGCCACTCTGAATCACCAAGGCTCAGGGCAGCAAATAACTATTATATTTAATATATCACAGTGCCTTGGCTTGGCCTCACGTGGGGTCAGCAAGAGATTTTTTTCATGTATTTGTCCCTGTCCTTCTCAAGAAACAAATTCTTTAAAATGATTAATTGTCCTCAGCGGTAATTAATTATCCCCAAGCAGTGAGCTGAAATGACAGACTGATATTTCTACTTGAATCCTCAGGGGAAAATCGGGTTGTCTTGCTATGCTCTCTAAACCTGACATAAAGTTAAAAATAGGAAGTTTAATATGCAGTCTGTAGGACTTTTTCTGCCTGTAAGGCACTCCCAAGGGATGTCTCAGTTCAACTGCACGCTCACAAAGTCCTGCTGTCCTAGAGAAGGCAGTGACATTTATTTCCTCCTTGTGCAGCCCAGGCTCAATGAAACACCAGCAAGAACTAAAGAACTTTGTCAATTAATACAACTGATGGTAAGTTACAGTAAAAGCTTTTAAACACGTAAGTCTCCAAAGAAGCCTGCTTAGAGCTATGTGCTAGAAGCAGCATGAGGGAAACCAGAGGTTTTCACTCACAGCGACTGTCTGGAAGCAGATGTCATACCTACCGATGACAGGCAACTGGGTAGGCAAGTATACACACATATTTGTGTTTCTGCTATTAATTAACCTTGGTGGGTTGGATGCTGTAACTCAGGGAACAAGTCCATTTTGCCTTAAAGGTGGTTTTCCAGCTCAGGTTTCTAGTCTTGAGGTAGGTCCATATTTGTTACTTCTACACAGAGCAGAAATTGAGATTATTGAACAAATATTTTGGTTAATTCCTATCAGTTCTTCAAAGTAAGAGTTGTTATAAGCTCATTTTATCAATGTTTTTGTAAAAGAAATTCTGAAATCCACTACTTTCCTCTGTTTCGTTAATAAGCAATATCTTGGAGCAAAAATGGGAAAATTCCCAAAGGATTAGTCTAATTTCTCTCCCAACTGCTGAACTGACAGTGCATCTCCCTAGTGCACCCCTAATGAGGAAACAACTACTGAAAGTGAACCAAGCCTTCACTCAGCACTAAATCCCAGCGTGCTGCATGAGCCAGGTTGTCAGGTGTTCTTTAAAGTACAGAGAGTTTGTTTAGAGAAGATCTATTTTCAGAAAAGAGGAAAAAAATAAGACTCTTTTTCTAGATCATCTTAAGTAACAGCACCTCTGTCTCCTTGGCATTTGTAGAGCTGTTCTAGAGAAACCCAACCGCTGCCACGGGCAGGCTGCACATCAACCACACCCGCACCTCCGACGGAGGCCAGTTAGATCTGACAGAGTTTGTCACCTCTGTTGGGACTTTTGGCCTGAGTTAACAAGCCCAGGAAGACCTGGCCTGTCTGCCAGACCTCCTGCAACACTCTGCTGGTTTGATAAGCCCTCCCAGAACATGGAGCGATGAGAAACATGGTGCAGAGACACTCAAGTGAGGTTTGGAAACAGAAATCCCTCTACCAGCCAGGTTTGGGGCTGGTTTCTTTTTGTATTATTCACGGTATCCTAAATTCCAATTACCCTCAACCACAGCATAGCAGTTCTTTAGGGTAATACAAGTTGTTTCCATAACTGTGTAAGTTTATAACTGTAACCATTTCAGGTAAAAATTCACCACTGACTGCTTTAAGCAAAAGGGCTCCCCCAGCACAGGCACGCAGGTGTTTCTCTCACCCAGCTTTCCACAGCCCACTTCCAGCTGTGGCAAGCGGGTTGCTGCAAGACGTTTAACCCCCAATCTTCTCTGGGGCATCTGCAACAGCCTGGCTTTGTCCCAGTGAAGAAGTTTTGCCACACTTTTTGCTCCTGCCCCAGAGCTTGGATGTACCTGCTTGAGAACGGCGGCTGGCTCTCCGCGCTGCCAAACGTGTCCCTGCACAACCTGCTGAAAAGCTCGAATACAACAGCAAACGCAGGCTCCGAGCAGGCGCTGTTTAAGCTGCAGCACACAGTTTGCAATGTTTATTTCCCTGCGATGATGGGACCCCGGCCCAGCCACGGCACCCTGTGCGAGAGCATCCAACAGCACGCTGTCCCATATGCCATTTCCCACAGGCGTGCTGGAGCTGCACCAAGGCCAGGGCAGAGCTGCCTGCCCACATCCAGCCTGACACGCGCCTCCGTCGTGCTGCAAGCGCAGACACACGATTATGCAATGGCAAAGCCGAGCGTGACGGAGCCGCTGCATAGCACAGACCCCATAGCACGTCCCTTCCCCTTCCCCTCACCCTGCTCGGCTTCCAGCCCAGATGTGTTTCCCCAGATGCACTATCTGGGAAGCCTGCAAGGCCAGCGTGGCAGCAGCCTCTCCCAGCAGAAGGTGACCCCCTCCTGCACACCAGGATCTGCCCTATTCTACCCATGTCCTGCCCCGTCCTCTGCATTAACCCCTTTCTGGAAACACGCTGTTACGGACTCTACCTGTGCTTTCAGGTTGGCTTTTTTCCTCTCCCCTAAAACAGACACGGCACTGGGAGGCACAAACCTCCTGGTGAAGTTTACAGGCCACCTACTACACCACACATTAATTGTCTGCACATCCCCCAACCTCATTTCACTTCCAAATAGCACTATTCTCGCTAGCAAACTTTGTTGGCTTTAAGCTGATGAATGAGTTGATGTGTAACAAAACTTTTGTGCCCACAAGCGAGAAGTAAGTCTCTTACTAATCTAAAAGCGTATAACCCCCCCCAAGCTTTTACTACATGTGCCCTTCCAGGGGCATCACACTGCTGCTACCAAAAGCCTTGCAAGTGACAAACAAGTTTTTTGTTTCAGTTACACCTTCGGGCAGAAAACATAAGAGCAAAAGAGAGGAAAAAGAGCAATCTTGCAAAAGAAAGTGTCATTTGTTATTCTTAAATAGCTCCGCTTGTGGTACAAACACCAGGCTGGTGCAAAAGCTGCGTCTTAGGGCAAATGGCACTTCGCTCTTCCACCCAAATGATTTAAGGTACACAGCACACATGCAAATAAACATGCAGCGACCCCTTTTTGGTAGGTGGCATCCTGTAGCAGAGGCAGAGGGATCTGTATAGCAGCTATAGACACTCAGCACCTTGACCATGTTTCAGCCTGGAAACGTGAAAGAAAATCAAATTCCAGCCCAGGTTTCCAACCCACTGAGCCCCCAGAGCCCCAAAGTCACTGCATCTGGTGCTGGAGATGCATTCACAGCCTCTCGCAGGGAGATACGCAACAAACCTCTCACACAGCTCAAATCAGTGGCTACTTTTAAAAACCTGGCTGCAAGACACTCATGGCAGGTCCACTGCCCACACAACTGCAGGAGCTCAGCAGAATTAAATCCTTGAACCAGCCAGAAGCTGCTGTTGTCCCTCATAAGCACAGCGGCAGCACTGCATCATTTACCACACATCTCCTGCAGCCACTGCCAAATATGGCACTTTGGGGGCATTTATTTTAAGCGTCATTGTTTTCTGTACATTAACATATGCTCCAGTCAAACCCTTTATTCCTCATTGCCAGACATGATGAGCCTTGTTACAGCCCAAATTAGAGTCTTGAAAGCACTGCCTTAATTTATAACCCAGAGAAGGAAAACAATTTAATAAATTTAAGGAACTTAACAGTCAAAATCCCTTCTCTGACAAGCATAGCTGACATGGTTTTTAGTTCTCTAAAAAACACCAACTCCTTTAAGGGAATGAGCCGGGCAGCTGAGATGGGACATGGACACCCCTCTGCTGCTGCTGCCCCAGGAAGGGACACCAGGTCCCCTCAGATTCATAGGTCATCCTCACCATTCCTCAGGTCTGCGAGGGAAAGCTTTATCAAGCTGGCTTTTCTCGGTGGGAGGTGAGCTTACTGATCATTGTATGGCAGTAAATCCTCAACAAGAGGTGATACAACTCTAAATCGCTATGACTAGTTTGAAGTGTCAAAACTTCCAGACAACCAGGGTTATTTTATCAGCTGGACTAAAATTACTAGAAGAAACTGAGGCACAGGACATCCACCCTAACCCAGAGAGGCCTTTTTTAACACTTAAGTTCAACAACATGAAGTCTTTTTGCAGAAATCAGGTTTGCAGGATTCAAGTGCCTCACACCTCAGATCACCCGGCAAAGGTCACTGAGGGCCCTGGGAACCATCACCCCAAGTGACAGGGCCAAGTTCAGCACCCAATTGCATTTGCATGCACACAAAAAGGCCCATGAACCGCCACAGTTAATGTCAACCTAAAAAAAAAAAAAGGAAGTCTAGTTAATATGTGTTAAGTTAAATTCCGTTATTAATGAAAATGTTTCCAGCAGAGCAGTTATGCAGCACCATTAAAGGAAGGTGGAATCCAGGAGATGGAGCAGTAGCAGGAGCAGAGCTGGCAGTATGTTTGTATATGGACTGGCTGAATCACTGCCATCCTGCACCTACTGTAACCTCCCCAGAAAACATGACTGCAAACATTTGTATAGCTAATTACTGATCTACAGCAGCAGTCTAATAAAAGGACATATGTAAGGGGCGGGGCATTTGGTGCTTACAGAATTAAAATTCTCCACTCTGAGAGGATGTGGGATAAATAAACCAATTCCACGTACTAGTCTAAGTAGCAACTCCACACAGAAGTTTAAGCTCTGAGAAAGAAGAATTCCATAGTGGAGGCCGAAAAACAATTTTGGGTTAATTAACATCCATGAGTCAAAGCCTGCCTGACAGTGTGAGCAGGGAGAGCTGAAGCCGTCTCCCTAAAGTCAGAGCACTGCGCGGCGGCTCTCTGCTACCTGCGGGCTCATGCAGTTCACTAAAAAGCAGCTAGAAACAAGATACACGTTGAATTCCTAAGCAATTCCTCATTCTGTATTTCTCTTTCAGGGATGGAAAGGAGACAGTGGGCATATCTAGTTGAATCTTTAGACACAACTTTGCTCACTTCACAGTGAAGTGTTTACAGAACTATCGCCATACTCCAGCAGGAACGAACACTGCACATTAGTGACACCACATGTTGCCCCCTCTCTTCCATCTTTGTTGGGTGCCCAGGCAAAACCAAAGTCTCCACCATCAGGTGCTAAAAGCACAAGTTCCCATTATCAGGCTTGAAGAAAGCCATCACTTTTTCAACTGGGACAGTGACATGCAGAGGAACAACTGGCATTACATAATTGCAGCAAAACCACTCTCCGTGAGCAAGGTACAGTAAAAGCTGGCTTTGCAATTGTTTGATTTTCATACTAATGAACAAGTTAAAGTTTATTTCTATCATCTTTATCATTCCTAGTGGCAGGCAGCTGAGGAAGCACTTGAGTTTTCCATGCATCAGCTTATAGGCATGTATGCAGTTTTCATGGCTAAGCATTATGTCTCCTACTGTTACTTGTGACCCAGAGCGGCGTCATGTTTCCCCCCCTCAATGTGAACAGCCTAGCTTTAAGGAGCTTTTTGTCAAGCAGGTTGTGAACAAAATTGCAATAACCACAGCAAATTAATTGGCAGAGACAGAGGAGCTCCCTGGGGTGCTACAAAATGATGAAAAGGCTACAAAACTTCCTAGAGGATGAGGAAGATGTACATACACGAGCAGGCATTCCTCAGCCTCCTCTCCCACAAAGGTGGTTGGGAAAGCTGTAGTTCTGCAGGTTTTCAGACTGACCTTAGCGCAAGTGCAAAATAAAACATGAGACATGCACGGAGAAATTTGCCCATCAGAAGGACAACCACCACCCCTCTGCTATGGATCATGACTCCCACTGCGCAGCAGCCCCTGCGGTCGCCTGGCACTGGCTTTGCTGAAGCGCAGACGTTGGTCTCTGACCCGGCAATGTTATCCCCCAGAGGCAACAGCAGCAGGAAGGCAGGACGGGGGGAGTTCAGGTCTCTGCTTCTTTCAAGATGACCCCTGAAATGCTGAGCTGGGGATGTTATGAGCATCAGCAAGCAAGGAAGCCAGCCAAGAGCAAAACGTGTTTTATCTTTCCGTCAGTAATTGAAGTGGGCCAGCATTCAACGGCACTTTGTGCCAATATTTCTTCGAACACCAAACGGGTATGCATCTTTCAAACTCAGGCTGCAGAGTGAACAGGCTGAATGCTGCAGCTTCTAAATTTCAAGTTCAAGTGCTGCTCAAGATAGTAGCCAGTTATTGGCTCTATATTACATGCACAGACAAAATGTTTTCCCACTCTGGACCATTTTTCACCATTGAGGTGATTAGAACAGGCTATTTGAGTCAAATTCAAACAGACCAAGGGAAAGTCTGAGCCTGCCCAAGTCTTTCTGCGATGGTTTAACCCAGATTAACAGTGAACACATCAGGACAGTCCTAGCTACCTGCAGGGTTTGCAATCTGGAGAGACAAAAGCACAAGTTCACAGCTTCAGAAAGATAAACTGCTCTGCAGATCAAGATATCCAAAAAAACCCAAACAAGCAATCTTCATATAAATAAGTGAGATTATGATTTTGGGGCCCTCTTCCAACCCATGGGCTGGCACAGGGTGCAGAAAGGACTC
This sequence comes from Charadrius vociferus, assembly GCF_000708025.1. Lineage (NCBI taxonomy): Eukaryota > Metazoa > Chordata > Aves > Charadriiformes > Charadriidae > Charadrius > Charadrius vociferus. The sequence goes on from NW_009647955.1 coordinate 3,343,161, forward strand.
ATCTAGGGCTGTGGGTGCACCGGTGAGACCATCACTATCTTTCACAAATAGGTTGATTAGAATGGTGCTTCTACTGAGCAATTCAGTGCACAGACTCCAACCCTGTGCACGCTCCTTGCCTGTATCTGCTCCCTGGGCAGCTGCACAAGTGAGGAGAGGACATCCCCAGGGACTGCAACTCGTCTCCCATAGTTGTAAAGCCTTCAAAACTCATCGGCAGCCATTAAATACAGCTCTCCAACAACTGGTGTTACTTCTACTGGCAACACACTCCTCACAAAAGCCCTTACGTGTTTGCTGGGCTGGAGCAAAGCAGATCCTGAGCAGCACTCCAGAACCTCAAACAGGAGATATTCCCACCGCAGCCATTAAGGACACACGTCCTCAGCCTGGCAGCTTACATCAGCCTAAACAGAGGGGCAGCATTTTGCAGGTACGTTAAAGGAAAAGCAGGAGAGCCCTCCCCAGGTTAGGTGCTGTAAGGAGCCTATGGGGGCAGCCCTCAGGCACTGCCAGCTTCAGCCAGAAGGAGCTTTAAACACACACGAGAAGTGCTGGTGCTCAGAGGCTACAGTCCATATATCACACACTAAATGGCTTATACCATTTGTCTCAACTGTCACCTCATGTAAGAGCAGGAGAGCCAGGTAAAACAAGTCTTTTCCAGTGCTTGTAGTCTCCAATAAGAGGTCCGCGTTTATGAACTCAAGATCCTGAACAAAATTATTCAACATAGCATAATTGCCCTGTCCATTCCCAAAGAAAAACAAAGCAACTTTCATTTCTGCAAAAACAACAGAAAGCTGTTCATTTGGGAGGGTTATTTTATTTAGAAGGGCCGTTTTTAGCTTTTTTTGGACTTCCCAGCTACAGTACACTTTTCTTTAATTGGTTTAGCTCAACCAGCAAAGAGCAGGAGTTGAGCAACAAGGGTCTGCACATAAAAGCATTTGAAATCACTGGCTGGCTAATACAGTCTAAACAGACACTGCAATCTGCCTGTCAGACTTATTAGAGGGTAGTATTGTGTTCTGTATATTACATTACTATTATTGTATTTTCCAGGAGAATGAATTATCCACTGGTAATGATTTCATATGGGTAAATGAGGCTGCTAGGTTTGCTTCATTAGCATCTTTTCTGCAGTCACCAGCATTTAAATTAGAGATTCTCCTGGACCATAGAAAAGAGCAAGTGTTTACTCAAGTGTTTTACCAGCCTGCCAACACAAGCACCTCTGCATCCCGCAGTTCCTGCTCCCACTGGGGCTTGCGGAGGCCACAGAAGCAGCGGGGTGTTAATACAGATCTGAGAACTGAGCAGCTCCAGACAGAGATGGGATTTGAGCCCCATCTGTAGTGTTATCTCCTGACTGCATACGATAAGGGACCTCTGACCAGTATGGCAGTGTTTTTCACATGTTCATCTCTTCAGTGAGAAACGCCCTTTGAAGTAGATCGAAGCGGGTACCAAGTGTTTTTGGGGTGCAGGTAGCCACGCTAATTGCCCTGTGAGCACTTCTGGGACTTCCCACCCAAATCTCATGCCCAAGCTCACTTCTGCCCTCAGAGACCCAGGCAAGGGGCAGGCAGAGCTCCTGCTGCTCCTGCCCAGGGCCCGTGTCACAGGAGCAAGGTGGACAGTGCAGGACTATGGGGAATCCTCCCAGGCCCTGGGGGGCATGGTGCTGTGATGCTCAGGGCTGACATTACCTTTCTACCCTCCGGAACCAGCAGCCTTCTACAAGTGATGCACGGCACCCGTGCCTCCTTCCAGCATCAAAGCTCGGTCATTTCCACAACCCCAAAACTCCACGCAGTCAACGGCATGAGGGAAGATGTGCAGGCAGGACAGGGTTGTCTGTGCAGCACAGGGATCAGCTGCACCGAAATGGGGCAGGCAAACTCAGAGCAAAGAGAAGGGCAAAGAAAAAGGGTTGTATCTCCTGTAATGGCTTGGCTGGCAGCTGCTGAGGAGAGGGGAAATCCTTCTGTTCAGGCTTAGTGCCCATCTCCAAGACTTCTTCTACGTGGAGCCATTCACACTCATATGAAGAATAAGAAATGTTGAAGTCAGTGACAGGACTGGGTAGAGAAGGGTCATACATTGTGACAGGGTATGACGTGATGCAATCCCACATTTATGTGAGATCCAAGAGGCTGTTCGTAGGAATGGGAACACAGACATATGGCAAAATCCAGCTCCTAGAATGACTTATCAGACAAAAATAATTTTAAAGGATATTTTACATTCACTGCTTTAACTCCCTTCTGCTCTATTAGTGAGGTGGTTAGTTGGCTCTATCACTAGATTAGAAAATGGAAATCCTTTCCCATACAGAGCATGTAAAATAGTGCTAATTGTGACTGAGTAAGCCCCTTTTATGATATTTTTTTAAAAGGCAATATGTGTTTGGGTAAGTAGCTGGTGTATTCCCCAGAAAAGTTTATTTCACCAGCACTCACCATGTCCTCAGCTAATTACAGAAGCACTGCAGCTATCTGTGGGATAGTGGTAATTATAGCTGGTGTGCACAAAGGAGCAATAGCCACATAACTGCGTTTCACTACCGCTTCACAGGAAAGAGTCTCAAAGAGCACTGCAGTTATTTGCACCTACACCTTCACAGCTCCACGATTTAATCAGTCACTTCACAGTCATGGAAATCCAGGGAGAGATGAAGCGAGGCAGGCATGAAAGACTTGGGAGAACCCCCCTTCCTCTGAGGGTTTCACATCTGCTGGGATAGAGCACCAAGTCAGATCTCAAAACTCCACTGGCCTTGAACAGGGAGCTGGGCTGCACATCGCACAGGCAAATCGGTCTGTAATTCTAAACAATGCCATAAGCAGCCAGAGGACCCCTATATATTCAAAGGTTTGAGCTTTAGAAACAAACTTTGGGGGCAGGGAAGGGAGGCTCTGTACATCAGGTCCATTTATCTAATGAGGCAATAATTAAACATCTAATTTCCCAGTCATGCTTTTATCTGCTGAGCTGTGCTCTGGGTTAAAGGCACCCTCAAACCTACAGATGCAAAATAAAAACAGCTTAGCACAGGGAACAGCTCTTCAATTTTTGTCAGCAACGGTGAGGACAGGTGTCTCTTCTGTATCACCCTTCTAGCTCAAGGATCTACCTTCTCCAACGGGTTTAGATCTTCTCCAAGAACACTTGGCTTCAGCTCCAAACCGAATCCCGAGTTTTCAGAAAATTACAGCACTGATTACATTTATGAGATGATTAAGAGCCTTTCCAAGTCCAAAATTCAGGTAGTTACACTGTAACAGCCTGTTCCACTACAAAGCCCTAAAGGCAAAGCCAGTTTCAGGTCCAGTTTCCAAGAACAGCATGTACCCTGGGAACACGCTGCACACCGCAAGGTCTGTCTGCCACAGCATCTTCAAGGAGTCACACCTACAGTCACATGCCATCAGCTGCTGTGGGTCTGACGGACCTGACCTTTCCAGCTCTTACGTGGCCCCACTAACTGCAGTGTCTCTTACGTGGCCCCACTAACTGCAATATCTCTGGACATCAATCTCTGAACATCATCTCTGCAGTACCCAAAGCGTAGCTCGGCGCAGCACACCGGCACCTGCGACGCCGACGCTCATTCCCACAAAGCGCACCATCTTACAGCCACAGCGTTCCCGAATCAAGCAGATACAAGAGTATTCGCCACACTTAGCCCAGGGAGGAATGAGTTGAGAGCTCAGTGACGACAAAGCACACACCTCTGAGGACAAAGCAGGCTTGGTGCCACCGGTGTTGTCACAGCGCACTGTATCGCACAGCCACAGCGAGGACGTGCGCTCACGCGGCACTGAAAGCCCAACCGCGACGTATCAGAGCAAGAGAAGCCAGCTTCAAAACACCGAGCTAGGCATGCACGGCAGGTTAGCCAAGACTGAGTCAAATTCAACACGGACAGCAAAACCAGCCTGAAAAACCCGTGTAGCCCTAACCAGACCTCTGGGCTGGGCTACCGGTGCCACCACAGCCAGCTCCATAAAATAAACTGGGGCCTGACATCGCCATGATGCAGTGTAAGCATACCCTGCAGACCTCAGCTATGCCAGACAACACAAACCCCTCCCTTTGGCAGCAAACAGCCCTGAAAAAGTAATTAGTTTTCCCCAAATTATTAGGAAAGTGAGTAATGGTGTGTACAGTTACAACAGTGCTGTAGACACTGCGCTCCGACCGAGGGAATGGCAAAGCAGAAGAGGGATTTGTTTGCAGTCGGTAATTGTTCCCTGCCCTGACTTTGCTCAAGCAGCTACAATTATTAATCTGTAAATTTCAACATCAAAAGCAGAGATAACTAAATAGAGGCAAGGTCAGATGAAAAAAAAAATATCTAATTTTTCACATTTCATTAATTTTTTCCAGCTGAGATAGCTTTCTTTTTGAGTTGATATTAAGAGCATACATATTTAAAATAAGTCCCACTGGCCACATATGCCATCAGCGGAGTGCAGCACAGCAAAAAATAATTGAAGTAATTGTTTTTAAGGACAAATTATATTCACTTCAGCTTTGCTAGGATAACAATTTGCACAGCTGAAAAGAAGCCAGACATGAAACTGCGCACTGAATTTATTTCCCTACTACGAGTAATTCTTTGGATTCTTGTCTGAAGAGAGAAGCTCCAGTTTGTAAGGGAGGTGAGCCCTGGGTATCATTACCTGTGTGTGGATCAAAGTAGCACAGTGGAAGAAAGCCCTATTGATGCTAAAGTGTGCCCATATGGAAGAAGCTGAAAGACACAAACAGACTCCATGACCTACGTTCATCTACAGTGATGAGGGCAGGAGAATATTCTTAGCCTGGAGACAAAAATAAATTAATGTAATTACTCCAAACGACAAGAAAGAGTCTATTACAAAATGGAAGAGAGATTTGCCTTTTGTCAATTAAAGCAAAATGGTTTAATTTCTCCTACAGTGTAGTTCAAGCGAAAAGAGGAAAGAAAGGGGAACCTAGTTGAAAAAATTTTGTCTTTTCCTCCCAAATCCTAGAACTAGAAACTGTTTCAAAATATTAAAGTACTTTCATGGAGCACAGTGTCTGGGACCATTTCACACTGAAATCGCATTAGCACATCTCCCTCATAGTGCAGCCAAACTGGTTCTCACCCTCTTTAATAGCTAAGCTGTAAAACCTTTTCTATCCACTAAATAAGCAAGTTTGTGCTGTTACAGAAATATCACACTATAAGGACAAATCTGTCCTGTGATTAACTCCATAGCAGCAGAATCCCACCAGGGATGAATTAACCAACATCATTTTTTCACCTTTTCCAAAATGAGGACTCGTGTATTTTCAAAATCCTTTTTCCATTCATCTCTGCTCACAGCATGTGTAGCTTGCAAAAAAGTTCCCTTTATCATCATCATAATTAATTTTCACTGAGCTGGACAGCAGAAAACAATACACCCATGAGGAACTCGTGCTCAGTCCACAGGGAACTGCAGCATCACGTACCTGAGAAGTGGCCTCAGCATATTCAGTGTGTTGCTGCACTGATTCATTGTCCTGTCATTGAACATAACTGGATGTTTATTAACAATGAGAACAAATACATTTTATCCTTTATGTCAAGAACTGTCTTTCTGAAGAAGAAGAGGAGAGGCACTAAGAAGGAACTGAGATATTGGCATACTTAAAATAAAAATACAGAGCTGGCATCATGGCATTTGATTTAATGATTATCACATGAGGAACACGGAGTTTAACAGGAAGTGTGAACTGTCATAAACAACTCCAGCTTGTTTAGATTTCTCCATTCTCAACAAAGATGGGCTGCATAGACCAGCATCCCATCTCCTACAGGGTATTAGCTAAGAGCCAGAGAAAGGTATCCGGGTACACCATAAATATTTGCTACTTGCCCCTTATCATATTCACTGATCATTTTCTACTTTTCAGGGTTTCCCGAACCAATGCTTTTTTTTTTTTTTTTAAACAAGACACAGGGAATTCAGGGATCCACAGTGTGTGTGAATGCCATCCACATCTCCCCTGACAAGCACAGGTCACAGGTGAGCCCACAGCCCTCTGCCCAGGAGCTCAGGGTTACGTCCGAATTTCCTTCCTGAGCCATTTCCCAAAACAATCTCAGACCAGGATCTCAGCCCCAACATCACCCTGTAGCATCAGTGATGCAGATGTAGCATCAGAAGCACAGCAGAGCTGGGGGACACAGGAGTAAGTTTTCCTACCCGTAGTCAGCACAGATCCGCAGCCAGAGCCCTGGTGATGCTCAGGGACACCCGCTCTATCCAGGGGATTACAAACCTGCATCACCCCTAAAGTCAGCTCCTCTGCTGACAGGACACATGTCCTTGGACTTGATAGCTGCTCCAGCAACAGAGTCGTCTGAACCTCACTGTTGGGCAGCTTTGTGACACCAAGCACACAGCGGCTTTGAAACCAAACCCCAGGAACAAATGTTCCCGGCTCCCTGCTGAAGGCAAGGCAGCAGCCCCATGCCACCTGGGGCCAACTAGCCCCTGGGCATGTCCTGGACACAACACAACTCCACTCTGCTCACAGGGGCTGCTCTCAGCTCCAGCAGGAAACATCCTAACAATCTCATCTCAAACATAGCATTAAGCATGGCAAAAATACAGCTCTTCAAGGCGATCTTGAGTCAAGATCATTGACCATAAGTCATTTCCGAGATGATTCAAATAACATCTACCCTGCAATGAATTCACACCCTGCTAACAGGGTGTCAGAGAGACTTGCTCATGGGCAGAGGGTGCTTTCTCCAAAGCAGAGTGTAGCCATCTCTTAGAAATCATCACACACCAGAGGCGGCATCTTCAATAACAAATGAGACCTCCAAGGAGTCTTTGATGTCTTGGGTGTGCTACATTACATTTAAAGCTTGCAGCTATGTTTTTGGTAGAAGAAAAGATTCCAACAGCATACTGCTGTGCATGCTACTATTCAGAGAAAGAAGAGGTCCTGCCACACTACTCTAATTAATAAGGACTCAGTGCCTCCAGTCCATGGCTAGGGGACAGAACAGTTGTAGCAACCCTCTCCACTACTGCCTTGGATGTTTAGGGCACATTCAGATGAAGCAGACTTAAAGTACAGAAAAACAAACACTACAAAGCAAAAGGAGACAAAAATGCTGTTTGTGACTCTCATCTGCACTAGACTACAGTTTAAAGCATCAGTTCCTAACCGCCCATCATCTGAGACTGTGTTTTCCAGAGGGCATCTTCCCTTTTGCAGGTACAGCATGTACTCAGGTGAAACCTGCAGTTATTCTCAAGGGTTCTGACTTGCGAGTGCACCTTACTAGCAGTGTTGACAAGGCTCATATTGCATTCCATATATATTTACCCATTAACAGCTACAATACAGCAGAGTGCAGGTTGAAAGCATAAATACCACTACTACAGAACTAACCGCCCTGCAAGAGACCTGCTCGTTGTCACATACAAGCACTCAAATTTCCAAGCCTGGGTGTTCAGACTTACAGCTAAGCTTCTGCAACATCAAGCAGGTTAAGGCAGATACACCTAATTACTGAGCTCACGTCATCTCAATTCTGCCCAATTCAGGTGAGAAGGTGAAAACAATAGGGAAAAATCCCACGTGACTTTGAACACTTGTTTTGTCTGACAACACCACTGTTCCAGATTAACAGTCTTTGCACAGTTATTAGCTGGTATAAGACCACACATTTCATTCCCACCACGTCACAGCATAGGGAGAGAATTAAAGATGTCACATTTGCCAACTCCCCATATTGAAATCACATGGCAGCTGTATAAACTTTCAATTATGAAGGGGAGAGGCTGAGGGTGGAGGAGATAATCCTTAAAAGAACTACTTCAAATGCAGAGTAGGGATGCGATTTCAGAAAGGCTAACTTAGAAGCTGTGTGATGTATCTGTTGTTTTGATATCAAGGTCATTCATACACTCAGACTGTTTTCTCAAAGGAAGCCCTTTAAAAATATTTTCTCTATTTGTTTCAACAAATCAGCTGATTGTTGTTATAAAAATCCCACTAATTGAGTGCCACACAAACCATCAAAGAATTCCTCCTCTTCTCAAAGAATAAAACTGAAACAAATAAGGCACAACAAGGCAGCAAGATAATCAAGGAGCCCTGCTTAGACCGAGCTGAGGAAACCCTGAGCTCAAGCCCAATACGAGACAACTGGAATCAGTTCAGCTTTCCGTGAACGAAGGCTGAGCTTGCCTGAACTGCTCTGCATTTGCTCCTCTGCCACAAAGGCTGAGCATTTGGTAGATGCTATGGATTAGCTGATGATTTTCACACTATGCACCACACTAACATATGCATATAGTTGAGCTCAAGCTACACATTTTGGGAAGAATATACTATTCTGTCTGTATGAAAGTGTTAAAAATTCTGGTTTTAGCTATTAACTATGAATGGTGCTTTCATAACGCATCCATTTGGGAGGGATTTTCATCCTCACGAGCCCTCTGCGCTGACAGCTTTTGAACCTTGGATAGAAACTGTTCTTCAGAGAGGCAAGAGAACGACAGGATGGCCTGCTGTCCTCCTAGATCTAAGACAAGATGCAAAATTCAGGGCTTCTGAAGTTGGCTGGCAAGTATCTCACGGGACTAATAGCAGTGCTTCACCACATACAGCCACGTCTGAGCAATTCACTGGAAGAGAACTCCTCGCTGTTCTTCAAAAGTATCTTTCTCAGCTCACAAGTGCTCAACCAGGGAACCCTGTGGGGCACAGAGGACTTTGAGCAATAATACTCCACCAACTGTTAGAAGTGGGATGTATGTCTTAACAAGACATCCAAAAGATCTTTTCTTCCAAGTTTGGCCAGACAAGTGAGAAACCAACAGCAGAACATTGATAACTGAGGAGGGAAAACAAAAAAAAAACAAAACCAACCAACTGAAGCAAACCAACCTCAGGATTTGTTTCTTCTCTGCATGTCTCCTATTAGGTTAATTTGTTTCATCTGTCTACACAGCAGAAGTAGGACTACAACACAGAGGAGCCAGGATTGCTCATTTCTGAAAACTCCCCTACTCAATAGTGCTGTGTCCTGGCAGTCACACAACAGGAATAGGAAGAAATCAGTGGTTTTAACCTACTTGGGAATGGTAAGTAGAGAAGAAATGGAATAACTCCCAGTATTCCCTGTTCTTGAGTCAATGATAGCTCAGAAGAAGATACAGTTGAGATTTTACTCTTGTTCTTTAACCATCATCAAGAATGGATAAGAATAAAACCTGAGATATTGCAGTGGATTTCAGCATGGAAAAACTGGGAGGTCCCACATGGCTGTTATCAAAATGCCCTCCAAACGTTAACGCCACCATCCAGATGGCAATGTACTAACTCAAAAGTGCTGTGTCCAACACTAAGCCACTTAGAAGCACAGGATTAAACACGTATCACCCTGGAGAAAGGGAAAAGTGATGACAAGAAGCCAAAAGCTAGGAACTGTAAGTTTATAAATAAAGGCACAGGGGTGCTCCAGCTAGTAAAATTAAGAACCATATAGATGGCAATTAAAAGATTACTCCAATGCTATTTCAATCCTTCCCACATCATAGGGGTGAAAACAAAAAAGTTACAAGCATTTTTTAACACTTTTAATTGCATGGGGACAGTAGTTGGGTGTTGCGTACATATGTTATCTCATAAGTTCTGTGCTCCTTATTCTACTACCCACTAAGCAGAACCTTAAACTGCAGCTAATTAAGCAGAACCTAAATTCAGCAGGTTTGGATGACTAGTAGCACCATTTTAAAAGAACATCCTGAAACTCTGTATTATTGATATCAATTTCAAACATATCTTGGGCACATGGAAGTCACAGTGGCTGGAACAAAACTTGCTGATGTGCCAAGTATTTTAAGTAGTAAATAGAAAATCCTAACCATGATCTCCAGTAAACTAAGAGTGATAAAATTAATCTGCATAAACTGGAAATTCTCCAGAACAGGCAGTATCTTGTACTGCCTTTAAAAAGTATAAAATAACAATTAAACTTTTACTTAATATTATTTTACTCTTTTGTCATTAAAATGACACTGTTGATTTTCCATATAGAATTTAGCTCCACACTACATGATTTAAGATTAGGAAATAATGTGCCACATATGAATGTATGAAAAACATTTCATGCAGTGGTGACTAAATAGTCACAGGTACACATGTATGTTCCTACTGAGGACTGGGCAGAGGCTGGTTCTTGGCCCTATGGTGTAAAAACATAAGTTATTGAGTGGAAGAAAGCCTAAAATCATTACTTATCAAGCCTGAAGATTACAAACAGTGTGGGACTGCTAAATAACAATTAAGAAGGGACCAACAGATCTGCATGGCTAAATAAGCTACAGTAAAGAATACAATGCTGCCACACACACAGCGACACAAATGATGGGAACGGCATCCTGTGAAGCCACTGATTTTGGCAGGAACTTCCTGGTCCACATGGCAACATAGCAGCTGAGCACATTGTGCTGGAATGGTCCTGCGGTCAAGAGAGCTCAGAGAGGCTTTGGATGGGGGATGCTCAAATGAAAAAAAGTCTGTGTGGCACTTGACATTAATACCATCAAAATTATGTTAAGTTTTAATGCTTGCAATTCAAGAAGGATATTGAAAAACTGGATCCAGTGCAAAGAACCACCAAGAGGATGATTAAAGGACCAAAAGCTCAGCTTAGAGAAAGGCTCCAGAAGCACCATCTGTTCTCCTTAACGAAGGGAGAAGGTTAATAGGACGATCTGATCACAGTTTGCAAGTACCTACATAAGGAACAGAAATTAGATCAAAGAACCCCATCCTTTAGCAAATTCAGTCTAACAAGAGGTGATACCAAACCAGACAAAGTCAGCCCCAAAACAATACATATTTATGATAGTAACGCTACCAGTTAATGCTGACAGTATTACCAGTACTGATACCTGTCAGTGAGGCTGAATGCAGGACAGTAAAAGCTGTAATGGATTCTACATCACACATTAAAGACGCGATGGGATGATTTTCCCCCCAGATATAACTGTCTAGCTGAAAGGAATTAATTCAGACCAGCCAGGGAATTTTCATAGCACAGACTTTGCATGAGCAGCTTTCTGTGTGCCATGAGACCTCTTCATGAGGCCTGGGAGCATCACTCCAGGGTGGGGACTCTGGCATACCACTGGCTCAGTCACACCAGCAACTCTGGAATTAAATTTTAAGTCTGAAGCATCTCTGCCACAGACTGGCCAGCATCCCCCCACCAGGCTGGTATTTATCACAGCACCTCATCCCTCAGCATCTCCCAAACACGACTAATGGGTGTAGGACATACATTTTCCCATGGAGCCCAAACCCCATGGAGCTTCAGCTCAACTCACATCCTGCAGGACCCTGGATCATGCAGCAAGGCAAGAGCTGTAACCAGGCATAAAGTAAAGAATCCAATCCTTAATCTTAAAATTGGATTTATTTAAATAAATATTCATTGTTTATTGTGGGTTGTTTTTTGTTTGCTTGGTTGGGGGTTTTTTTTTGTGTTTTTGGGTTGGGTTTTTTTGTTTTTTTTTTTGTTTTTTTTTTTTTTTTTTTTTTTTTTTTTAAGGACTGGGGAAGATGGCTTTCCAAACATTCTTTGGCTCTGGAAGCTGAGGGAACAGAGCATCAGCTGCAGGACCCCCACTAGTTCCCAACACAGAGCAGTTGTTTCTGGCTCAATAGGTTGCACTTGAGAACAGCCCCTGGGGGGGGCCTTTAGGATAAACACCCCTCAGTCACAGGCCTGGGCAGCCTATTTAACAGACACCTTGTTAATAACCCAGCAGGATTAAGGAATAAGTAATTTAACCTCTTCAGCATGTTTTCTTAACAAGCTCTTTGACTCCTGTATGCCATGGGTTTGTGGCAGGACATTTCCTCAGGGCCAGAAATAAAAGCACAGGAGCAAGCAGAGTATGTTTTGCAGAGTGTGATACACTTTGAGGGAGCCCCAAGGATGCAGACATGCCCTGGACCTCCCCACCTCAAGCCCAAATTCTCTCACCAAAAGCTGTGAGAGCATTTGTGGCTCCAGCCTTTTGGTAGAGACCTATTCCTCCTCTTCTGTCCCTTACGCTTACTGCAAATCAATGCTTCCTGCCCTACACCCTCCACATAGACATTGTTTTTAAGGGAAATGTGACTACAGAGCAGAAGCCGATACCTCAAAAAAAAAATAAAAATCAGATGTGCAAGAAGCTGCTGGTGGATTTCTAGAGATGGGGGACTGGGGGAGAAGGGGAGAGAGAGTTTGGCTAGAGGCACAAGCACCCTATAGAGCAGCCAGCAGCAGGCTGTCTGTGGGTAGCCATTTATTAATTCAGTTTATAAAAGCCAGACCCCAGGAACGGCAGGGGGGAGTTGAACCCCACGCTGCGTGTGGGCACCTCATGCAGCAGCCTTCACAGCAAAGGCTCTGCTGAAAAATTCCCAGCCCCGTCCCTCTGCCGTTCCTGCACAGAGGCGCTGGTGTTTTGGAGGGGGAGGAAGCCCGTCCCTTTCTGGCAACGCAGGCACCTCATGTAAATTCATTGAATAAATGCAGTCATTTCTCTCAGCTGATCCATCCCCACGTGCACATGCTGAAGCTGTGCCAGACCCTCAATGCAGCCAACTCTCCCACAGTTCATCACTCCTGAAGGTGAAACTGTTCGTCACCCTTATCAGCACTTCCCCCTTCCCACCCCAAACTGCCTTCCCTGAATTTCCTGGCCCTCCTTCCTCAGAGGAGCTTTGCTCTGCATAAGTCAAAACGCAACCCAGGCAGAGCCTTGAAAGAGACCTTGGAGAGTAAAGGACATTTAAGTAAAGTTATTTTAAGATGAGGAAAACTGCATTTCCCTCAGAGGTTGACTTCAGTCTCTAGAGCCCGTGAGTTTTTAGACTTAAATCTGTCCCCTTGATAAGGCTCCATAGTAGCCAAGACCCACAAAGATGTTTCCAAAGCACTAGCAGACATAAATAGCTAGAAACAAGACTGGAGCATCCACACTGGATGCTCACATGAGCTTCAGCTTCTGCAATCAGTCCACAAGAGCCTGTTAGTCATCTGAAACAGCACAACCCTCAGCTCATCATGGTAGAAGGAAGGCTGTGCTGGATCAGCTGGAGCTGATCCTTTTCCCTCTATTTTGGAGTAACCACCAACTCTGAGACCAACCTGGCCTGAAGAACTGACTCCAATTAAACACACATGAGGCTCTGAATCTGCAGGGCTGCAGTTTGGAGCCCACTCTAATGCAGGTCTGCAACACCTTATCACATCCCACAGGGCTGGACAGAATATGAACAAGATCTCCCTCCTGCAAGGGATGCTTGCCACCTCCAAGTGCTGGTCTAGGCAGAATCCTCCACACTAACCATGGAAATCCAGGGCTTTCAGGATCAGTTTTGCTTTGTGCAACATAACTATTAGAAGCTCAAAACACATGGACAAAATATACTTCAAAATTCATGGACCCTATGCTATTGGCCAGCTGTGGAAGTTCTATGGGCTTAGGTTTACATCTTCTTCACTTTCATTCACTTCAGCTGCTGCAGGCACCTTCTCAAACAGGAAAATGAGGGTTTGGTTCTCTAATATTAAGCATCTTAGAGTAAAGCAAGGGAGGTACTGACTACTAAGCATGTAGTGAGGTCTGTCAGAGGAAAAGATAGAAAGAATCTATTATTTTAAAGAACACACAAGCAACGGCCAGCTGAAGAACTTTTTAATTAGAAACATTTTTTCTGGCTTTTTTGGATTTGGGAAGGGACCAATATAGACATTTTTCTCAGGCCCTTTTTGAGACTCAGCTTTACAGCTCTAGCTCTGTATGCACTGCTAATGAGATAAAACATTACTTACTTTCCAGAAGTGACTGGTGATTGAGGATGCCTTAAATTGAGACTCTTCATATGGCTTTTAATTGCATTTAAAATAGCGTGCAATCATTTATCAAATCTGTTACCCTTCAAAGCATTTTTAACCTCATTTTTAAAAAGAGGCACTACAGCCCCCAACCACTAGAAAATTCCTGCATGCACCTTGTTACCTTTTCACTGTACATTTTCATACCCAGGTGACACATGTCAGTAATGACAGAAGTAGCCCTATGGAGACATGCATGGTAGCTTTAAGGACAGTGTAATTGAGATTTTTCAGACTTGCTTCAAAAAAAAAAACCCACCAAAACCCAAAAAACCGAAGTATCTCTACATTTGGAATCAAAGCCAAAATTCAAACCTCAGAACAGCCGAAAGCTTCACACTGCAACTCAGATGTATCTGGTTCCCTCCCTGACTTCCTCTGCTCAGAGAAGCAGCTTTTTGCATCTGCTCAGCACAGGCCCTATGGCACCTGTGACCTTATCCTGCTGCAGGAGCATTGGTGGCATCTCACTCCTGGGAGAGGTGCAGCTTCAGACCCAGCTGAGCTCCAAACTCTGGAGGAACTAAGAGCCAAAAGAAAAGTAGGGAAGCTCTCACATTTTTCTCCCTGCCTTTGTGTTGTACTAACTAAGCTGTCTGTCACTGGATCTTTTGAAATTGAGACTGGGTTATCATTTGAAAAGCCAGAACAGGAATCCCACTAAAGGTCTCTGGGCAACTCAAGGATGGTCCTTTAACATAGCAAGTTGATATAGTACATACCTCTAGCAAGAAAGCTTATGACACACCAAAAAACAACCTATAGTCACTTCTTAGCTTGAGAGTCCAAAAGAAGTCACTGTAGTAATGCAGTTTAATTTGCACTGCAGAGAATAGGCCAATGTTCTTAATTTATTTTTTTTTAATGCAGCATCTCTGGACCATACATATTTAAGAAAAACTGTGGTTTGATCCCATATCAGTCCAAGACCAGCACTAACTTCTGCACAAGCAAAGCTACGTACCTGCTGCGCTTTCTGCAGCCCTCCCTCTCTGGTGTGGACAATATCAGGTTTACACCTTTCTGTGACCCCATCTGTATGCTTTAGGTTCAGATGCAATACATCTGCTTTAGCATCTGTAACTACACCAGAATTTCTTACTATGATTTAAGAGACAGTAAATCAAGATAGCCAATATTATTTGACCAGTGAGTTCAGGCTGCCACAGCGTAATTGTCATGCTGCAGCTCTGAAGACGCTGAAGGAAGCCAGAACATCTGCAATGAGGAGCCGAGCCCTGCGCAGAGCTCTACAAACCACCACTGCTCAGAGCTGCTTTGAATGAGCCACAGCCACCTCTAACTGGCCTAAGGCTACCAGAGTGAAGAGGTGTGAGCTTTGCACCAGTTCCGGAAGCTGCAGGCGTCCAGTGTTACCCAGTTGCTCATTGTTTTCCATGCTCCCTTCTCCATCATGTGTTGGTAAGATCAACCCACTGCCTCCAAGATTTCCCTCAGCTTTAGAGAGCTTGTTAATAGACATTACAGAAACGTGTAAACCATTAACAGAGTCTCTAAAGACACGTCCCCTGAAAGGGGTGGGGGGGATGCTTTCCCTAGATGGTCATATTCAGCTCCTTTATATATCAAAATTGCTACTAGGTCATTTCCAGCTCAGTAATACCCCAAAGGAATGACTGGAATCTGGACTAAAAGCACTGAGTATCATACACAGACCCAAAAAGGGACAGTGCCTGTCAAGCATTTACAGCAAGGTAAATAAAAACCAACCTGACTGCACATCAAAAGTGAGGTAAAGGGACAAGACTTGAGTAAATAGGTGGAGAGGCAAGATTATTACCAGGGTGTCCTGAAACCACCCCACCAGCTTGCTCGCCTTCCCTGCTTGCTCACAAACCTGCTGAACTTGACCCTTAACTATAACTTCTTTACAGACCTATCTTATTGATGCAAACATATTAACAGTAAGCAAAGTCTGCACCACAGCTGCAGTTATCAGCTATTCTCCTCAGCAGCTATGGGATGATTCTGCATTCACATTCATTTGGGCTCTTCAGCTCCGCAAACATAGCCCAAACAGTAGTCATTCATTCACCATTTGATCCATAAATAGACTTGGGTTGGCAAGAAACAGGTCACCAGGAAAATGCAATTCAGCAGACAGGTCATCTACCACCAGCATCACCCCTGGCAACTTCAAATCAGTGGATCTATAAGAATCACCTGCCCAGTTCCTGATGCTGACCTGTTCATCATGAATGCACTTCCACTCATTATCTCATCTCCCTTGTTAAGACCCAACTCAAAGTTTTGGTCAAATCTTGACTTGAGTAGACAGACTCATAAGAGTAGACACTTCCTTGCACAACTCTGAGAAGGTCCAACTTTGTTTCTACTTCCAGGTGGGGTTATTTCTCTCTCACACACCCCAATGTCTATGCCAGATCAAGAGAATATTGTTAGAGCTGCAATCTCAACTCTGAAATGTTGGTACAGACATCACTTGCGAACTCACTTATGTTACGTTATAAACACCACAGTCAACTTAGAGCAAAAAAGGCACTACTTGCAAAATTGCGCTAATTGAGCTAATTTGCTACCAGAGATAGTTCAGGTAACATTTGCCATAACTACATCCCATCAGTTGCATGGAGAGCATGATAAATGGTTGCTGCTGTAGCAAAGTTAATAAGCACATGCATTTTATATATGTGTGCATATATATACACACATATTAAAAAATCCAGAGTACGTATATTGTAGTCCATAGTCACTGCAGAAATACAACTGCTGTTTGGTACTACCAGAGAAATCCCTATTACAAGAGGACAAAATAAGTACAAATCTGGAGCAATTCAGGATACCTTCCAACAGCGGTGTCAAGCACCACAACAGCTCAGTGTGCTTCTGGTGCACTTCTGACATCTGACACAGCCAACAGCTGGAACTGTTGGCTCCCAGGAGCTCCTAACAGGGAAAAAGTGCTCCCAGCTGGCTCTTGCATTAACAAAAAACGGGTTTTGGTCATAAAATGCCTTTTAATTGAAGCTTAATTAGAAGGAGCAATCTTGATTAAATTTACTTGAGGAAAAGGTTCCTCAGGTCCAGGTTGGAAACAGAGACTAGTGCTCTGAACAGATGGGGATCCAGGTACCCTGATCAAAGATCATTTCACACTGTAAACAAAGAGTGGGAAAGCATCTATAATACTCAAAAAAAGCTGTGGGGAAAATAACATTGATTTCTAGCTGCCAGTAAAATCTACAGCAGTTGCTGTGTATGTGGATGCACACAGGCTAGATCAGTTCCCAAGATCTTTACTTGGATTTTGCAGACAAGAGACTGACATTTTATTTCTCTGCTCACCAAATACTCAGGGAGCCAGAAAACTAAAAACGGTTTCTGTGAAACATATTGTTATTACCAGGCTACATCTTGCACGGCTGTGCTGGCCAGAGTCCCTACTGAGAGGGTGAGTTTGGAGTACTGGCTCCCTGATTTGGTCCAATCTTCTAACACTGCAGCAACTGGCATGAAAACCCTCCCACCAGGCTGTTATGGAGAAAGATTTATGCTTGTCATGTCCACGAAGAAATGTGGACTCATCACACAGACCAGTGGCTCCGTGCTCAGAGATAGCACGTCAACAGCTATATTAAGGAGAGGTACCAAGCATTTCCCAAAGAGCTTTTATTGTTCAGGCACTAACCTCAAGCCTGGATTTTACCAGAGTTTACCTGCGACCATTTTCCTGTTCTTCATGCCCACTACACCTCCAGGGGATAGCTGTTAGATGAGTATTTTAGGTTTGGTTTAGAAACATTAAAATTTTAACTTGTGAGCAATTCTCAGCATCTCTGTATACTGCGCACTGGGCAGACACCAGTGTCTTCATGTGCCCGCTGTGTCAAAGACATTTGGGGACCATTATAAATGCCCTGTACAGCAGGTACCATCCAAAAGCTCAGAGCATTTCCTAAGCACTAAGCTGTAAAGCATCCACAGTGAAATACTATCACCTCCATTTCACAGATGGACACACTGAGGTTGAGACTTGCCAGTGGACAAGGTCGCTTCTATTTCTGCTTGTGCCTCCAGTTTACAGAGTGCCCTGGCACAGGCCACTACACCAAACACCTCCCCGCTGCGGGAAAGCATTTCTTCCCCACACGTTTCCAAAAGTTTGCACTAATCCTGCTCCCACATTTAACAGAGACATGGCACCAGGCACGTGGGGAAAGGGGCACAGCCTTGCCAGCTCCTGCGATGCCTTTGAGAGACTGGCAGCCTGCAGGGCTTCTCATGGCAGCCTGGAGTCCGGGGCTGTAACTGTGCTTATTAGCTTTTATTTCACATATCCAGCTTTCAAAGTCAAATAGGAAAGTTTACATTGCAGCCTGCAGGAGATGTATGCATGTCTATGCAGAAATGCAGCAGAAAGAACCCTCTTTAATTAGTTTTTAAGCCTCTTTTTAAAATGTTTCTCCCCACTTTTCCCCATATTAACAAGTCTGGCAACACTGCTAGCACCAAGGTAGAGCCATGAGACACATTCATCAATCATTCTTCCAATAACTAAGCGAGGGGCTGTATGGATACGTGCAGTTACCAAAGAGGCACTTACCACATCTCAAAGCTTATTTTATGCTTACCAGCTTATACCCAGATTTCCTTCTCTGCTACAAGCTGTTTAAAGGGCTGCTAACTTAAAATGGAAGATGCCTTTTTTTTTTTAAAAAGCATTAAAGACACAAAAATAAAGCTCCCCACGCCCAGCATGTCAAGCCAACACACACAGCGCAAGACAACCAAAATGCAGCATTTTCTTACGCAGCTTCACAACACCTTCCTGCCTCTGGAGAGCCTTCCTTCTCTCCCTACATTCCCCTCCTGCCTGGCGTATCTTTATAAGCCCCTCAAGCATTATCTCAGCATCACTGCTTTGTGCTGGTGGGCAAGGAGCCTCCTGGAGATGCTCAAGGGTTTCAGCATCCCAAGAGGTGTGCACAACTAACCTGTGGCTTGCAACCTTCTTTTTCCCAGGGAGACAGATGTTGAGTACAGCTGAAGCTATTAGGGAAGACAAACCAGGTTTCCATGGTTATGGGAGCCTGAGCTTCCCGTCTCAGGAAAAATGCAATGCACGCACCACCGTTAGGAAGAAGCAGAAACAAGGCCAGACTTATGGGCAGCTGTGTACTACAGCTCCTTGATGTTTTACATGCAGGCACCAGCAAAAAAAAAAAAAAAAAGCAGCTTTTGACAGCTTGGAGATCTGTGCGCTTAAACAGCGGCAGCGCTTTAGACTTGTTCTATTGCGGTTGCGCTGTGACAGTATTTGCAGTAAGTACAGAGGCAGGGCTGTGCTTCTGGCCCCCGCTCACCTGGGTGAGCCTGCTGTCCCCTAAAGGGGGGGTCAGTGATGCAGGATGAGGCATTTGATGCCGGAGGGCAAACTGCCCCTTGATCCGAGCTGCCTGTCTCGCAGGCAGGATGGTGCAGGCTGCTCTCTAGGGCACGAATAAAGAGCTTGCGCACAAAAAAAACTGGGAAGGCAGAATTCGCAGGTGTGAATTTGCAAATCCGTCCCATTAAGGTAGAGGGTTTGGGCTCACTGTGCTGCAAAAAAATACACAAAGCCACAGTCCTCTCCCTCCCTTCCTCCACGCAAAGCATAATGCAGTTTCCTTCATGCTGTCCTGAAAGGGAAATGGTTTACGATCAAAAGCCCATGCTGCTTCAAACTGAAACACTGATGAGGCTGAGGATGCCGATACAATGGAGAAGCGACAACTGCAGAGCCCCAGCAGATTTCCGAGGCAGTGTCTCTCCAGGGCACAGAACATCACAGCCTCAATTCCACTCCAGGTGCTGGAATAGCATCACAGCCATGTTAATTCCCAGGCAAGGAGAATATTCTTTCAGAGCAGAATAAATAGATTCCAGGCTTATCTTGGGAATTCAAACCCGGGAATCAGTTGATCACCTTTCCCTAACCCCTCCTATATTCCTCTCCACATCTACATGGTGACTGCCTGTCCTGACATCAGCTTAAATCAGAGGTGCACGAGCTTAGCAACACCTATCCCTGGTAAGCAAACTCCTACGAACACCACCTTGGGAATGTGCGACTCCTGCGCTGGCAAAGCCTGTCTGAGCAGCACCCACCTGAGACTGAAGTCCATCCCCTCTCATCAGGACAGGTCCCACATACTCCATCAGCAGTAGGCACTGCCCACCCCCCCTCCCAGCTTGTTTCGTTCCCCAAAGGCACTGTCTCACCACGTAGCACAGGGGTACCAGCAGCTAATGAATGCTGGAACAGAGACACTTGTCCAATATGGAATCAGATCAAGATAAGCCAATTACTTTTCCACAGACAGTGTCTGACCCTGATCTGCAATTAACAAATCAATTAAAATATTGTTTTCCCTTCTTCTGAAAAGAGCCAAGCTGTCACCATCAATAGGACCATACCCTAGTCCCTGGGACTTTCCAAAAGAGCTCAAAATAAGGTTTGAGGGGAAGAAACTCAGAAGCATCCAAGAACAATGAGGACAGATTTCTCTTATTTCAGGGCATCTTTGGCTGGTTTTGACCACTCAGGGATGACTTCACTTTCTAAGGAGTCACCTGTGGGACACTAATCTATTTGGCAAATGAGAATCTGTGGGGTACAAAAGCATAAACACATATACAATGCCAACACAGTGTTCAGATCCACATCAAAACTTCTCCAGCTGGAAGACTTCCTAGCGGGAAAAATAGGCTTTCACAGACCCATATTCTGTAGGACAAACAATGATTTTGTCATTTCTTTGACCTCACCCTACTGTGTATTGCAGCACACCTAAGCAGTCTCATCATACCCACACAAAAGAATTTATTGGAGCTCAGCACCTACCATCAGGGTGTCTTAGGCAAGTTGCTTGCTGAGGCAGACATTTGAGACTCCTCTTAAAAATATATTTGCCTTAGTAAGGGTTATTCCTAAACATTAGCCCCACTCTCCTCAAGGCTGTACATTATTCATTTAGCTCCTCTAAGGCACACAAGGAGGATTTGAGAGGACTGCAGACAAGACCGATGAGTAATACACACTCAGGGTAGGGATTTCACCCTGTTCTTTCTCTGGTTACTTCAAGAATGGCCAGAAAGTCATTGCTAGAACTCTGCTGGCCAAATGCAGCTGAGAGCAACCTGAAACCTGCTCAAGCTGCACAGCACCAAATACATGGTTTTAATGTGCCCAGCCTACCATTAACTGCAATGACTTGTGTGCCATTAAATCTGATCTGCTTTGACCTTCTCACCCTCAAATCCCTGCAAGAAAAACTGCAGCCATTTCTGCCCCAGCAACCAAACCTTGACCATGCATTCAAGCCTGAGTACATTTTAACAGCAGCTCACTGGAAACACCTCAGGACACTGATTTATCTGCTGAGGTTTCCTTTCTTAGGCCGTGATAGCGAAGGAATGTCACTTGCACAGAGATCTTGTGAGTGCTGCTGCTCTGTGAGGGGCTGCAGGTTCTCGTAGGCACTGGAAGGAAACGTCTCATCTCCTGCTGGTTACAGCCTTCAGCTCAGCTTGGTTTTGCTCAGGAACTTTCAGTTCCCTCTGGAACATCAAAAAGGCTATGGCTCTCCCAAAACAAGCCAAACTGTTCCCACACCTTGATAAAGCCTGAGTTGGGATGAAGTCATCTTGGACTGGACAGAAAGGGGTACCCAAATGTCTCTTTGTCCCCATCCCACTAGGCATCCCATGCCTATAGACGAGTGAAGGTTGGGGTTGCCATGCTTGTTTCCTCAAATAACTATGCAAAGACTGAAGGGAGGGAACCTCTAGATCTATCAGATACTTCAATATAATCCTTCCAGGTAATATGTTAATAAGCAGTGGTTCAACATAAATCAATAAACCCAAGTAACCAGAGGAAGGGATTTCAGGATGACAGAAATATCCATTAATGTCTGTCCACTAATGTCTTGTTGGTTGAGCTTCAGAAAAGGCCTGGCAAATCTATAAAGAGCTATCTATAAATCTATAAACAAATCTATAAAAATCTACAATACATTGTATTTCACACACATATTAAAAAATAAGTGCGAGGATGAAGTGCAAAGGCAAGCTAGCCTGTAATGCTGGTGCCCAGTGGTTGGGATCGCTTGCACCCTCTTTTCTGTCGTTCACATGAGGCAGGAGATAAGGCAAATCCCTACATGGTTAAAGAGCTTTCCAGAAGTAGTGCTGGCACGGGGCAAGGCAGCAATGGGAGCAGGACCCCACTGGACCACAGCACATATCACAGAGCTGACACTTCTGACATCTCTTCTCCCGCCACTCTGCACAGCAGCCACAGTACATCTCACCAGGACTGCAGATCTGGGAAGAGGCAAGCCCTCCACAGCATGGCCCCGAATCCAACACTTTTCACCCAACCAAGAGCTAGACAACCCCCAAACCCAGCCAGTATCCCAGTCTCCATCTACACACCCCAACCTTTGCTGGAGAGGCTCCCAAGCAGGTAATCCCACGAGCAACAGGGGGCTGCCACAGTGCAATACACCTCCAGAGCAACTAAGTGAAACAGGGGTCTGTACAAGACTCTGGGCTGGGAAAAGGCAGGCACAAGCCTGGAAAAAAGATTGAGATTGCACCAGCTTTGGGACTGCGTCATATGTATGACTAGTTCTGCAGCAGCAGCATCCTGGAGCTCTGCACGGACCCAGGTACCTCAGTTCATAGCCCAGGATAAAGGTGTTTATTTTCATCTGTCCCTGTGGAGCAAGGGTCACCACCCACACTTGGAATGGAGCTCCATCCTTTGATTTTAAGATACCACCACAAAGAAAGCATCCAGGGCTTAAACTAATAGACCACAGTGCTGCCAACCTACCAAGCAACAGATCATGCAGGGAATATACCACAATAACATTCTCGTGTCCACCCTGGGCTTCTGACTAGTTTCCAGGTATAATTTAACACTCAACCAGGTTTTTGGACTTATACAAGAAACAGCCTGTCACCTGGGTATGTTGCCTGAAGATAACCAGCCAGCAGGACAGATTTACACAAATCCTTTCCTCTGGCATACATTGCTTTTTGAAGAAAGTACACACTATAAAACAGTCCTTATCTTGAGTCTTTTTCTTCAAGTGTTGAGAAGTGTCTTCCCATTTGTTTGTCGCCTTTCAATACTATCTGAGCAGAGATTAGACAGAAGCTGATATTGTAAACACTATGCATAGATCTTTGAGAAATATCCATCTTCCATACAGAGCAACCAGCCATGAGACACTGAACCACTGAGAGTGAACAGTTTGAATTCAAAGTAAAAGCAAAAACCAAAACCACCCAGGTACATTCTCTGAATGGAGGAAGTCTAGGATTTCTAACAAATTACTAAATTGATACACTTCGAAAACTGGGGGACCAGAAAAGCTGTATTATCTGTTTACAAAGTGTATCCTTATATGTGTAGGCTACAGAAACAAACACTATATATTTTGATATATCCTCTTCCATAGCAGACAGCAGTGTCAGCTACATATAGATACTTCTATATCCTTTCATTTTTATTAATTTCTTGGGACCCCAGGTCCTACCTACTGAAAGACACATCCTAAAAAAACATGCACTCACATTGCTGAGCAGCTCGCACCCATCTCTGGGAAAAATACACATTTCCGTCTGCATTATGTAGCTGTTACCCCAGACTCCCCGATTGTCCAGCAGATACCTTGGTTTTGAAGCTGCAGTTCAAAGGCTGGCTTTGAAGGCTGGGTTATGCCTCAGAGCACAACCCCCACCCTTACCACCCTGAACAAAGTCCTCGGCACACTCCTCTTCTGGGTCACACCACCCTGAACAAAGTCATCGCTCTGTCCTCGGCACACTCCTCTTCTGGGTCAGTGTGACTCCTTCAGGGAGACTGATACTTGGAGGCCATCAAAAGCTTTGCAGGTAGGGCACTGAAATACGGTTTATGAGGACCACAGTACTCCTGCGAGGATGGTGAGGATGCTGGGGATGCTGGCAGGTGGAAGAAGAAAGTCAACACCTAAGAGACCTAGCTTTCTCTCTACTCCACAAAAAAAGCCCTTCATTTAAGACTAAGAACTGCAGCCTCTAATCTCCCTCTATATATAGACCAAGATAAGTACATACCTGGGTCAACAATGGGGAACATTTTATTTCGTCAAAGCCCCTAAACCCCAGGCATCGTAAGTGCGAGAGGTGGGCATAAATACTGTGCTTACTGCTGTTCTAAGCTGAGCTTCCTACTACTTTTTTAAGCCAAAGGAGGGCAACAATATTCTCCTTCTTCAGGGAGAGATCATCTTCTTATGAACCAGGTCCACAGATGCATCCTCACCAAGCCCCAAGGCTTCCTTCATTACCACCATTGAGAATTGTCTTTGGGATTTTTTCCCCCCCATTATGCAAGAAGAAAACCTGCATTTTCAACACTGAGACAGCCTTATCAGGGTAACTGCAGTGAAGTAGCATACAGGGCCAAATAAGAATGTTCTGCCATGTTCAAGTAGCCCAAAATAGTTGAAGGGTATTTTTAGTAAATTCAGCTGCCTTTCCCTGCTAACACACAGCTTCAAACTTGCAGCTCATACCCCCATTCTCTTTGTGAGGGAAAGTCCCTGGAGAACTACATCTTCCACATTGCAATAAGGATTCTCCTTGTCCTTCATTAAGGATATGAATTTTCCGATGTTCTAGCTCAGAGTATCACGGAAAAGGTGTTTTATCGCTAACTGTGCTACAATGAGAGTTATCCTAGCATTATGACCTTGAGCAAGTTGCTTCTACTCTGTGCCTCATTTTCCTTTGTAACACCAGTAATGCTCTTGAGTTCCTTTTTGTAACCCAGATACCCACGAATACAAAGAGCTATACAACAACTTAGTGTTGCACGTTACAAATGCTGGCGCTTCACCAGGCAGACTGACTTGAGGGGAGGAAAGAGAGGAGTCCAGCTGCCAGACTCGGCTCCCGAAGCCACGTGTCAATTAGGAGAAAATACTGCAGCCAACGAGAATGTTTTGCCAAAATGCTTCATTAAGTGTCATATGAACATGTGTGACCTGAACATCCTTGAGATGTTGAGCCAGTTTTGAACAGAAACATCAAAACAAAGCAATTTAACATTGCTGAACTGACTTCTTCCATGTTCCACAAATTTCCCATTCGATTTTTTCTTAGTCTGGGCAAAAGATAGTATTGAAACACTAACTACCCAGGAGATGGGTCTTCCAAGAATTATTTAGGTCTATAGCAGGCCTGAAAAGCTTTGCTTTTGCCAATCTTTCTAGTTGACTGCTGGGGCAGTTGCTGAATATACAAGGCGAGTCACCTTATCCCAAAAGCACTCTAACACCGTAAGGAGACAACACTGCTTGTTCCTGGCTGGGCTTTGCAGAAGAACAAAATGGAACATTTTCAGAAAAGGATTTTGATTTCCTGGGGCTCCACCCTGTATTGGTGAAACAGCTACATTATTCAAACAGACAGTATTGGATATAAAGCATTACCAGCATCTTTGCTTAAGCACCAGCAGCGTAAAAACAAGCGTGTAAGAGCCTGAGACATTGACATGAGATGCACCAACTCTACTGACTGGCACAGGTACATGCGCTGGGACAGGTATCACAGTAGAAGTCAAAGGGAACATGACAGGGCAAATACAGGAAAAGCACCCACTGATACAGATGCTTATTGATGTGGGTCCCTTGTTCCTCGGTGGTGGATGCACACTTTTACACAAGTATCTCTAACTAGTGGTGTGCCCTTGGCAGGGTTTGGTGAGATGGACTCATTGATCTCTCCGGAACAGTCCCAAATGCATTCACCACCCACAAAACCAAGCCAACTAGTACCTAAGAGACCTCAAACATTAAAGAAGCACAACTGTCCTAAATCCTGTCATTCAAAGTTCCCAATCCCCTCATAGAAAGGTGATTAAAACTAGCCACCTGTTAAAGGCACACACATCCACACTCAGCCCTGGGTATTTTCCTCCAGTGAAGATCCATAAGGAAAAGAACGGAAACAATTATTCAAAGAATGTTTTTTGACACCATTTCTCCATGTTGCCTTTTCTATTACTGCAAATATTTGTCTTTGAATATCTTTTTCTGCATGAAAAATGAGATTTACTGTGCATGGAAACTTTACAGACTATTACTCCAAACCAACTACACTATTTTAAACTTAATAAAATGAGGTTACTATAATAATTTTATAAAACATCTGTATATTTTAAAATTGAGTCAGATTATATTGACATTAATAACATTTTCATAGCTCTATAAAGATTCTCTATTTAAAAGTCTGAAATGTTTTATGTAAGTGAAATGTCTCTTATGCTGAAGGATTTAGATCCCACCAGAAAGTACACATCAGTCAGGCCTTATCAGTAGGAAAAACATTAGGATTATCTTTTAGACAGAAGTCTAGTGTATCCTGCAAGATGATGCAAGCAAATAAACAAGTCCTTCAGCTATAGCAAATAGAAACATTACACATGCAGTATGAAGTGTGAAGAGGGCAGTGATGCACACCGGCATGTGGTCACCTGCACTTGTAACTTTATTTACCTTTCAAGGTAATTTCCATCCACTGGATCTCAACAAGACAACTATAAAGCAGTTATGGGATCCCAATCTTCTGCCATCCCAAGGAATGCGAAGCAGAGTGGAGTTGACAGAACAGGAGGAGAAAAAGATGTTATGAAATGCCAGATGATTAGCAACTGTAACAAAAGTGATAATTACATGACTGCTACTTCAGTTCCTTCATCTTTGTTTCTATAAGGATGTCCCCTCTGGGGTACAACACACGGATCAGTCTATAGGATGCAGCACACTTACAGAAACAGTTCTCAGACCTCTTTTTTCCAGCGCTTTCTGCATCACCATCTTTACTAGGGACAAGATTGGGACCTTTAAAGCACAGGAGAGACTTTACCATGTCGTACCCACATCAAACTATTGCCTAAATAGTTGACAGCATGACAACAGCAATCACCTGGCTGGAAAAAAAAGAGAACAGAGGTTTCCTAATGTTCTTGCCTATCTCCCCAAACAGGTCAGGTGTGCCTTCATCCTTTACAATCTTTGACCACCATTTAGGATGATGCAGCACTACCGTGTGTCTCCAGGCCTGACACTATGCTCTTACCTTCTGTTATTAAACGCTGCTGCTCTAAAAGCTATTAGGATACGTCATCCAAAAAAAATAACTGGTAAACTTCAACTTTGCTAGTCATGATGGCAGCTCTCCAGGTGGATGGGATGCATCTCCAGTTAAACTCATCTGAGATGTTTTAGAGAGCACCTTTGAGCTATGAACATCAGAAAGAGGAAGAGAGGGGAGCTAAAAGCCCCCAACTAGGCTAGATGTAAACAGATGCTTTAGTAGTAAAATGGTTCAAAACCCTTTGGATTAGCAGGAGAAAACAAAACATCAGTGCCCTGGTTTCAGGGCTATGTTACCTTACCAATTGCTTTAAAAGTGATTTCAACACATGAAAATTCAGAGATAGGATTTAACCCAGGAGTCCTGCTGCTCTGTACCGTCCACTTCCTCACCACCACCAAGACATCTTTCCAGAGCCCCTTAAAGCTCTCTTGCCAACAACACAACGTCAGTATCTGAATCCAACCACCCCCAAATTGCAAATACTACCCAAGCAAGGTCTCGGATCAGCAGGGTCAGACACTAAAACCACACTGGGTTCCTAATACAATTGCTATATAAAGGTAATTAAGACATGCCTCAACCTCAGACTGTGCACGTAAACATATACTACCCAGGCACCAGCCAACCTCCCATTTAACACAAATTACAGAGCCGTACTGACATACAGTCCCCACGCACAGTAACTTTATTAACCAGAAGATCCTGTAGCCATTCTCCCACCACAGAGCACAGACATAAGGGGCTGAACCCAGGTGAGGTACAAGCTGGCATCGTGGACTTGGCACAGCTATGTGAAACTCTGGCTCTCCATCCCCACACTTTTTTTGCCAACAGAGGCTGAGCTGAGAGCCAAGGGCTTTCTTTTCCAGAGGAACAGTAGCTGATTTACTGCCTCATGTAGATGTAACTAGCCCCTCCAGGAACAGAGCTGACAGTCCAATAGGTCTTTCACTGAGAAGGAAGGATCCAATACCAGACCCATCCAGTTTTGTCATATCGAGGGAGTTCACTGCCCATGCTTTGCTCTTTCTGGAATGCACTATCATCATCTGGGGTCCTAATTAGAGGCAATCTGATCGCATTTTCCCCTCAAGGAGGAACACGAGCTTTTCAGTTCATTGGACTCAGGGCATTCAGCAGTCATTGGCCAATAGTCACCTCGGTCACTATTTCTGGTACCCTGCAGCATCACTATAAATATACGTAGTTCATAGCTCATGGTGCCAACTGGGGCTATTCTGGGACATGGGGTGAAAACCACGTAGCTCACAAAATAAGACAACACAATCTGGTTTGAATGATGCTTTTTTGGTAAAGCTACAAGGTCATCCATCCAGGTGAGGCCAGAACAGCCATCTTCATAGAACTAACAATTTCACATGGCCTCGGCAAAGCATTTGGGCAGTAACCTTTGGCAAAGCATGGATGGAACATTTGCAGCTGACATCTTCTGCACAGAAACACTTGATGTAGTCAATTGTAACACTTGCAATTTCATGACCATTTCCATTGAGCTGTCCTAGGAAAATCCATGGAAAACCATAAATTTTAGAGTTTTAAATGAAGCATTACTGTTTGTCCTGTTTACAATGGGTTTTGCTCTTTAATTCTTTTTTTTTAAAAAACATAATTTCAAAACAAATTCAAACTAAAATATGTCTCTTAAGATTGAAATACAGTATTTTTAGAGAAAAATATGCATGCTTTCCTGAATACGCGGCTCTCCTTTCTGGGCCAACAGCACTGTTTGTCTTCTACAAAGGAAGTTAAAATGGAGAGCCGTAAAAAAAACTATTTCCAACATCAACTTAGCCTCCATACTTCAACAAATAGAAGAGCAATAAAGTTGATTAGGTAAATAATACAAGAACTAAAACCAGTGGTAAAGCTTTATGGTCCATATGTACCTCCACCTGGAAAAGCCTTAAAGCCATCACACAAATTCCACAGTGCCTCAGAGATCAGTAAGAGTATTGTGATACCTCCTTACAAAAACAGTACACAGTGAAATTGATTAGCCGAAATACAGGAGTCTCTAATCTCAGTTGTGTTGTTCATCATACCTCAGGTGTTGACCAACTCTCATGGATCCAAGGCATGCCCCATCTGGACAACACCCTTAATAATGTGCTTTAACTTTTGGTAAGCCCTGAAGTGGTCAGGCAGTTGGACTAGATGACCATGGTAGGTCCCTTCCAACTGAAAATATTCTATTCTATAAGTACAGAGCCCAGGAAGCCCTTGAATGGCCCAAATGGTATGAAAAAATATTGGGTTCAATCCAATTCAGCACAAAAACTTCAGTGAATGGGATTGTCTGCAAAATAGAAAACCTGATTTTTAGGCAGGTCCTTTGCAAACAGCAGGGAGAAGAGGCAGATGCCAGAAACCAGTGTTCCTGACAGGCAATGGACAGCCCCAAAATGTCACGGATTATCCTTTGCTAGACAATTGACTACTCCCCCCTAACAGAACAGAAGTCCTGACACAGGAGGACTGCCCACACACAGGTATTCCGCAGGAGACAAAGCCTTCACACATCTGAGGAGCCAGGGAGAAGAGCAAAGCCCTAAACCCCTTCTGAGTGGCCCAGCCAGGCTTCAAGCCCAAGTCCAACTTACAGAATTGACACGAAGCTACAAGGGGGAGACAGAAGTGGCACATGTCAACCTACATGGTCCTTCCCAAGATTTTCCAACCCAACAGCCCACCAGAGACACTTTCAAGACAAGATGGAAAGCTTCATTCAGGACATGCTCTATTTGGTTTGGATGACCAAGTTACTGTACAGCTTCTGGGTAATGAAGATGACTTCAGTAAGACAAGAACAGTAAAGCAGCTAAGCACCAGCCTTGCCTTTGAGATTACCAAATATAAACTCACACTCCACATGAACATAAACTCATGTCAGTGTTGGTAATGCCAGCTTTAATGGTGCTGAGATTCAGCAAGACTCTTCTGGACTCACTGTTCCTGAAAACCTTTAAATAAAAAAAGGAACTGCCTGTGTTTTCATATGTATATATGTCTATAACAGGCCATCAATCAAAAAATTCCTGCCCCTTGACTGACTTGCAGAGCATTGCCTGCAGTAGAAGATTGCCGTGCATGCAAAGCCCCAATACCTTGTTCTCAGTTTCACAGGCAGCAGAACACGAGGCTAAATTCTGCACTCCGTTCTGCTGTCGTCAACCTTAGGGTGGTACCACAGAAGGGACAGTTTAATCAAAACCAGTATTTTCTTACTATAAATAATTAAGATTTTAAACACATTCTGTTCTTTGTCTCTGTATACTGCCCACGGCTGCATGCTTGCATTGCTTCAGTATGTCAGTCTTGTCCTCACTATTTCTGGGAACCTTCTAATCAAAGGAGGTGGAAAATTCAACCCCAGCCACTTTTTTTCTTTAAAAAAAAAAAAGCACACCAAAGGCTATTCCTGGATGTTGATTTTTTGGGAGGGGAACACATTATAAATACAGTTTAGGCAGGAAAGCATAATTGCATGTTACTGAGATATAAGTCATGTAAATAAAATTGACAGGTAATTCTAGATACCTGGTACTATGTTCAATAGTAACAGCAGAGATGTCTCAGGGCAGAGGCACTTGTTATAAGTGTACGTAACAGTCATTTTTAAGATGGGGTGGATATTCTGACTTTTGAAGATACTATACAGCAATTTTAATAGCCGTTGCTAACACAAAAGCCTCAAAGCTATACAATTTATATCAATAAAGTAACCTGTCTTCAAAGCAGCAGGAAGAAAGTCAAAGGTAAACAAACTGCAACCCTTATTTTAACATTTCCTCAAACCAATATAAAATTACTTCTTCAAACCTTTACAACTTCTTAAGTCATTAATAATTAAGGGTCTAAGGGCATTTAAATAGCTCTTACACCATATGATCAGTATTATTTGCATTGTGTTTTCAGTTAGGTAAGGCATTAGAGACCTGCCCTTTGCCTACTGACCAAATGATTCATTTACCTACACAAGTGCAAGTCCAGAGTAGCTCCACAGGCTTTATTTAAAACCTTGACTGGAATAAAAGACTCAGGACAGTAATTTTTAAACTTCCGTGCCAATTTCTCCCTCACTTCTCATATGGCAACAAAATGGCTACAATTTGCAGTATGCAATTTCCCCACTGGGACACAGTGATAGGAATAAAAAGTTTAAAAATTAACAGCTGACTTCGTCGATGCAATTATTTGATAATGTATGGCACTGGTTAACAGGCAATCTCAGAATACCAGGAGCACTGGTCAATACTAAAAGGGAATACGAATTTAAGACTAGAAAATCTCTCAAAAGCTCAGATTCAGCCTTCAAAGCGATCAAATATGCTGGAAATATTACAGAAAGCAGGTCTTGCTGAGGAAGCTTATTCTACTGTCAACCCAGTTACGCTGCAATGACTTGTTAGTATCAAATTAGGAAATCCAAGTCTGCCTTTATATACAAGTAATTTATTTTTTCTCCATATACTAGGAGGTGCTGGATTTCATATTTTTGCTCATTTTATTGGCATTACTGCCGTTTCCCTCTTGCTTACAGTATGCTGAAGCCACTAGCATTTCTAAGACTGAATTTGGGGTTACTCTAAAGCAGCAGTGAAGTGGATACTTTTGCATCGTAGCAAGCACAGCATGTACAAGGATTCTCAAGTAAAGAATGAATTCATACTGTACATCTTTTCCTAGATAAAGTTTCAGAAAACTAAGCTGAATCTCAAAATATCACCACCTATGATGAAATCGAGTCATTCTGGACCTCTGGAATGTTTTGATAGTTTGTGTTTGTTTCTTACCATTCTAAAGCCGTTGCTGCAAGATATTCTTACCTGAAGGTCAGACAAGTTTTACACTCACTAAAGCTCCCCCTCCACAGAATACACATTCAGGACAGCACATCAATAAAGGATGAAGCTCAGAGGGCTGTACTTCAAGGCAGAAGTTTATTTCCACTGATGAATTTCATACTAGTTTGATTTTTTCAAACTGCGTAGCCACCTGTAATTCACACTGTATAAATCACAGCAAAATTCCAGCCACAATGTCCGGACCCAGGTCTTCAATGCTCCAAGTCATGATAAACACTCAAGAAGGGGGTACAGACCAGTACGCGAATAGGAGGAGGAAGAGGCAGGATACAGAACTCAGAACCAGATTTAGAGTTCAAGGTCCTCAGTAGGGTCATGTCAGAGACCAACATCAGTTGGAAGAGACCTCAAGGTCTCTAGTCCAACACTTGCTTGAGTAGGGACTAGCACAACACTACAGCATGTCCATCCTACCAATAACCCCTGGCTGGCTGGACTTGGAGAGCCAAATGAAAGTCAGTGATAGCACTTTACGTCAAAATAAGCACAAGAGCTTTAGTCACCAGATATGCTTCAGTCTTCCTGAAGAGGCCTTCTTGCTTGTCAGCCTCTTTTGGAGATAGCATTAAATTCAAGGAAAGTGTTTTTGCATTAATAATACATTCTCAGTGACTGAGAAGCAAGGCAACTTTCCCTCATTATACCACTAAAGCATTCAGCACTTCTGGCTTTTCTTCCTAAATCCTCTAAGCAGCTACATTCAGTAAATTAACCTTACCTATTGAAGGCTGATGGTGGATAAAGCCAGTCTAAACCAGCTTCCACCAGAGGGGTGAAAGACAAAAGGAAGAAGCACAGCACAAGAAAAACGGTTTTCCAAATTAGAAATGCTATTCCATACTCTCCCTGATTCCTCACTTTGCACATGCTATTAAAAATAGCAAGTAAGCCGCCTTACTTCTGAAAGTACACATCCTGATGCATGCACAGCCCTCCCTGGGCCGCGCGGCTCAAGGCACGCCGCAGCGTTGCTCCCACACTCTATCGAGCAGCCATCATCTCAAGCCACAAGATCTCTCCTGAAACATGACGACACCGTAAATAGTTTAATTCAATCTGAAGAAAAAAGCCATAGCTTTTAATGTGTATCCTGTATAAATATCAAATCATAAGGTTCACCCAAACCTGGGACCTGGGAGAAGAAACTCAATGAATTAGCGTAATGATTTGTACTCTTATTGAGTATAAAGAACACTTAGAAAAAGCAGGGATATAAGAGCTATAAAAAAAGGAAATATCCTTGTATCACTGACAGGAAAATAGTAAACTCTTTCTTCAATCATTTTAGTATAACAGCATTATTAAAATCTTTATACTTTGAGTGAAAGCATTAATTATTATGCTCATCAGGAATATTTTTCATTGTCAAATTGCCTTTTACCATACTAGTAAACACCAAGCTTTGCATGTAAAAATTAATCACGTTATCTCATTTATAGGTCAAAAAGACACAGACTAAAATAGTTTCCGCAATTCTCCCTAAATAACTAGCTTTTGCATATCAAGTTTTATGGCACATTAGAAATGAATGCAATTCAGACAGGATTTGAATAGCTGAGTAGATAGAGAAGGAAAGATAAGAGCAGATAAGAAAAATCTTGCGGTAAGCTAAGCCTTTTGAAAAAGCCTGCTTAAAAAAAAAATCAAGTTTCTTTTTTTAAGTTTCTGCACCCTAAATGAACTAAGGATGAAACTGTTGTATACGGGTCATTACTCAAAGTATCCACAGATTATGCTTCCTGCCACTATACATATAAATGGTACGTCAGAACAACTTAATGCATTAAAAAAATAAGTTTAAATTACTCCAGCATTTCATTCAGGTTAAATGCAGCTTCCACAGCTCCCACGTAACTTGTGGAAGTGGGGTGGAGGAATTTGTCTGCTTCTTGGGTATTTTAATAATAGCCAGATGACTAAGTCCTCCTCCCATTTTTATAACTTTTAAGCCTATTACTAGGGTCGTCTTTCCCCTATGTTTAAGTAACATGGTGGGTTTGTATGTATGCCGGAACATGAACATGGCCACCTTTCCCTCCTCATTATGAGGCCCATTAGATGCTTTCTGGGCTACCATGTCTACTTCCCCCAGCATCAGATAGGCTTGGGTCATCCTCTCATCCAGAAGCTGCAGATACCTGCCCGTGGTACTTCAGCAGCTACCAACTGATGGTTAATAAAGGTATTAGACTTATCTGCACTTCTAGATGGCAGCACGTAGCCAAGGTTGGCTCATTTGGTAGTCCCACACAGCAACCTGAGCTCTTACCATCTTTGAGCCCTCCCAGGACACAGTTGTATTTGTGTTGTTTAATGTGATTTCTAATCTAAGAGGAACAGACATTTCACTCACTTTCTGAAATGCATTAAAGGAAAGCAGGCACGCAGCGCTAGCTTAGTGCCTTACACTCCTCTGCTGCATCTTCAGCAGAGACCGAGTCTGAGGCACAGGAACAAAGCAATCTTCACAGCACCCCACTCCAGCCTCAGGGATAAGGTGTTAAGGTCAGGCAACCAAAAATGTTCCCCTGCTATACAGAAAGCTGGTACCCATATGGAATTGCACAGCCTAGGGCACAGGGAAGATATTAAAAAGAATCAGGCCATTTATTTACATCCCCAAACATGCTTCCCCATGTCAAACCTCAAGCAGCCAGTTTGAGAACTGCTGGCCTCAGTAACATGTCCTGATCTCATACTGCACATCACCGTGAAAGGCAGAGAGCATGCAGCTACGTTCTCTATGGGAGGTGACCTGCTCAGAGAAGCCTCCGGCCAACTGGACAGAGGTGCAAGCGCTCCCCAAAAAAGGGTAGAACTTCATAACCAAAAAGTGACGGTGCCACTACTTGGTTTCCATTCCAAGGTAACCAAGATTACTCGTGTGACCAAAGCAACCCGCATTGCTTCAACACGTGCATTCAACAGCATGTGCTGCACACTCACCTCTAACAAGTACACAACGCATCAGGAAGACACATAAGGTAGGTTTTGACATGAGCGTCCCAAACAGCTTCAGGACATGAACTACAGCTGGAATCATTACGATCCTTTCTTTGATCATTGAAGAAAGCTGTGAAGGTGGGAACAGTGCACAGCAATCTCCAGAACTGCATGTTCTCACTTGCCACCCTCTCTCACCTTGTTCACAAAGCCCATCTGCAATCCTAACACTCATCAGGTCATGTTGGATTTTGATCACAAGTTCTTCAAGGTGAAGATTCTGTCCTTTA
This sequence comes from Charadrius vociferus, assembly GCF_000708025.1. Taxonomy (NCBI): domain Eukaryota; kingdom Metazoa; phylum Chordata; class Aves; order Charadriiformes; family Charadriidae; genus Charadrius; species Charadrius vociferus. Next base: position 3,378,410 of record NW_009647955.1, read on the forward strand.
CAGGCATAGCACGCAGACAGCTGCACGGAGAACACTGGCCCACCACGCTAGGTCTGGCCAAGGAGGCTGCCAGAGCAGCTCCAGTGGGGAGAGACTGATCAAACCACCCTCCCATCCACATATCCACAAGACAGCAAGATGCAAACCGCTCAGATTGATTGCCAGCCCCAAGAAGGGCAACTCTGTGCCCTAGGTAATCTAGATCTTACTGCTGTTTTACATGACCTCAAAGGCCTGAACATTGCATGTCTATGAACAGCCTTGTGGCTTTTCTGCAAAAGCAAAAAGCCTGCTCCCAGCCTTTGCGATCGGAAAGAGAACATGACTCAGATGCTGCCACGGTACTGCTATCTACTTGGGACAGTCACCCTGCAGAGATCTCCTCTGCAGGCATCTCCTCAAAGCCCTGCTGCTTTGGGACTCCAGCAGAAAAGAGCTGAAGGACCAGGTCCCCCGGCTTCTACAACACAGCCTTCTGAGCACGAGAGTGGCGTTCCTGAGGGAAAACCCACTGCACGGAGGATGTCTCTCCAACCTGACCCTACTATCCAACAGGGCATGACCATGGCTCAGAGAACTGACAAGAGCATCTCCAGATCTCACTGGGGTAGCAGACACTGTGCTTTAGCTTTGCTGTCCCAGTAGACCAGCTGGCAAGAACAAGTCCTGCTGTATTTCCCAGCTAACAGCACGCGTCCTGTGCTGTCAGCAGCCTGCCCCACACCCAGCTGGTGAAACCTCACCAGGGCCACCAGTGTGCAGCACTGACCTCCAGGGAGAACAGAGAGCACCAAGAACTGGCTAAGCCCATGCAGAAGGGCCCAGCAGGCAGCGTGCCCCTGCTCCCTGTGCAACATTGACACATCAAGTCCCCACTCCCCACCCAAAACAAGGTAAAAGTGGTAATGTGTCTTTTCTCCTTCACTGTCAAAAAGGGGTTTCCCTGTGTCTTCAGGACTACAGAAGAGGATACAGCACGTTTGGAGGAAGGGAGCCATCCCTGCAGCAAGGCCAGCCTGCAGTCCCTCTCTGCTCAGTCTAGAAGCTCGGGGATCCGTTCCACGCCGTGCAGCTTGACTCTTGCAGGGCTGACTTCTTTCCCAGCCTCTGAGCCTGAACATCGCTGTGTGACATTCCTTCCCCTGCTAAGCGCATCTTTCTGACTGTGACTGGAGAGTCTGGCAAATGACCAAGTATTCTTTAACCTCCACATTAACTATTGTTAGCTTTGGCAAAGCCCAGCTCCTGGGATGCCTGGAGTGGTATCGCTTACTGCTGCAGCCTACAGGAACTGCTGTAGCGGCGAGATTTAGGGAACAGGGATCAGGTAGCAGGTGCAAAACAGAGTCCTCACCTACAATGCCTCCCCCCGACTTTCCCCCATTGCCTAATGAGCTTTGGGAGCAGCTGCAACTTTTAAGCTTCTCACTGCTGGAAAACGTTTGGAGTCAGTGAATATGCAGAATGGAATTAAGTCAAAGAAGCTGTAAGTTAGATGAGGCCAAGTGTTACCTTTAGATCAGCAGGCTGTGTTGGTAACATTGCAGATCCATAGAATGCTGCAATTATTTATCTTTTAGGAACCAGAAGGAGATAGAGATGTTTGTCTCTAGCCAGGTTTGACTGCTGGAAGGATAAACAGGCTGCACCACCACCTCCTCAGCCCACACCAGGACCCTATTGCTTGTACTCTGACTGCAGCAATCCTTACAACAGTAAAGTCCTTAGTCCTGCATGCCCCCACACAAAAACCAGAATATACCCTTCTCCCCTCATTCTCGTGAATGAGTCCAACCTACGCAATCAGTTACAGCTGCTCTGAGCAGCACCAGAGATGGGTCTTCAGCTTTGCAAAGCATCAGTACCAGCCACATTCAGACAATCAAGTTGTCCTGGGATGGCCAATCCTAGGCAGAAACATCCACAGCAGTCACCAGGGACAGCTGAATTCAGGGACCAGAAGGCAGGTTTTCTTAAACAGACTTTATGTTGCTTAATATAGCACTCACTCTTCCCCAGTATCTGCATAACGCTGAGTTTGAAATGTTCTAAGATTTGCACTGAGGAAGACTGGAGGGGTGGGAGAAGGGCTGAAGGAGGAAGCATTTCAAAAGCAAGGGACAACTTCAAAGAAACACCGTATGCACGCAGCTATCTCTTAACACAGGACTTGCAATGCAGAGGCTTCGTTAGTAACGAAAACAAAATATAACCACCATCCTAGTAAGGCAATGCAGCTGGAAGTCCTTCTAGGATCAGTCACAAGCTGAAGATGTGAAGGGTTTGGGCTGGCTCATACCTTCCCTCTGGGGAGACATCCTGCACTGTGTACATGTACACAAAATGAGTCTGTTAGATCTGTGCACCATAGGCCTTCTCATCCTATTACTCCGCCATCAAGCAAGTTTCAAGAATTACTTCACTGCCAACACAACTGGATTCCTGCCGTGAGCAGACTTCGTCTGCCTTTTCATTTTCCCATTGAGGTGCCAAAGTTGCTTGTGTATTCCCTTTAAGGTCATCTGTACTCCGGACCTGTCCCATTCTTGTGCCTTAATTTCTACTGGTTTGCTCTGAACAGCCCTTCCTTCTGCTTAGATAGAGGAAACCCAGAGAGTATTTGCTTCCGCCCCTCTACCCCATCAAGGAAAATCTCTAGTAAGAGCAAACTGCTGAGAGTTTTTTGCAAAAGATGAGAGTAGTGACTCTTGGGGTGCTCTCACCCCATGGTAACCCTTCCACCACAGCCAAGAGCCTGGAAACAGAGATGGCTGTGGAGCCCATCTTGCAACTAACAAACAAGTCCCAGTGGCCCAAAAGGCTGCCTTGTTCAGCTGCTTATTGCCAACTCTGGCAGCGACTGCATCGTAACAGTCACCATCCTTTTGCACAAGGTAGGAATTGGGTGACCCTCTCTCAGGTGCTGCTTTCACCACCAGCTAGCTGGACCCTTTTTCTTTTCTTTTATTGCAGATGTTACCTTTCTGCCCCCTGTACAACTCCTCCAGCTACATGAGCTCCAGCAGAAGTTCCACAGAGAGCCTTCTGCCTCCTTGTGTAGCACATGACAAGGCACATAATGTGTTATACTAAAGTCACAGTCTATTTGTTTTGCATCAAGACATGTACCAGTAGGACATTCAAAAAGATAAAGGTGTCCCATCTCAGATTAACTGTGAAAACAGTGTGGATATCCAAAAAAAAAAAATATATCTAGGCTAACATAACTGCTGTGAGCTTTTAATCTAAGTCAAGTCTTTGCAGATGCACTTTTTAAAAAGAGGTACTTACCTGTCCTCAAGCCCTGCTAATTCTATTGATCACTGCCCACAAGAAACTGTACTTTATAGGACATACTGCCTCCATATGATTGAAATAGCTTCCTTCCTTAATCAGCATATAATCAGATATTCCCACACAGGAGAACTATAGCCCTGATTGACAAGATAGTTACAAAAATAAACCTGAGGTTTAAATATAGCTTGCTTGGCTCCCTGGAAGGTATGTAGTATTGTGTTATACAAGTCTACCATCATTTTCCTTGAATTAATATAGTTCATATCTCCCACTGCCTTGATCTCTATCAATTAAACAGCTACCAGATTTGTGTTATACAGGAGAGCTGGCAGCTCGCACTAGGTGGGAATGGCAACTAGCCTTTCCTCTGCATGTACTGACCTGACATCAATATTTCATTGGCAATTAACATATACAGATTTGGAGCTCATGTACCAGTTGAATGTGTGATGTCTGATGCAATTGTAGAGGTAGACAGGTAAATAAACATGCAGGACTACATAGCTACGTATGGAAAAAATATATATGCCCAACACGAAGGGATATATTTGGATGAGGTATACATCTCTTTGTATGCAAACACACAAGCTAGGCAGGCAATATTTAATGATTTCCTCTTTCTAGGGTGGATAGTTCACTAGCACAATACTCATTGCATTTCTCCTAATCTATCAGGATGTTCTGATGTGTTAAATATGCAACGTAATGAGGGCAAAGCTCTAACAGCCCTGTTCTTCTCGTTTCAGAAGAAAAAAACAAAAGATATTTTAAAAAGCCATTCTAGTTATGAAATGCTTTTTACCTCTTAAAAAACCTCCCCATTGCTGACTAACTGAAAAAAAAAACCACGGGACAGACCTCATATTTATTATGCAAATCCTTAGCATTAAGAAAACAAATCACCAACTAACATCTGTCTCACCCTAAAGCAAAATAAATAAATTAAAAACAAAACCAAACAAACAGAACACACACATATACATACAAACACCACAAACACCACGGAACCACCCCTTCCCCGCACTCCGCGACGCGACCGCCGGGATCCCACCCGGGGATGCTGCAATGTACCGGCCCCGGCGGCGCGGCACGGCACGGCGGCTCCCGGCCCGCCGCCGCGTACCCAGCCCGGACACTGCGGTCCTTTCCCCGCC
>NW_009647955.1:3383300-3401397 GCF_000708025.1 Charadrius vociferus
GGGCTCCGCGGAGGAGGAGCGGCCGCTGGGATGCGCTGCCCCCGGGGGAAGGAGGAATGCTGCGCCCCGGAACCCAGGGAGAGGCGGCGGTGGGTTACACAACGCGGGGTGGTGGTGGGGATGGGGAGTCCTGTCTGCCGGAGCTGGGCTCAGAAAATCGCCTCCTGGGTGGCACGGAGGTGGCATCCGTGCAGCAGGACAAAAAGCGCATCCCAGCTGCTGCACGCACAGCGGCCAGTTTCTGCAGGTGATGGGTACGCGTTACACATGGTCTGAGGCAAACCCCCAGACCACAGCACTCAGTTTCAGGGGGTCTCTCCACTCACCCCAGCCTCCCTCTACCACAGAAGCCAGACTGAGCCCACAACACCTGCCAACATGGAGAGGTTCTCTTAGGAGATGCCCAGCCTCAGGTTCAGGCCTTCTCTGGATGTGTTGTTTCAAGATTAATTATGCTGATTCATAAAACATCCACTTTACAGCTAGTTTGGGCTTTTCTGCTTTTGCATCCAGCCACTGGACTCAGTATCTCTCTTTGACTGCTTAATAAAATAAGCAGTCCCCTGCTAATGAGAAGTTGATAAAACATTCATACCAGGATCAAGTCACTTCTTCAGAGAACATAGATTGAGGTCCTTAAGTTCATCCCTGTAAGTTTCTCCACACTGGAATTATTACTGTAAGTCTTAAAAGTTGTTCCAGACTTTTCAGCTTTGGTACAACTGAGATATAAAACCCAGCCCTGTGCTTATTTTTATGATTTGCTTTGCTGAGAAAGCAACTCAAGGCATCCACTGTGCTGGGAGCTGCACATGTAGAGGATAGATGGCTCCAGCACTACACAAGTTTCTAAATACAGGAACAATAATTCCTCTGTCCTACTGTTTCTTTATGCATCCTGGTGTTTGCATTCACCTCCTCACCTGCAGCCCAGTACCTGCAAACCAGTCAGTGGTTCACAGGCTTTCTCACGCTCCTCCTTCAAGCTGCTGTAACCCATCCCGCACACACTGCCTACGGGCTTCCCCATCCCAAAGGACGACCCTGAATTTGGTTATGACAGTGAACATTGTGCACACGATCCCACCTTAGTACCCGACCCAGGCAGTTCTGAACAACACCTGCCCCAATCTCAGCTACCACCCCACAAAGTGGCAGGACACAAGAGATGGCATATTAATGCCCCTGAAAATCAACTAGAAACAGCCCAGCTGGATGAAGACCCACCACAAAATTCACATATTAACTGGCTCCTACCTATTTACTAAGTCTTACGTTATTGTGAAGAATAACATCACTTCTATTTTATTTCAGGACTAAATATTCAGGTATTGTAGGTGAGCTTTGATTCAAAACGCACTATAGAGAACTGACAAAGCAGGCAGATTTTATGATTTAGTTACAAGGCTGAGTTAAATGTCTATATTTTCTTCAGTTTCTTTCATCAAATGGTGGGATCCTATTTCCCCATTGTTATGGTTTTACCCACCATCAATGCCCAACTGACTGGACTACACTTCCAGGGTCAACCTGTGTGCTTTTTCTGAAAAGCAGTGAAACAGTAACTCTTTCAAGGTCTATTAGTCCTTACTCAGGTTCCAAAATGCAATCAGAATATACATCAGAGTGCTTAATAACTCCTCAGTCAGTTCTTTTAAAACTCTTGGACTCAAGCTGTCAACTCCCACAGATTAAACCCAGGCAAACTCTCAGAGGACATTAAAGTTCCTGGCATCCAGTTTCAAGAGCAATTTTCAAGAGGAAGAAGTGAGGGCAAAGAAACACCCTAACTTTTAAGGGAGAGCCGGGCTAGTTACCAAGAACATAATCTGAGGCACCATTTGCAATAGCAGGCACTGGACCAAGGAACCAAGAGACTCCTTTCAAAGTTGTACTCTCCTTGGAAAGCTAAGAGCCATCAATAATTCAGCTTCGCAGGAAAAGCTGGGGAACAGTTCCTAGCTGCAGGCATCAGGCTGAGCCCCACTGCCATAGGCACACATGAAGACCAAGTTTCCCCAAACACAGGAAACATTTTTCCCGTGTCCTGAGTCACAGAATGGTCAGGGTTGGAAGGGACCTCTGGAGATCATCTAATCCAACCCCCCCACCCCACCCCCTGCCAGAGCAACAGGCTGCACAGGATGGCATCCAGGTGGGTTTTGAATGTCTCCAGAGTGGGAGTCTTCACCACCTCTCTGGGCAGCCTGTGCCAGTGCTCTGCCACCCTCAAAGTAAAGAGGTTACTCCTCATGTTTAGATGGAACTTCCTATGTTCAAAGTTTGTGCCTGTTACCTCTTGTCCCTGAAGGGGACAGCCATAACATGCTCCCCATTAGCAAAGGTAGGTTGCTTTCTTCTAAGGTTTGTTTTCTTTGTGGAGGTCCTCCTCAACGGAGGAGGACACGAATTAGGAGTTCAGAGGGCTCACCCTTGGTGAGCAAGGCAAACCAAACATTTCTGTTAACTTTTTTTTTTTTGCTTTTGAGCTCTGAAACATTTCTTCCTTTGAGGTAACAGCATAGTTCAAGCAAAATACCCAAACCCACTAATCCACATATTAATTTTCAATCACAGTTTATCAGATCTCTTTCTGGGTCACATCTAGGGCACCACAATTTCCCCTCCAGATCATGAAACCATCACAAGACCTTGAGACATATATTCTTAAAATAAAAAGCCAACTTGAAGAGAGAAAACTCTCCCTATGCAGAACACAGATGAAGCCCCTTCAAGGCTTCTCTCCTCAACAGAACAGCAAATTCAAGGGAGCAAATCCAGTGGATATTTTCCCTCCCTTACCATTTACAGGTCACCTTTCAAACTTCTTATCAATAGAAAGAAATATAATATTGCCTGTGCTCTACTTTAGATTTCAACTGTGCATCCTGCATTAAAGTATCAAGCAAGCTGGACCAGCTTGGGTTAGACCACTGTTTCTCCTCCAGACCCCTCAGGGAAGTCAGATCTGATCTACTGTGGCTTTGCGAGTAACAAGCATCAAATGAAGACACACACATTAATGACATCTCAGTAACACATCGAGTTGTTATCCAAACCACAGTAAGAAAAAAGCATTGCAGCACTTAGAAGATGCAGATGTGCTGAGCCTGGACTCCTTCCCATCCACACCTTTTGAGCCAAAGTAGAAGGAGAGCTTCTAAAGCAGCACTCTCCTATACCAAGTCCACAGGTTTGCCCACAGCGCTTCCTTCTCATCAGCTGTTTGCCTCACGTGTTCAAGCTTTTGGAGTAAGCTGGGATCATGGTACAAATAAGGAGGTGGCTCAGTCCAAGCACAAACCACCCTGTGCAGACCCTCTTCATAATGCTTCAGTGTGTTCTTGGCTCCCATCATGACAAGGAGATCAACGTTTGGGAAAAACAGAATTATTCACCCTTGATGTTAGCCCTGAGGAGTTCCCATGGGGCTGCCAACATAGGGCTTCTTCAGGGCTGCCTGCACCATTGTTTCATCAGCAGGGCTCTTGCCCAGTATCCGCTACTGGAGACATGCACCAAACCAACTGGCTTGAACAGCAGTCCCTAGAGCTTCCCCCTCCCCACAGCGGGACCAGGACAGGGTATATGGAAGTAAGGCTTCTCCTTGGCAGAGAAGAACTCAGCCTGGATGGGCGAGAGGGGACACAGAAAGGGCTCAGCTTGGCTGCTCTCACAGGCTGCTCCAGACAAAGACAGAACTATTACACAGACCCCCAGTCCCTGAGGAACCTGGTGCTCCCCCGCATTGACAGGTGACGCTGGGCAGAGCCCACTGCGATCGGTGCTGCCTGCCCCCTTTCTGCACCCTGCCTCTGGAACCCGCTGACTCAGGAGCAACCCTGACATGAAAAAGCCAAGTGGCCATTTCAGCATTGCTGCAGACAGTAAGCCCACGTGATGATCACGCATGGTCTCCCAGCTGCTGCTGCTCCTGCCCATCTGCTACCCTGGCACAGTGCCTCCTTCTCTAGAGGGAACCTCCATTCACGAGGGCAGAGGCACCAGCCAGCCTGCAAGGTCATCCATGTAACCACCCATGTGCTGCCATGTCCACATGGGGTGGTTCTGTGCAAGGCTGGATATGCCAGGAGGGAGCAATTCCCCCAGTGGTGGGATTTCATCTACTTAGTGCCAGTTTCTGGTGATGACCACCCAAAACAGCAACAAACCCAGGCACAGAGGTACTATTTCAAGGGCCAGGGGACATAGCTTCTTTACCAAGCTCTACACAAAACTGACCACAAGACAGCTTCGATTCTTTGCTGTGATTTCCAGGGAGTGTGCATCTAGGTGCCAATGTCTCAGCCTGTTCCCAAGCTGCACAGAAGCCAACTTTAGTGCCCAGATCAGAAGACTTCCTGGCTAGAGACAAAGCTGCTCTCACTGCAGGTCACGGAGCTTAAACACAACATTCCTTAAAGACAAACAGCTCCATCAAAAAGGAGCTGCATTGAGTTCTGACCGAGAAGGAAGAATAACTATTAAGCTTGATATTCAGTGTGGGTCTAGCCTTAAAACTAGTGCACCTTTTGAAACCAGCTACCATGGGAAGCAGGACTCAGCCAAGTGCTTCTGGAAGCCCTTTTTTGGGCTCTGAAGCATTTATTCCTGAAAAACCAAATGGGCCTCATTACCAAACTGCCATCATTAGCCAGCAGAACAGATTCCTTCAGCACAGAAAAACAAAACAGCTCTGGTACCACACCAGGCTCAGAAGATGCTCATGTGCCATGAGCTGTGCTCAAATAAGCACAAGCCAAAGCAGCAGGTTCCAAGAAAGTAGGCCATGACACAGCAGCAGCAGGAAGGACCTCTAACACTACTACAGAAGGAAAGAATGCAGTGGGGGAAAGGGGGAGTAAACAGAGACTAGAAGTTTTTAATAATGTAGGTAGGGCAAAATACAAAGAACATTCTACAAGCTGTAGTCATCACCTTGATGTACATAGCTTCTGGTTATGAACAAAAAAAATAACTACATCATCATCAGTGATTTCACTTCCTTACATCATCCAAGTAGTTGCTAGAAGCATAGCTTAAGTGCATTAGGAGTTGGTGTGTGGAATAAAAGACCAAAACAAGCCACGACCTTTGAGCAAGCAGTCTGTTTAATTACATAAAATTATTGATCAAATGTTTTTGAGACTAATCAGCCAACATTATATTAATAAAGGAAAAAGCACCAACAGTCACAAAAGTACCAAAACAAGGGAGTAGTTTTACAATTACTTGCAACTAAGTCAAAAATTACTATGGAAGAAAATCAGGAAGGGAGGTAGCCATTCTTGGATTGACTCAGAAGAAGGTCCTTCTGAGCACCAGCGCTGGGCTGGTAGAGTACCACCAGCTTTCTTCTGCAACTATTCTTCATAAACATCCATATACACTCATTAGCATCAGCAAGAGTCTTGCCATTGACTTTAATGGTAGTTAGATCTGACCCAAACAGCTCAACTCCAAATTTTAGTTTTCTATGAGGTACCGAGCACCCTGAGCTCCTCAAAGACCAGGAAAGCTGGAGGCTGTGCTCAGTCCTTGCAGCAAAAAGCTTTGTTTTCAGGACTAGCTCTCAGCCCCTCCGAGCCCCATCACAGGCTTCTAGTTATTCAGTTTAGTAAATAACTTTGTCACCTCCTCTGCCAAGTGGGAGCAGGGAAGGAGGTGTCTGAAGTCAGGTTGTTATACCATTATAAAAGGTTAAGGCTTTCACATAAATAGAGAAAATATGAAAATAAGCTGGAGCTACTTAAGCACTAGCCCCTTTTTGACTTGATTAAAAAAGGTAATTACATGCATTCTGAATGCTTTACACAAGAAAAAACACTTTACAGGGCAGAGGCAGGAAGAAGCTTCCTGCTGGCAGCTCAGCCTGCCTAAGAGCCAGGTGCTCAAATGCTTACCGAGAATGGACTATTTATCTTAAAAACCTATTTGCCTATGCCTATTTCCTACAATAACAGACTATTAGCTCATCACTACGCTACAGCCATCAGGGCTGAGAAACGTTCATGTTCTTTATCTGCTATTACAAGAAATCACAACAGACTGACCTCTGCCCAAGCCCATATCCCAGGAGGCAACGACTTTGTCTTATGCCTACCACGTAAGAGCCACTTCTAGATCACCGAACTCTGCCCTCAGAACCCACAGTCCTGCGAGATGCCCACTACAGCAGCTATTCAGTACCATCCGACACCCATCAGAATCCTAAGCACGAGCCAGACTGCTCCAGTGTCCCTGAGGAAGGGGACAGGTAGAGCCTTGGGCAAAGAGTCATCTCCTGTCCAGCTCCAACATTTTTTCCGCTTGCCTATGTGTACCCTGTTTGTTTTAATTATATGTTTTACAGAATGTTAGAAAATAACAAATGCAATAAAACCTTCAGAGCCAAGGCCGTTAGCATCAGTGTATTTGTAGTGCAGCTTTCCCATGCCTCGGGGAATTGGATCTGTGATAATTCAAGCTGAAAAAATCAGAGTTTGTCCAAATAGAAGAGGCAGACAAGTGCTGCTTGATACCAGTACCGCTGACAGCTGTTTGACTGGACCAGTTCAATGCTTGAGTTCTTCTTGGCAGATGTCATGAAGAACATTGAGAACAGAAATGAAATTCAAATAAAAGATATGGAATAGAAAACGAGGGGAAGAGGAGTAAAGAAGGAGGAATGACAAAAGCAGAGGGCAATCCTGACTGAACAAGCTCACACTCAGCCGCAAAGATGGGAAGACCAACCTTTACATGTGAAGTTATTTATCTCCACATTAGATGGTTACACCGGGCAGTGACACAAGCCTTAAGCACTTGAACAGCCATGGTAAAGGCAAAAAAGAAAATTCACATGCTTAAACTTAAGTACAAACTCATGCATTTTTCTGGGAGAAATTGAGGAAAAAAACCTGTCTCAGTTCTCCCACAAAAATCCAAGCCACAAGAACAGACAGCATCCATAGAGCACCTTCATCCCTGACACGAAAGGCCACAAGCTAAGGAGATGGCTCTTCACACTCGGGGGAGAAACTTGATCCCTGAAGTGAATGCTGTAAGCTCTAGCTTGCCTGGCTGAAGCCTCACCTCTAAAGCCTTTTTAACCCACACCACCTTCCAGCAGCTCTGTAGTGCAAAGAGATATTGCTGCTTTCTGCTCCGGTGTCTTAGGTGGGATATAAACTTTGTGGTGAGAATACTAATCCTTGTGGCAACCTGGACTGTGCTGCAAAGACAACACTTCCCTTGGAGGTAGCAGGGTCTGGCACCAACAGGAAAGCACCAGTCAGACCCAGAATAAAAGTGATGGCTACAATTTAAAGCTCAGGGAATCCCAGATTCCAACCAGCTCTGTATCCAGAAATGGACTTGACCTGCCACCTGTCCCCAAATCTGTTGGACACTAGGCACAGGCAGTCTTCAGTGGCTTATTAAATAAGCCTGCCAAGATACTGCCTGCCTCTGCTCTTCTCAGGTGATGTTCTGCTTATAGAAAAGCTTGGTTGGTTTATTTGCTTAGCTTATATACATAAATAGCAATTTCTTTAAGCCTTGCTTTCCTTGATTGATGGGATCTCATTGTATCCATCCCAGAAGTTTGGGCTGCAACCAATCCAAACACTATGAAATTCAGCATGCCTGATCATGAAAGGATGGACACCATTTGGAGGCTCTTGCTTGCTCCCTGCTCATCAGCTGTGGCCACAGCACAGCCAAGAGCTGCGGGGGAGTTCAGCTGCATCACCCATCTGCACAACCACACCATACACCTTTAACCTAAGACTTGTAAAGCATGACTGCTTAGAAGATCAGCCCTGCCTGGTGAGTACAGCCCTCCTTATTGCCATAGGTGGAGTAGATATAGCAACCTTTTCTAAACATTGCAGTGGCATCTTCCTAGTGACAGTTGAAGATAAATGTAGAAAATAGTGGAGATTCAAGGAAGAATCTGGGATTATACTTAGTGTAGCCATCAAGTTATTTAAACCCTGTTTGCTCTCCAGCAGTTCACCTCTACTCTTCTTGCATCCCCCCCATCAGCAAGGGATGAAGCAAGATATGAGATCACAGGCAACATTTGTAACCTGCTGCCAGTTAGATGTCAAATGGTCTGCAGCATGAGTAGCACTTTGAGTTGGAAGAACCACATGCTCCTATGCAGCTTCTTCCTTTATTCTACGTGGTCCAACACGCTAGGTGTAAGAGGGTGCTTTTCCCATCAGGGACAGCTGTCCAGGTTGGGTTTCAGAGATCTTTAAGAACAAAGTCCAGAAAGCACTCAACTTCCCACCTAAATAGGGTCAAAGAGACTGATGTTTCTCTGCCCATCTTCCAGCCTTGCCCTTGAAGATCCTGCTGTGGCTCAGAAGCCCTGGAAAAGCAGAGCTTTTTAGCTCTGTCAGTGCTGCACACATCTGCCATGCAGACCAGAGCTGGCCATGACAGCCAGCTAAGGTGTGTAAGGAGCACAGTCCTGCTACTACCCATTCCAGCCATGCCCAAAGCTGATCTTCATGTGCTTCATGAGGGTCAGAATGGAATCACCATTGCCCTTTCCTTTCAAAGCCCTTGCCCAGGATCTCATTTTATACTACATATAAAGAGTCTTTCCTCCCCTGCATTTCTAGAACCTTTTTCTTAGCTCACTGATGAGGCAAAAGGGTATTTCTGTTTCTTAGTCAAAGTGGTTATCTTTCAAAACTAAAATACCAGAACCAAGCAGCAGCTTCAGCAAGCAGTGTTAAGAGGACATTCCTCTCTTGTCAGAGGAGCAGCTGTGCAGAGAATGAATGGTGGGAAGGAAAAACCCAACCAGCTCCTTGGGCGGTTTCACAGTATTTGCTGCATTAGTGGTTGGCTCTGCAGAAACTCCAACTACAAGAGATATTTTCCCGAGCTAGGGAAAAAGACCGGCATGAAAGCAACATTCTGGATAGACAGGAGGAGCCCGAGATCACTCCCAGCTAGGAGAGAAAAACTGTGTCAGTAATGGAAAAGATGCCAGGGAGGGTTTGCGTGGTGTGGGAGAGAGAATCTCACACAGACGTATGCATTAAAGCAGCTGACCTGGGAATCCAGTGGCCTATCCAAGGCAAGTGACATGCAGGTTGAGGACCTGATGCCAACATCCATTGTGACTGGAAAAGCAGGAGTGGACTGGAGGTGAGGGAAAAGTGAAGAGCTCTGCTCTAGACTGATTGAGCAGATAGCTGAATCTGCACAGAAATACTCAGGATACACCTGTCTCCTTCTGTTCTCAGGCTGAGAAGGGGTGACAAGGCATCCACAAAGGCAATTTACTGCTTGGATGAGATCAGTCAAACAACATGTAGAGGGAGGAGAGGAAGGGCCCAAGGACACTGATATGGGATACTTGCACAAATTTAGACTGGAAAAGGGAAGAACAGGATCCTCCAAGCGACTTTGTGGAAAACAGTCCAGGGAGGGAAGGGAAGAGAGGAGTAGGAATGTCCCAGGTGATATGAGTAAGGACATCAGGGGAAAGAAGGCCTGGCTTTGATGAAGGCACTTTGCAAGTCAAGGTGCAGAGATGGGCCATATTTAGAAAAACATGTGGGGGCTTGAATAGCAAGTTTGTTTTGTAAGGAAGAGCTGCCAGAAGAGAGGGTGGACTGAAGGGGAAGAATAACAGCATGGATAGGAATAGATACAGGGAGTCTTGGAGATAGAAGGTGCTTATGCTCACATTCAGGAGACAAGGGCAAGAAAGGAGAGCATATCATCTCTTCTTTTTAAACTTAAAAGCAGCACAAGAGATTTTGGTCAGAAAAAGAAATTAAGGCAGAGGAGGAAGGTTTGGACTGACTCAAGGTGGCAGGAAGCCAGTTGTGCCTGAATTCCATGCCAGCAAGCAAGCTAGGGAAGTAAAACTATTTAGTCAGCAAGGTGGCAAAACTGGAGAAGTTCAGCACAATCAGCATGGCAATAGGGTTGGAGACCCTTCAAGTAACAGGAGCAGAGGAATCCAAGGCTGCAGTGAACCAGGACCAGGAATCAACCAGCTCCACATTGCAGTGGGATGAGAAGGCAGAAGATCAGCTGTAGCAATCAAAAGGACAGACAGCAAGGAAGCAAGATGCAATGTCAAGGCTGAGAGCAGCAGAAGCACCAAGCAATGGGATGTGAAGCCAACTGGCAGCAGCAAAAAAAAAGCCCGTTGCAACAGCAAGTGGAAAAAGCAATGGGGTTGTTTTCCAGTGGGAAGATGTTTTCTTGCCAGCACCAAGAAAGCACCAACTGGCAAACAGCTCCAAAATAAAAGCATTTGCTGGAAACACCTACAGCTTGATCCTGAAACTTCCCCATGTCATGAATAGCTAAGCAACAAAAGTGCACCCTCAGTGCACTGCTCAGAGTGCCACCTCTAAGGGGTCAGCACCAGGCAGGAGCCACGTTGAACTGAAACACCCCGGGCCAGCGTGTGCAGAGTCGTTCCCAAGGCAGCCCTCCAGTCTGTGAGCTCCAGCTAAGCCATCTCCCCCGTTCCCCGGCTGCAGCCCTCCTACACGCACAAAGCATTGCAGTTCTGGCATCTGCACACAGACATGAGCCACATTTGCCACATGGAGGAAAGCTCTCATCTCCCTGCCCAGCACCCAGGCTTGCCACTGCCACCCGCTATTCCTCCCCTTCCTGCAGCACCCATTCTCGCCCTTGCGTTTTTTTTTTTCATTCCTCCTTCCCCTGCTTTCAGTTTCTTCTCACGTCTGCTCATCCCTGCGCCAGTATGAGCCCCTCTCCCCAGACACAGCAAAGCACTTGCTCTCTCGCAGCCGCCCCACGCTTCCTCCACTGGCGTGATCTAGGAGAGGAAACATCACCTCAGCTGTAAGTGCTCATCCCCTTGGCCGTGACCATGAAATGCCATCGTTAAGCATCAGCAGCATCCCGAGGCCACACGTGGTTGTGTATGAACCTCTGCCCTCTCCTGGCTGGAACATGAAATGTCAAGCTCGGGGTTTCCCCCTCCCCATGCCCTGCACACAAGCATGAGCACTCCTCCAAAGTTAATATTTACCCTCCAGGCTTATTTTAACAGTCCTTGCAAAATTACAGGTCTGCACAGTATACACATTTTATAGCTCTAAGCGAATTAGCATTGCTCAAATGCCTTTCCAATAGATCACATACACACTGTGATAAAAGCCCTACACAAATTGTGACACTCAGCTGTGCGTGGAGCCACTCCAAGTGTGCCCGTTATCCTCTATAGCCTGTATCTTGCAGCATCATCCCAAATCCTAGGGCACCACTAATCATCCTTGATTAAGACTCTGCTTGACTACCGCGGTCAGGTTCATAGAGTACAGGGAAAAAGTTGCCTTTTCATATTTCCTTTAGCATGCACACATTCAGGTGGGTCTCAGTTAATTTGAGGTTTGGGGAAGCTGGATACATTGGGTACCATTTTTTCTGTAGGACCTGGTACTGGCAGGTTAAATTGCTGCCTTTTGGACCAAATTCAATAACATGGACACAGCCCCCCTTTAGGCACTTATACAAACACATGCCCAACCCACCCTGGGGAAGCTTTTACCAGAGATGGGATCAGGACATGGATCACTTCACCCAGCTCGCCCACAGCAGTAGGCAAGGAGTCCTACCTCTGAGAGGCAGGTTAACACCTTCCATTTTTCTTTCTGGACTGGGTCACTCTTTGCCATCCCAATTTGTTTAAATTGGCATCATGTATCAGTCCCCACACACACACTTTGTGAGAACTCAGAGAAAGCAAATGCAGGAATCCATATCACTCCAACTCATGCAATAACTGACTTCTCACCTACAAACAGCAGGTAGCAACAAGAGAGTCCAGTTGCAATGCCAGTGGCAACACAGCGCTAACTCAAATGTATATTTATTTAAATGCATTACAGATATTGCCATAAACAAGGAGTTCCAAGTGCTACAGATGCACAAGGGGGCAATCGCCCATTATTTCTGCCTGATCCTGGCCTTGCAATCCCCATCCTGATTAAATTACTGAGGGTAGGATTAGCAGCAAGATAATCAGATGCAGTGACTAATCTGGATAACCCAGCATTACCAGGCCCCCACAACACAGGATTTCACTGACCACCCAGCCAGGGCATTCCAGAGCATCACATCTCATTTCCACCACTTAAAGGATTCAGACATCCAAGCGACTTGCGCAGAGGGGGGAGGCTAAGGAACATATTTGCAATTTCAGTCAAGGGCAATAGTTTGCTGAACTGCTGTGGTTCTGAGAGCCCCCGGATCCAGCACAACCAGGATTTCAGAGCAACCAGTCATTCAAGCAACTCATTGCATATTTAGAGGCTCCAGAATCTACACTTTTTTTTTAAAATAAAGCCTCAAGATCAACCCATCTGTCAGGAGCAGGTAGGTGCAGCTTCACCTGTCTCGAAGCAACGGTATTGACCAAATAGCTCATTTTGGTCTGGATACATCTCTTGACCCTCCTCCAAGCTTTCCATTTCCTTGGCCTTAGTCTCACCAAACAGCCTGTGTGCTTTTAGGCAGCCATGAGACCTACCAAGGAGATCCTGAGGAGACCCTTGATAGGGATAAGGTCTGGAAGTAAGGATTATCTTGCACTTGTAGGACTTCAATATCTCAACAAAAGAATTGTCAACATTTCTCACCTATCATTTGCATGTAATTGCTCACCCCTATTCTTGCTTCCCCTCAGCTGAGACTTTCCTCATGTTTTTACAGGTTTGTCATTCTGGAACAGAAGGTAGGAGCTCAGTGATGCTCTGAAAAGAAGGTCCACCTTTGGGCATCTGAACTTTGGCTGGCTGCTGCACTGCACAGCGAGCATGGTTTTGTTCAGCAATGAAGTGGCCTGGATAGGGCACAAAGACAGAAAACGCACCTGATCTTTCACCAAGTCCTCCATTGTTCCCAGACAGCGTGAGAGTGTATTTTAAAATCTCTTCTGCAGACCTGCACAGCCTGAACTCCTGTTCCACTCAAAAAAAAAATGAATCACTTAGAGTCTTTCATCACCTTATCAAAGTCCCTAGTGGCCCCTGCCTGCCCTCCCATGAAGAGTTTGATCTCCTTTTAGGAAGAGGATAAAGCTGTCCTTGAGCAAAGCTGCTTTTCAGTGAAGTATTGTGCTGTTTTTGAGAACATCAGACACCTCCAGGTGTCCCTCAAACATGTATCTATCAATAGTTGCAGCTCAGATTTTTTCCAAGCAACTCACAGAAAATAGACTGTAGGCATCTGCCGTCTGTTTGAAGGGCACATTAGAAGCACAACTCAGAGGTGTCTAGATTACATTTCTGATGCTGGATAACTATGTGGCTCCAGCTTATCTCCAATTACAAGGGCAAACCGGGAGAAGAGGACTGGGAAGGTAGAAGTTGAGCTGAGAAGAGATGAAAATGTTGCTGGCTGCCATCAGTTCATACTCACTGCCAAAAGCGAAGTCATGCAATACTATCTTTCTGCATTGTTCAAAATCTCAAAGGTAAGAGGGTGTTATCATTTGAAGAATATAAATGGCTGCATGAAAAAAATATCTTATTTCCCACCAGAGATGTCCTGTTACCCAAGACAACCAAATCCTTCAGCAATTATGAAAACCTACAAGATCTAGAGCATTACGGCTGTTTTAGCTCATCTCCATATGGAAATCAACAGCCCTCATTCACTAAGCATCAGGGATGGGAAACAGGAACAGCAGCTGGCTGGAGCCAGACACTGAAGTGAGCCATTCACATTGACAGTCAGACTGTTCATCATGCATTTATACACATCACTTAAAAGCAGATAAACGCTCTTGCCATTAGACTTTCAGATTCATCCAGAAGTTGGAATCCAGAAAAGAGAAACTCCCATTCTCCCACCTGTAGGTAAAAGAATTACCCATAAGGAAGATTAAAAATTCACCAAAAAATTGTCCAGGGGCAGCTGCTAGAGCCTCACAGGAGGGAGGGTACAGGAGAAAGAAGATGGTGGCTTTTCTTTTCATGCTCTATCATTAAAACTATGAAGGTTGAGAACTCCAACTTCTGCCCTTTTCCACTGGCATGCTAATCAGGCTATGCAGAGACCAATGAAAATGCAATTACCACCTGTGGCTTAAAGACCTACCTGAAATTCTTACTTCAGGACCAACAGAAGCAGCCTCTCCAGCACTTTGTGGACTTACTTCTCTGGGGTTTTGCTTGTATTTTTAACAAGTCACATACCATAGGGAAGCTCTCCGTTGCGTCTAACACCCTCAAGACAGCTCACATAAAGGCTCCACTAAAAAAAATATCAGGCAGCAACTACTCTTATCGCCATGTCTAGGGTCAACGGAGATGGATAGTATAATCATATCCCTTAGCTATGCTCATAAACAAGCTGAGCTGTAACAACATAACAGTGGGATAGAAAGTGAGGTCTAAACAATACTCCTTCTCAAGAGCAGGACCCTGCTTTTCCAGGCTATATTTTTTGCTTTAGAAAAGTAGAGAAATGAGGTGGTGTAGCATGGTGAGGAATTACAACCTTTAAAACACAGTAAGCCAGAATCAGACTGCACTAGGTAGGCACTCACTGGTCACGGGACGCTGGGGAGCATATTGTTGCAAGTTTCTGCTTTTGACAAGCTGGGAGCTTTGTGAAGGCAATATGGACTTTGAGAACACAGCCTGGGATGCTCACGCATTAGCATTGAAAAAGTACACCTGTGCTCTCCTGAATCCCATACTGTTTGGGTCAGTGAAGTCACTGCTGCAATCATTTCGGGCAGGGATAATCTGAAGTAACAGGCAGACAGCACACTCCTCAGGTAAGGATCTAACCAACCTACTGGATTTGCTTGATCAAGAGAGCTCAGCTGTCTTCCCAGCTGGGGCAACCTTCTGGCTTCACAGCAGGCATCCCTGCAAGGCTAGCGGTGCTGCAGCCCAATGCACCCAGCAGAAACAGGGCTCCTCACACGTACCTGCACCCAAACCGCATCCAGGTGAGCGCCCCGTAAGACAGATACAAAGCACCAGGACCTTCCCTCCATGACACCTCACAAGGGTTTACAACCACTGGTGTGGTTGTAAATACCTGCTGGTGTCCAGCTTACTAATGATAGTAGTAAACAAAGCTGACTGGGCGCCCCCAGATATGCCCTTTCGTTACTGTCTGACCACAGATTTCCCCACAGATGGATGTGCGCGGGTGCTGCTGGCTCAGACAGTGGTATCGCACAAGGAACCAGCAACTTCAGACAACTCAAGCCCAGCAGCATTTCCTGGGCTCCTTGCCTTTAAGATCAAGCAGACCTCTCCCGCTCAGCTCTTCCCAAACCGAACTTCCCCAGACAGCACATTTGCAAGGCAGTCACACCAACAGCTTCTCCATGTTTTGTTACTTTGATCCTTTCCTGGGGAAAGAGCAGGCAGCAGGACACTTGCTGCTTCAAATGCCTGTAACGCTGCCTCGGGCTCTCTAAGCACCCCAGCTCCTGGCACACACAAGCAAACCTTGGCTTTTCATCTTGCTCGGGTCACAAGTTTGCTTACAGCTCTGCTGTTATCTCCAGATAGGAAGCAACGGAAAGGCGAGTGAAATGAGGGATCACCTCTTCCACCATTTCACAGCTCAGGGGCTACCCCTACTCGACCACAGGGTCTGCCGAAAGCTCCTCAGGGAGCCAGACCCGGGACGCACAGCTGCTTCCTACCCCATACACAGATTCATACTAGCCCCACATCAAGGCTCACTTACTTCTCAGTCCATTGCTGACTTTCCTGTGACTGCAGTCCCCATCCAGTCATCCCTCAAAGCACAGAGACCCCTCAGCATGACCTTCCTGGTGCCCCCCCTTTCCTCCTTTATAACCAAACTCTGCCAAATGGCTGCTAACGTGCCTCCCCCTCACCTGGGCTGCTGCGGTACCCAGCCCTGCTGAGCAGCCAATTAGCTGTGCTGAGCAGTCAATTAGCTGTGCTGGGGCCAGCTGGTGAGTACAAACCCTCCCAGAAACAGATACGGCCAGGTGTGCCACAAAGGTCAGGGTTACTGTGTTGGAAGAAATAAGAAAATTAAGTTCTTTTTCACCTTCTCCTATTCCACTTTTCTGTGTATGACGGAGGGGGACGGAGGTCAGTGCTGCTATGAAGTTCAGCCCTCACTGCAATTACTTCAGCTCGCAGATGGAGTAAGAAAGTGATCCCAGACCCTCAGGGCCTGCCTGTCATAACGGTGGTCTCCCTCCATGTATCAGCTGTGTGTTCAGAGCAAATGAATTGGCTGTTAACAGGAGCAAATTCCAGGTCCAGGCACTGGCAGCCCTGAGCACAGGCAGCTCCTGTTAACCTGGTGCGAGCAGCGGGCGCTCAGCTGCTCGGGCAACGGGTCCAGCTTCGGGACCAGCGGCTGGTCCAGGAATGACAGTGTTGGAGAGGGCATGGGGGTGCCCAGGAGCCACGCAGGAGGACGGGACACCCAGTTCTGCTCAAGAGCTGAGTCGGGGACACGTATGCCCTCTTTGGTCTGCATCAGGATAGGAAGCAGATGAGGAGGGCAGAACTCTGCTCCCTGTGTCCTGACGTGCCCAGGAGAGCCCACCTGCCCTTCGGTGTGTGGGCAACCCACGCTTGTCCCAAAAGGAGAGGTGTTCTTTTCTTAATTTTGGCTGGTGCTACCCTCTGCATTTTCAGCAACTGGCTTTTTTCTTAAGATACGCAAACCACAACAAAAAAACAAAAAAAAACCATCAGGAAATATTGGGAATCATTTGGCAAATAGAGCAGTCAATCTTATTGCGTTGCTCATTTGGGCAGGCGTGCTCTCTGGTGAGCGCTAAGGTTTGCATAAGGAGCGTTAGGGCTGCGCTGAGCAGTTCCAGCCGCTGCATTTCCCACCATCGATTGCTGCCGTTCAAGCCCAGCTCTAATGCATGTCAGCAGACACAAGGTAGGAGGCAGCTATGGCCCCACTGGGAGCAATGATGTATTATGACTCTCTTCAAACGAACCTGGAGAAATACTATATATATATATATATATATTTAACAGAAATTCCTGGCTCCCACTGACTGCAAAGGAATTTCAGCTGTTGCAGAAGTGCAAATCAACATAATCTCTCTGTGACTAGACTGAAAATCAGGTACTAAAAGTGAGTTTTGCATACAAGAGATTATTTTACAAACACATTCATGACTTTGTGTTGCTATTCTACCCCCCCAGCCTCTCCCTTCATCTTTTGAATTTGGGCTGGAAAACGTGGACATTTGCTGAAGTGCTGTGTGTAAAACTGAGAACAGCAGATATCTTCCCGATCATTCACCCTGACCCTCAAAATAATGTTTTATCTTGCCAGAGGCGTGAAGGGACAAGGCCACAGGCAGACAACCCCAGAAGGTTATTTCCAGTAAGAACTGGGAGGCTGCAATACTGCCGTGAGACATCATCTGGCTTTCTAAGCCGAGTGGATATTTCCAAACTGCTGAACGCTGTGTGGTTGAGAGATACCTGAGCTGGCTCTAAAAGAGCTCTTCCCAGAAATAGGAGCTGCATGTGGTCTAATTTGCGCCATTGAAGGAAGGAGCAAATTGGCCTGTGTGCGGAGCTGCCTGGCCGGCGAGTGCTGGGCTGGTCCTGCGCGGGGCTGTGCTGTGCCATGCACCAGCTCTGCTTGCTGGATGTCACCATTGAACACCTGGGTCTTATTTTCAAGCCAAGCACAGGGAAGGGGAGGCAAGATGCACCCCGTCTCCTCCTACCCTGCTGATGGCCATCGGCTGCATTACAGCTGGTCAGAGCTCTTTGGGTTCGCAGCTGATGCACTTGCTGTGGGAAGTGCTCGGTGAGAAAGTTGTAACTACTGGAAGAGAAATGACATTTGGACCTGAAGGACCTTTTTACAGTCAGGTCAGAGGAGTACATGTGGTTACAAGTGGACCCAGCCATATGATGATGGCATCATCATGCCACTTAACAAGCATCTGAAGGACCAGGTCTGCACCAGCAAGCACCTGTGATGCATGAGGGGCATGACCCAGATGTCTAAGTACCTTGCAGGTCCCTCAGACCTCAGATCTGGTTGCACAAATAGTCAAATTAACTCAGTTCTTTGTGATAAATAAATCCCCCCCCCAACCACAAAC
>NW_009647955.1:3401413-3458366 GCF_000708025.1 Charadrius vociferus
CCCCCCCCCTTTGTGCAAAGTTATGTTTAGTTCTTCAAGGCATACGCAGCTGTATAGCCGGAGTAATTCATGTCTCAAATAAGAGGTGAGCAGTTAACAGGGTTTGGCCACTGGGACAGCTGGACTTTGATCAGACGTGATCACCCAGACCTACCAAATGCTCCGCTGGGCGAACATGGAGCCAATCAGTCAGGAAGGGTGAGCTGTGGCCGTCCCCAACACCTCCAGCCCACACCCGAGACCTGTCCTGTGTGTGCACAGGCGTGAAGGCATAGAGGGGCATGAAAGGGAAACCAGGCCAGACTCTGGTCTACAAACACCACGAAGATGCCCTTGCACACTTAACGTGCCTCGCCCTTGCACTGTTGCACTGCAGTGTCTTCCTTGTATTCTTACACAGACGTATCAAGGTGGGAAACACCTGGAGATCTTCACTGTTCAGGACAACTTCTAAGACACTAATATATCAAGAAACTGGAAGACTAGAAGCTTGAGTATCTGACGTATGCAGCCACACAAACCACTGCTGTGCCTGATGCTCAGTACTGAGCTGGAGTGGTGGGACGTGGGTTTGCATTTGCCTCCAAGAGTGCATCTTTCTGAAGTTATCAGAGCTGTACAGCTAGAACAAATCCCCTTCCAGCCAGAGCACAATCCAGAAAGGTTCGTTGTGAGTTGGCAGCCGGGCTGGAAATCCAAGTCTACCACAACATTAAAACTAATCACAGGAAGTTCATTTTCAGTCTCGGATCTGCTCTGTGGAAGGGCTGTGCATGATGTACTGGCTTTTAGGTGGTCTTCTTTTCTTCTTTTTTTTTTTTTTTTCCATTTCTTGCATGAGCTGTTACTCAGAAATGGCTTTCAAACTCAAGCACTGACTGTATTCAGCCAGTTGCACAATGGTGTCCAGCAATGCAACCACGGGTGCCGCTCTGCAGGTACAGCAGCACCAGCTGAAGAGCCCACCAGCCTGAGTGGACTGACACCCTGCAGCCTCACCCCAGCCCTCCACACAGACACACTGCTGAGTTTCCACCTGCTCAATGAGCTGGAAAGTTAACAGGCTGGAGGATTTGCTCCGTTTTCTCTGTTACTTGTTACTTGGGAGAGCACAATTTCTGTGCGTGCTGGACTGGCATGTCCTGGCAGCACTGGGTAGCACTGTGTATCAGAACAAGAAGCCAGTGCCTCTGAATTATTTACTCCAACTCACATGAACTTGCATTTCTCTTCCTTTTTTTTTGCACAGTCACCATGATGCTTGCTGCTCCACAAGTAAGCCGGAGCTACAGAAGACGCAGATGGTGAGGTTGCTTTGGGTGATCATCACAAAATATGAGAAGGCATTATCCTTTCAGCAACACGTTATTTCATTTCAGTTCATTACTGTGTAGCAGAACACCTCTGGAAGGCTTCTTTAGAGATGCTTTGGAGAGGGACATGGAGCAGGCTGGGTGCAATGGAGAAACAGACTGGAGGAACCAGGTGAGCAGCATTTGCCTTCCATTCCTCCTGGTGGGCTGGGCTTCATGTTCTACATTCAGGAGGTTTTGATGCTGAATAGAGGCATCCCTTGGGGAAAGAACAAATGAGAAACTAACTTTGTACTATTAATCTGGCAACATGGGCCTCGGTGGATTTATCAATCCTTAGTCACAATAGACTGGTGGGATTCAGGACCACCAGCTGGGTTCAGTTTCTAGTTTCCATTAAGAGATGGACTCGTGCATTTTCAGGAGGCTTTCTGTAGCAACTTCCCACCATCGTTCCCTCCATTTTCATTAGTAGCAGAGATGATGTCAGTGCAGCCAGTTCAACTATCCAACAAGACAACATCTATACATACTCATGGCAGTCCAGGGATTAAGGACACCACTTGCCAATCCCAGTTTTGTCACCAGTGGTTAACAAAGTAATGTAACAAACATAGCACTGTGTACATCAACCAAGACTAGCCAGAATCACTGGCAAAAAGAGGGAACCTCTGAGGGAAGCTGAATGAAGGTTGCAGCTTTGGGGTTTTTCTTGCTGCAGCCCTCTTGCCTGTTACAGAGCATAAAGTGTTGAGCTGAGGGTAGACCAGACAGTCTCTGGAGCCTAAACATGAAAAACAACAATCAAATAGGTGGTTTTGACTGTAGTGGTGGCTGAACTCCATGACTGACATGGCTTCTCTGAGCCCTGTGTGGATAATTAATAGTTGAGGAAGATTTGGAAGATCCTCACAGGACAATCACACGTGAATGAACAGGTACTGGACACCATGGGAGGTAGAGGGAAGAAATGTTCTTCACTGATCCTTGTTCCTCACTGCCCCAACTCTTCTGCATTAATTTACATGGCTGCAAAGAAGGTGTGAGGCACACTGAAGGGCCTTGCACGCACTGAGCACTTCCCTAAGTGAGTAGGGAGGCACAGGAATTGCTGAGCTGGCTGCAGGCTTTCCCTGGAGAGCTGTCTTTGCCAGGTAAGGTCCAGCCCCTCTTCCTGGAAGCTCCACTAATGGTATCTTGTCATAGAAGCTGCAACCAGTTGCTGCGGGTATGGTGGTGTTGCAGAGCTATGGTGGTGTTGCAGAGATTGGGGGTCAGAGCGAGCACAGAGTGGGTCCTCAAACCACTCTTCTCTCCTTGCTGGGTGAGTCCTAAACCAGTCCTGGTTTCTCTTCCACGTTGGGGCAGGAGGCCAAAGAGCCCCAGCACCTCCCAGTGGCTGCTGTGTGACACTCATGAACTCCTAGACATAAGGGTGCCTTTGTGGTAGTAGCAGTCATGTCTTCTCCTGGTCACTGGGCAAGTCATGCTGCTGGTGGGAAAGGGCAGACTTTGCAGGGGCCTCCCTGCAAGAAGGATTTTCTCCTCCGTGCTGTTTCAGATCTGCCAAGTGGAGTTATGTCGTGATATGGCATTGTGGGAAGCTGTCCCCTGGCCTGCTGTCATCTGTGGATCCAGACCCAGCCTGTACCCTGCAAACACAACCAGACAAAGTCTGCTCTGAGGGCACTGGCTTCAGCTAGGAGCAGACTTGCCCTGGAAGGGATGCCCAAGGCTGGGAAAGGGAGCTGGCTGGTTTGCACAGAAGCACCTCGGCTTTTATTCTCTGATCAGTTGAAGCCCTTAGAAGTGGCTATTAACAGTGGCTATTAACATACAGTGTGCATGAGCCTTGGCCCGTAGGAGGCAGAAGGACACAAGGTCACTAGCCCACATGACTGGATATTAGGAAAAAATTCTGCACTGAAAGAGTTATCAAGCACCAGAACAGGCTGCCCAGGGAAGTGGTGAGTCACCATCCCCAGAGGTATTTAAAAGATGTGAAGATGAGGTATTTAGGGACTCGGTTTAGTGGTGGGCTTGGCAGTATTAGATTTACGGCTGGACTTGATGATCTTAAGGGTATTTTCCAACCTAAATGATTCTACGATTCTATGATTCATGAAAAAAGGCCATTCCTTTCTTTGCACAGTTCTGCAGCGAATTGGTTGAACAGATCATAAAACCTTCTCCCCATCCTGCCAATGTCATGATAGGGCATAGAGCAACAGGGAGCCCTGGAGACAGAACCGTTAATGACTGAAGTGTCTAACATCCTAAGCCAAAGCTATGATTTGTACCAACCAAAGTGGACAAAAGCAGCTCATCCACCTCCCAAAAAGAAAGCTAAAACAAAGGGATCAGAAGGGCTGAGAGGATCAGGGAGAAAAGCGGCTGTCTGGGCTCAACTTCCACTGTGCATTAGAGCTTTCCTGACTTCAGAATCATGTGTCATGTCTTCTCTGGGCCTAGCAAGACCTCAGTCATGTCTTCCACATTGATATTCCTAACACAAAAACTGAGAGGGAGAGATGGGGCTGAGTCAGTTTAAAGGGAGCCCGATGCTCCCTATATGCACCCCCATCTCTCTGCTCAGCAAATCAGGCTATCTGGAGACTGAATGAGAGCGTGTTCCTCTACCACAGAAGGTCAGCAAGATAAAAATAACCCCCAAAAGCCTACATTCAGCTTGGAAGCACAGTGCTGAGCCAGGGACAAAGATAATAGGAAAACACAATAGTTCCTCAGAGCAGCCCTAAAATAATAGATTATAAATGGCCAAAGGGGGAGGAGAAGGGACGCAGGGCTATTTTATCACTATTCTAAAAGCATTCAGAGGAAATAAATTGGGCTCCATTTGATAGGCAGTTCTCAAAATCTAAAATGTGCTAAATATAATGCTGAATTTCCCTAAATACAAAGCATGTCAGCAAGAGTCCCTTGGCCAGCAACTTTTAAATATCTGTGCTTTTTTGCCCCCTCCACCCCCCCTTGTTTAGCCTTTGCCCCATGATGGTTATTTGCCTTTCTGGAGAGCTTAATCAGGAGCTATTAGAGACAGTCACTCTCTAAGCTGTATAATGTTAAAAGTCCATTAGCTCACCCCAAGCAAGGCTGGCAGGAGGGAGATGATGTACTTGCTGAAGTTGAACAAGCTATTTGCATGCTGAATATTTCTAATCACTGAGCAATGCCAGCAGAATGTGAACATTATTGCACTCAGCTGCCCAGCGACCTTTTGAACACGCTCGCTTTAATACGAAATAAATTGGCAAAATGTATCCAGCACTGAACCTGCAAAAAGGGACAGATGGGTATTTTTAAGCAGTTCTAGGCACCAACTATGCACACCTTTTAAAAAAAATAATGGAGAAACAATCATCAGCAAAGTGTATCTTCCCCTTTCCCTCTGCCACATTCACTTGCATTATGCATGGCTGCTTGTATTATGTATGGGTTAATAAAATATGACAGACGTCTGCTTACTTTTGGTCTGATCACAATCAGCTTGATCCAGCAAAGCACACATTCAAGCACATTTTCAAGTTCCAATGGACTTTAATGGGATTTGGGCCCCGTCCTGTGACCTTCCAGCCCCAGCCACCACCTCCTGGATGCTTTTGGTCCGATTTCCCAGCTGCCACGTGCATTCATCACAGTACAGCAAGCAGATTGGCGAGACACCGAAATAAACCTTCTTTACAGGAATGTTTTCGGAGGCTGCAGCTGAGTGGAGCCGGGTGTAAGCACCAGCCGCAGCCTCCGAAGAGCAGAGCAATGTGACCTTCAGGAATCTCTGGCCTTCTGAGGCTTTTAAGTAGTCATTTTTCCCTGTATCTGCAGATTTAACAGAAAATTTAACCAACCGATTGGAGGCTGCTAGCTACTGGTGCGTGCTTAGCACATAGCCCCAGTAGAGCATCTTGCGTGAAGCCAGCCACCCTGCACTGGTTTTAGAGCACAGTGCCCACAGAGAGAGTTTGGGGATCATTTCATATGGCCCACGACACTGGCCAACAAAAGCTGATGGCATATCTCACGTCAAGAGTAACTGCTGTCTTTCAGTGCCCGTTTCAGGCACTGATCTGTCAGTTTGTAGCAGACACAAGGCTGTCTCACCACGTACTATCGGCCTCCAGGAGGAGACCGAGAAGTAGAAGGGCGCAGAGTTTGGATACCTCTGTTGAGCCCAGAACCACCACAGCTGCCAAAGCAAGGTTGCTCTACACTGGAACAAGGCAATGAGGGCAAGAATTCAGATCAAAATTAGAGCTATTTCTCACAGTGAGAGAAGGACAATAGAAAAGACAGATTGTTAAAAAACAGCTCTTTCAATGGCTTTGGGGGACTGGCTTCTATTTTGGGCAGTGGATGGTTAAACTCCTGCCAGTATTTTGCTGAATCTTGTGCAAAGAGTGACTCTGGTGCTCGGTTGCCATTTTCTGGTTACAGTACCATTTCTTTAGGCTACAGTACTGAAAAATGTGGAGAAACCAATTTATCACAGCCAGCCAGAAGTGACTGAGGCTTCACATAACATGCTTGAAGGAGCAGACTGTGGGCTTTCACAAAGCTCTTGGGCTATTTATTGTTCCCTTCTGCTCTGAGTACTCCCCCCAACACAGCACAGAGTACCAACTCCCACTGGCTGGTGTTTCTGTCACTTCTGCAGCAGCTCAGGTGTCTCCCTGAAGAAGTGACAGGTTCTTCAGGGTCTCCCAAAAGAAGTGACAACAACTGGAACCAATGAAATGAGCTGCTTCTCCTGTTGTGCTGCTGATCAGAAGCCCTACAGAGAGAGCAAAGGCAAAAGCTTGTCCCAAGAGCAGGACCACAGCTAGGACCTCCAAGGAAGGTCACACTGAGAAATGGAAGTGGAGCCTCTGAAGGGCACTTTTTCTTTCTCCTCACCTTTCTGTTGCCTCAAGGCCAGATCTTCTTGGCTGGGACTCCCCCTCCTTTTAGCAGTGTAGGAGGGCAGTACAATGCAGACAAATAAATGGAACCTCCCACATTCTTTCACATGCCACCAGCTCCCCACTAATTGTCCCAGTCCTTTTGCAACATCATCCACCAAAAGGGAGGTAGCTAATGGGCAAAAGCAAGAAAAAAAAAATAATCTTTTTTAGTCACATTACCCCCCATAGCAGTGGGTGCAGACCTGAAGCTCCCATTGAGACATCGGCTCACAGCACTGATTTGTCTCCTCTTGACATCAGTAGGGAAGATGACTTCCCTACTGACGAGGAAAGATGATGCTTTAAACATGGCTAGTTTAAAGCAAATCCCCTCTTACTCCAGTGTTTGTCAGATTGGCCAGGTCTTTAGCCCCGTGGGGTTGGGTGCTCTAAAATGTTTGTGTGAAGGACCTTCCAAGAACTCCCCAACAGGAAAAGTACTGCGGTCCTCTTGAAACTTGTGGAGGGTAGTGAAGAAGAATAGGTTGTCAGTATCTAAACCAACTCACTACTTTGAAATCCCACACAAAGACCTGTGCATTTTGCAAGTCTGTCCCAGCACATACTCAAAGGCAAGAGGAGACAGTAGGAGAGGGAGAAAATAGAGCCTTTGGTGTTCTCTGATATAGAAAGCACACATCACCTCTCCAGGCTAGCAACCCGCTTCATTAAACCGAGCTATAATATGGGGAAAGGGGCAAATACTAGACTGAGATTCAAAACCACCTGGAGGTTATGATTCTGCAAGACAGATGGTCCAGTCAGCAGACATGATGTTCTCTCAGACCTACCTGGGAAATTGCTTTCCAGTCCAGTAACAAGCCAAGCCTCCTCTCCCCCACAAAAAAATCCCCAACACGCGCGTTTTTCTCACAATGTAGGAAGAACAAGATGGATACTTTTCAAAGTGTTTTTTAATTAAAAGCGGAAAAGGAGCACACACCAGAGCTTGATGTGGGCTAGCCAAACTGCTGGTCATCGGGACGTTGAACTGGCATGAGGAAGGCGGTGTTTCTGCTTAACCCAGGAGCACTGGCACAGACACTGGGACTCCCGGGAAAGTACTCTGCCTGCCAGGCTGCTGCTGCGTTGTACTGAGCGATCTCTCTCATGTGGTGATGGGAAACTTCATCCTGGAGCCCAGACTCTTTTTCCAACAGACAGAAGTCCCGGATACTGGGGAAAAGACCATTTCAACAAATCTGCATTTTCCAAGCACTTCTGGAGAGGAATCCCAGTCGGTTCTCTTGCCTCCCCCAGCAGGTTACACAGGTTTGAATGGAGACTCATCTTTGGCAATAGCCACACTGGTAGGACCCATTTCTGCTTCCCCTGAAGTCAATACATCTCCTTCCCCAGACCATAAATGCAGCTGCACCGGGGCTCACGATCACTAGCCAATTGTGCTTTAAAGTTAAATCCTCATCCACTCCATCTAGTCAGCAACTTCTGAGAGCTTCTTCAGGCTCCTGTAAGTGTGCACCAGTAAATTCAGGTAAATGTGAACATCTTGGCTACAGCAATGGGGTGAAGTTTTCAAATATGCCCAAGAGATGGAGGAGCCAAAGTTTTGTTTTAAGACATGACTTGGGTACTAGATCAGATATTGAAACCTCCCTGCCATCTAATAAAGCAGTTTCCAACGCTGCTGGTGTGTTGCTCCACCAGCCTGGTTTCTTTACCAGAAAGGCTGGGCTAAAAGGGTGACACATTTTTCATACACAACTTTTATCTGTTAGAATTTACTAGATATGCACCTCATTTGTCTGTCAAATATTTTAAAAATACTTCAACCTGCTCTAATAATCACATTTTAAAACATGCATCAAGTTTGGATCAGAACAGCTTCTCTGGGATAATCAGTAAGCCCAAATTGCTGATTTAAGGCCTAAATATCAGTCACTGGCCAGCCAGCCACAAAAAGTCACTCTGTCCTTGAACTCTTGGAAGTATTTTTGGCTCAGACTAACCCTTGTTACCATACATCTTATCCTACACACAAAAGGAAAGCGTATGTGTTTTTCAAGGCTACTGTTGCACCACAAGTTTACATACAAACACAACTTCTGCAAACATGAGACCGAAGTAAGATCTTGTATGTCCCAGGGTAAGTCAGAAAGTCCACAGGAGTCAAGGGAATGGCAACTGCCATAAAGGATCAGGCCTAATACATGCATTACAGAAGCAAGGTAGCTCCTTTGCTCGAGGTCTGGCTGATTCACTTTGCACATACCACTGCTTTAGCATTACATCCTTATCTAATGGTAAACCTGTTTCAACAACATGCAATACATATTAATGCAATATGCACTGCAACACACAATACGCATCCAAAGAAATATGCCAATGCAAAAATCTGACTTCTCACACATAGCAGGGCTAACAAGGAAGAGCCTTTTACAAAAGACAATCAAGAAATCACCTGAAACCATGAGACCCAAGGGGCCTCAAGCAATCTGCAATACTGAGACCTAATAACAGATGCTAATTCATGAAAGAAACACAAACAGTGGGACTGAGGTAATGGCAGAGATTTCATTAGTGCAATTAACATTTATAATGGTATGTTCTTTAATAGAATTTAAATAAGGCTTTGAATAATTACACACACTAAAACTAACATTCCATAACCTTATTCCTCATGGAAAAGCAGCAGAAACAACCCTCTGGACTGTACAAGGTCCAATTATGAACAATTACATTCAAAAAGTAGATCAAAACAGAAACAACTCTTTCACCCAAAAGCTGCATCATCATCTTTGAAGTCAACTTTCTCCCCTAGTGTGAGAAGCGTGAAGAACAGATGAACTGGGCTTCAGCCCAGTAGATTTGGCCTTGTCAAATTACCAGTAGTGCTTTCCAACCCAGAGTATCTTCTCATTTCTTTAGGGTGATGGAAGATCATGGAAAAAAAAGTGAATTTCCAAAGCAACGGAAGGTGACTTCTCCCTTCCTCAGGCCCAACAATGTACATAAATTATGGAAGGTTGAAAACAAGTCTACATTACATTGTGGCATGTGTGTTTACGGTGCATGTTCTTTAGAAACTACTCGCAGACAATGGGGCTGGGTGGGTGAAAAAAATCAAAGCAGCATATGAAATAGTAATATACTGTTTCAAAATCTGCACCGTCCTGCAGAACCAGGAATTATAATTTATTCAGATTGTTCTCAACAGATCCAATCTACGCTGGATATGTAAAAAACAAGAGACTAAGTCATCAAGGAAAACCAAATGAAAAAGCCTGCACACTGCAAGAGTTTTTAAAAATGGAACAAAAGAAAAAAATCCCAAGAAACACTGACGAAAGCTCAGAAAAATTTATCATCAATTCTGAAGTGGGGCCTTGTGACATCATCTGGGTTAATGAAGACGGAGATGGACTTCCCGGGGTTCTCAGTCACTAGCTGTTGCAACTTTTTGGCTAATCGGTCATCAGGCTGGTTGGTGTCCCCTCCATCTGACTGCGGGGAGGGGATGCTGGTGGTGCTGCCCCGCCGTTGGAGCTCTAGTGTTAGCCGGTTGGCTGCTTTGACATGTTCGATGGCAGTTCGAAGGTGTTCGGCAGGGTCTGAGCGGACTGAGGACAGCTTCCGCGCATGCAGCATGACAGTTTCTTCAGAGAGATGCTCCAGCATGTTGCACTGGGGGATGAAATAGTTAGGGCACATCTTGTTGACCAAGCAGTGCTGGAGATCATCAATAAGACCCAGGAGGAAATGGGCTGCGTAATCCTCCTGGGCCAAGTAGTTGGCTGGTAGCCTGTCGCAAGCCCACAGCATCATGCTCCGCAAATGATATGGACTAATGGCTTTGGGGCGGGACAGCAATTTGATGATGATAGCTTTGCAGGCCTGATAGGCTTGCATGAGGCTGCTGGAGATGCACTTCTTCAGCTGCACTTCACTTCTGGCAAATGACAGCCTCCATTCATTGTCCTTCTTCCCCTTGTAGGAACATGCAGGCACTAAGTAAAACCCACTTATGACTTCCTCCTCTGTGATCTTCCCATCCCAGAAGTGGTTCTCCATCAGCCAGCTCTGGGCCACAGCTGGCCAACCTTTGAAGGACACCACAGGGACAATGTCATACAGCATGCGGCTGCTGCCCACTCCCAAAATAATGGATATGATAGTCCCATTCTTTTCTACCTTCTCAACCTTTGGCATCCCTCGCTGAGGCTTTTTCTGGATCTCAGAGAGGACAATGCTAATGGAGTCATAGAACCAGTCTGCAACTTTTGTCGGAGAGAAGAAATAATTGGTAGCTCCGTTGATATGGTCCACGATCGTGCAGCAGTCCTTCCATTTGCTGATAGTTCCTTCATCAAACAGACGCAGGCTCAGCCAGGAGTGGCACAAAGCCGAGTGGCGCATGTCCAGCGTGACTGGTTGGTTGCGGTCATGCAGCTTCAGTGCGGGCACAAGCAGGGTGAAATCCATGTCATAGTCTGTGCCTCGTGCATAAACATTCAGCTCATCAAGATCAATGTCCACCACACCTTCCCGCACACCGCCTGAAAGCAGCAGGTACTCGTTGGCTACAGGCAGCTTCTGGTCAAGTTTCTGAACCATGCCTGCAAAAGAAAGAGAAGTCCTTTCAAAAGAAAGCAAACGGATCTGGGATACAGAATTTCATCAGGATTAAAACCCATCCCATGCCCAGCAAGAAAAAAGGTAACCAGAGGTATCCATCGCTGCCTGTGTAACACAAACATACATCAGGCCCAGCACTGAGCCAACCTTTAGTCCCAGCTGACTCAGGGCAGGGCTTTTCCTGCACTCCTGGGAAGGGGTGAAGTCCATCCTAAGTATGATACTGGGAGCAATGGAAAAAAGCAGAAGCCTCTGGTAAAACACAGCAAAGCTACTTCCAGGACTAATTTAACTTTTTAAACACCTTCTAAACCAATTTTTCCTGATATTGTCACTCATTTCCATGGTATCCAAATGTTTCTCTGACACTTCAAAGAGAAAAGAGGACATTTATTGACTCGCTGTTCTTATTTTCTCTCTGGGATAAGAAAAAAGCTGGACCAGCATCAGGGGGTTGGTTTGTGCATGAGTGAATGAATAGCTACAAATGGTAGTTCAAACAGGTCTGATTTTACAATTTGCTTTACATTTACTGATGCACAAACCAACATGAACAAAGGCAATACGTCCTCCTCTTAGGGAGGAACGGAGACAGGTTAAACTATCAGGCAATTGCAGAAGCCAGCTCTGAAATTGGTTCTTCAAGCTATAATGACAGTATCATGCCATAAAATATCTGATCAGATCCCCTGAGCACAGACATGAAGACAGATTTCTATTTTCATCACCAAACCCAGACTCTTCCCTTCACCCTGCACTGCCCGCGCCAGTTGCGCAAAGCCAGTTTTTCACTGTGTATTCTATATATACCACTATACTCTGTTCACAGCACGCGAACGGCAGGCTGAGAAGAGACTCCACACAGTAGCTGAGATATTAGCACCTCATTCAATGTTCAAATTAGTCCTGCACTTTGAGTGCTCTGTAGTCTGCTTCTGCTATCTGGGCTGCTTCACTCCTGGTGTTCGTCTTGTGGTTACATGCTCTTGATTCCTTTCCAGCCTCAGTTCAGACAACACACCCAGGCCACGAGGCAACTAAGGCCAGTGACTCTGAATGCAGAAGCCAAATCTTTTACACAAAAGGGACACATCACTATTTCTTACAAGCATAAATGTTCTAGTTTTTGTTAGCATGCATGACCTACTCTACCTACCGAAAGGCACTATAGTTTGTTTATATTAAGAGTGGTCAAATGGAGACCTTTCCATTATGAGGAAGCCAGTCTTAAAGTGACATCATTGGGAAGAAGTAGCCAGAGAGCTGCTGATCTCACTGTCAGACCAGGAACCACAAACAGATACATTAGAAGTGTTTCTTTACTGAAATGCTAACAGAAATGATCAGCACCAGTGTCTGAGCTCCCATTCTGGCATAGCCCCAGGTACTGCAGAGTCTTTCCTAGTTAATGCATCCCCATGGGATCACAGATACTGCCTGAACTGAGCGGGTCTCCCTAGAAGAGCGCAGCAGCAGCAGCACCCCAAGGTGCTGAGTGCTGCACTAGCCTGAGTGGCACTGCAGTGCTTTCAGGGAGATTCACCTGTCCTTTCCTGCATGCTAAGACAGAGGCAACGAAACATTACCTGCATGCACACAAGTAAGCCATGTCCGGAGCAAAATCTAAAGCTATGCTGACACTGATTCCTTGGAAGAGCCAAGGAGATTGTAGGAAGACTCCTGTGTGTGAAGGAGAATGCATCTTGGGGCAATATTCAGGGTAACTGTGCAATCTCCCATAGGAAATTCCTTGATAAATACACTTTACCTGTTTTATTGCTTCCAAGAGCACTGGACCCAGCCCATTTTGCTGCACTAAGCTGGGATGATTTTCCTGCCAGACAGGCAAGGACATAACCCTTTCCAGCTCCAGAGGCTGCAAGAGAAGGAAATAGCTCTGGGGGAGTGCTAAGAAACTCTTCCTGCTAAGTCCTGAGCTAATCCCATTCTGCGATCTTGCCACATGCTGTCGCATTCATCCTTAAAGGGTAATAATCAGGAAAAGTTTCTGTCAACCTCAACGACATTTTCTGAGGCTTAGATACACAGTGAGCTATGTTACCCTGATCTGTGGAGTAGCAAAGCCTTCCCAGGCTTCTCTACCCCTGAGGCCAAGTAAGCAGTAGTCACTCCTTCGCTGCACCTAGAAGAAGGGGATATCTAAAGGGTACCTAAATTGACGTGACTTCTGGAGAGAGTACTGACACACTGCTTCCAAATCCTGTCCTGGAACCAGTGCAAGCAGCCTCGGTGTTTTACACCCCGGCTGTAAGTTGAGTCCAAGACCCATGGAGTAGAGTCTGGGTTAATCCCATCATAGGGACAGAGACCAGTTGCTTTTTTCCAAGTATCTAAATCAGTACCAACCTTTACTGTGGGGCAGCACAGCTATTCCAGATTTGTAGGGTCCATCCTGCCTCTACGTTGATCCAAAATTTTCTGCTCAGGACTACGATCTGCAGCGTCTGCCATGCAGATCTGCAGATGTTCGTGAGAGGCAGACAGAATGTAACTGTCATACAGAAGAAACTGTTCAAACTGACAGAATTCAATAAAGGATGTATTTTTCTAAATATTTTTAAACTTGAAGGATAAAAAATGTCCTGTGAAGTTCTGCAGCATGCCCTTTGCACCAAAACTTCTATCCTATGGCACAGCCAGAGGCTTTGACTGAAAAAGAAAATCATACGATTTTTCTAAAAGGTAGAGATTCTCCACTATGGAGTCTACTATGGGATAAGTTGCTCTCCTTGGCCTGAAGAGATCCTCTGTCCTTACGTGGGAGCAACAGAGCTGACAATCTGACACCACTCAGCCCCTGCTTTCTAAATACCCCATGCTCATCTGCCTGGAAAATAACAGTAAACATGTATGATCAACCTCCAAAGCCAGATGCGAGCAGGAGCCACTCCTGTAATGCTAGTTCTGCATCATCTTCCAGCACTCCTGCCTTTGCTAGCACAAAGCAAAGCTTGCACTGGACAAAGCCTGTAGAGCCTGCTCTACTGCCAGAGGGGTTACAAAATGCCAGCAAGCACAGAGGATGCTTCTGCGTGGAAAACACTTCAGGAAGAACCATCCCTTACAGCCAGAGGCACAGCTCTCCAAGCACTGTCACATAGGTACACCCACAGAAGAGACACTTCTCTTCCCTATAGCAGAGAAAGAAAAGAGAACACCGGTTTCAAGCATCCTTGCAATAGGAAATTATTTCTGCCCAAAGAACACTCCTTACGCTTCCTCTAGGAAGAATGTTTTGTGTGCTCATCATTAAGTCTAATTT
The DNA here is from genome assembly GCF_000708025.1 of Charadrius vociferus. Taxonomy (NCBI): domain Eukaryota; kingdom Metazoa; phylum Chordata; class Aves; order Charadriiformes; family Charadriidae; genus Charadrius; species Charadrius vociferus. Next base: position 3,415,564 of record NW_009647955.1, read on the forward strand.
GCAAGGCTGAAGCCTCCTGAAAGGGAAAGGTGCCATACACTGCCAATAAGTCACGGGTGTTCCCCCTCCAGAACTCTAGACCTACCAGCACAGGAGGAATATAAAAAAATAATTGGCAATGGCTACAGGAAATGATCCAATATATCATCAATATCTCTCTACCTGATTGGCCGCAGAATTTAAATCCAAACTCTTGAGCTCTGCCTGGCATAGAATTTCCCCTTCAAGGCCTGGACCAACATCTTCATCTCTGCCACAGAGCTAGAGAAAGAATTTCTGCTAACAGATCATAGCAGCATTGCTGATCCAATTTAAGCTGTGGAACAGGGGGTTGAGATGAGGTCCCCTTGAGGAAAATATATTTAGAATAGGCATAGAGTGTTCTATAAATAGTTGAGATGGCCAAACTCAGGATTCACTAAGGCTTTAGAGGTTTGCAATGTGTTCTAACTGCCCCCCTTGTCCATAAACTTATTTGAAATGTGAAGGGATTTCAAGGAATCCCATTAGCCAACATTGTATGGCATACACTACCCTGGCACAAAGCTTTCATCCCAAGTTTCAACAGCCCAAACACAAGCTGAGAGACCCACGTGTATGTACAACAGAAGCAGGCACTCCAGCTCAGCAAGCATGTAAGTGCAAATACAAAGAAGAAAAATATCAAGATTGGTACTTGACCCAAGTACTTAAGATAATAGCACCAGTGGGCCATTTGAGTTCTCTTCTTTCCATCTCAGTACCAGGACCATCTGGGAGGAGGAGGGAATAGGGGTTACAGATAATCTTAGGAAATTTGTAGAAGCCCTGTGGAGCTGTCTGTAAAGACTGGACCCAGAACTTGTAGGGTCAAACACAAAAAAAATTATTTTAGCTGAAGGACCAGCTCTCATGGTATCAAAGTAGGTTCACTGAAATTTAAGAAATCTCTTGCTGCTACCAGGAAAAACACATAATTTGCAGTCATATCTTGTGTGACATGTTCTTTTGAAAAGGTTGTTTGGCAAAGCTGGTATTTTGCTAAGTAAGAGCGGTGTTCAGTTACCACTTCTGTCTAAAGTACCTTAAAGAAGTTCCGTTTTCCCAGCTGAGTAACTAGTTTAAGACCTTCCCAAGCTATAAAACTTGACATCGTAATAGGTAAGTATGCTTACAAGCAGAAGAAAAGCAGGGAATGCAAGAATTGGGAGCAGCACCTGTAGGCCAAGCTTGCTGGTTAGTTTACCTAACAGTTAGTTCGGAGTAACAAAGGTGAGCAAATTACTTCTGCAGACAGAATTTCATTCTATTGTTGTTCCTTCAATGGCAGGAAAATAGGATTTATTTCTACTCCAACCACTGTGATACAAGGAGAATAAAGACAGAGAAAAGAGATTTGACTTTTACATAACATCTACATCTGGGATACATCCTTGAACGAACTGGGTAATGATGCACATGACACAGAGACTATTCTTCCCATTTAAAAAAACCCAAAACAATGCAAAGATGCTCTCCATCCATTACAGAATTTCAGACGAAATGATTTCACGGGTGGGTACTGGGATCTGCTTCTATTTCATGACCAGCTTTGTGTAAATAAGGAGGAACCTACAGACTTGTCTTTGAAGAAACTGACCACAAGAAACATTACATAAAAACTTATTTCTAACATATGCACTTCCTAATTAGGGGTTCCTTCTTGAAGCCTTCCTTCCCGATGCCTTAGATACGAAATGATTGTCACCAAAAGAAAACGTGAGCACAGAAAGATGCCATTTGATTAGTCTAACCTGGTCTCATCAAACTGAATGGGGTGTTGTTCAGGGCAGTCACTGAATTAAGGGACACTTCTGCTGCATGGGAACTATAGATAGGTCAAAAAAGCAGTGGGGTGCTCAGAAAGGCTCCACAAAGGAGGATTTGCAAAACCTTGCATGCAGAAGCATATCAGGGGAGTTCTTCTGGGAGCCAAGCCAGACCGAAGCACGAGCTCTGCACTGCTCCTGTTCTCCAACTTAGCCCCCAGCATCTGCAGTAGCAAACACTTCACTCGCATTCCACACCAGCCTGCGGGGGAGGAGACAGTCCACACAGTGCACAGCCTTGATCTTCTTCCTTAACCCCTGCATCACCCACTCCTCCTGCATAGCCTGCAAGGGTCCCTGTAAGCTGCTGAGACCATGAGTTACTGTAACATCCCCGTCCTTGCAGACTCTCTGTGCCAGGAACGGGTTGCAAGCTAGCTCAGAAAGCTAACGTGGTCCCTCACAGATCATCTTCAACATCTAAAGATCACAAATGTGTTCTATACATCACCAGCACAGGAAGCAAGCAAGAGCTACTAAACCATAAAGACCATGGCCAGGCTGCTGCAGACCTTTAAGGATATGATGATCCCCAGACATGTGTAAATGATGCACACAAGCTTACCTGTGGCTATACAGCCAGGAGCTCTCCCCTTCCCTTCAGAAGGAAAAGACCCCAGGTTAATGGCAAAGGGCTGTCTGCAGCCCTCAGGCAGCTGTGCAGCGCAATTCAGCGAGGAAAAGTGATGTTAGCTGCTGCTCCTCATTACCGAGCTTCCCTGATCACCGCTTGACTTTGCCATCTAATCTGATTTGAGAAGCAGCACAAGTCTGTGTAACATCAGCCGTTAAAAATAGCTGCAGCACAGAATAAACACGACTGGTACCTGCCCTTCAGCCCCACACTGGAGTTCAGAAGATGCCACAGTACCCTCTCCAACTCTGCTCAAAGACCCAAAGCACTGTGGCTCAGCCTAGGGACAGAGCGCTGCCTGTGAATGCTCAGAAGAACTGAGACACTCGGATGCTTTACACACTTCAATACGTGCACGTGGACAGAAGGGAGGGAAAGGAGAACTGGACAAAATTAGAAGTGTCCTTCTCCTTGCTCCTCTCTCTCCCTCACACACCAGGAGAAAGACTACAGAATTAAAACTGAGATTTTCTCTAGAGAAATCCAACACCTGAGCTGGCATTATCATTCGTATCTTCTTCCCCCAGTTCCTTCTTACTTTGCAGGTAACTTAATCTCCACTAAACAAGAGGTTTGGATGCCCATTTCCTCAATCAATAGCAATGATATGGTGTTCTGGCACTGATCATCAGCTGACCTTGCATTTAGAGTGCGCCCTCTCCAAACCATTAGCTCGTGCTCTAGCAGAAGTCTCCTGTTACTTGCAGCCAGTCTTGCACAGACGTGACTATTGTCTTAAGTAACGATTTTTAGTAATCATACTGAAAGAAAGTGAGCACCATGCTGCTGCTGTTGCATCCCCAGCACCTGGCAAGAAACACAGGTACATACCCCTCATAAAAGAAATCAGAAAGTCTCCCCTGACATCAATGGGGCCGTATGTTTAAATTCCCCCACAGACCCACCCGAGGCCCTGGGGCAAGTGAACTCCCACTCAGGGAAGCTCTCCAGAGGGGTTTCAGGAAGGAATGATGTCTCTGAGTAGACCAGAAATGCTAGGAACTGGTTTTGATTCAACAGATCTGATTTGCCCTCATTCATTCAGCACCTCCAGCAAGAAGCAGCACAGAGGCCTTGTAGGGAAGCTTGTCCTGCAGCACTGCATTCCCCAGCTCCGTGCATGTTTTCTGGGATATGCAGAAATGCATCACTGGGAAACTAACTGCACTTTGTGGGGATGCAGAGCCTGAGCCCAGGATCTAAGACAAGCTGAGCCCAGCCAGTTTTGCAGGGAGCTGACATACCTGCTGTTGAAGGCAGGGGTAGAGCCCATTCGTCTCACCAGGGCAGTCAAAAAACACTATGCTGGGTGTATGCCCCCTTCATGTCCCCTGGCAGCCTAGCAAGAAGACATATAGAAGGGATCTTCTTTGTATAGGTGATGTATTCTATAGGGAAGGCTAGGGATCACCCACATATACCACTGCCTCCCTCCCTTCTACTGCTTAATCCTTCCAGAGGACCCAGCATAGTCAGGGCTCTTGAGTTTTCCTCCCAGTTCTACCCAGTTTGACGCATAACCTTGGGCATGCCTTTTTTTCTTCTGTATGAAATCATTACTCTCCTGTAAGGCCCAAAAGCTCAGGAAGTTTGACCTCCTGGATGCTCAGCAAGTGCTTGGAATTGCTCAGACGGCACTAACCACACACCAGATGTTATTAGCAGAGAACCAGTTTGTAAGCTAATGATAAATCTCAGGATCCTCTGCTTTGGCCAGGCAATTCTTACCCTTGACTGCTAAAAGAAATACACGAAACCCCAGGCTAGCCAAAAACCAAAAAGCTTTTGTCATTTTTCATAAAGACACTAGACAGGGACTCTGTAGTTCGTTGACAATTCTGCTGCGAACAGCAGATCCTGCAGAAGAGGAATGTTGTTCAAAGTTAAGATCCCCACGGAGGTCTCCCAGCTATGCCGAGTGATGTGTGTTGAATTTCAGGGGATTCTTTAAGACTGGATGGGAGGCCGGCTCTGATGCAGCTGGATTGCACTGATTCTTCTGTTTCCCTTGGTAATTGCAGATCTATTTATGAGCAGCACAAGTTTTTGTTACACAGAAGAACTGAAAGAGTCAGCTCTTTAGGAGAGTCTTTAGTTACAAAGCACATTTTTAGAGGACTGTTGGCGGAAGCAGGCAGGGGGTGGGAGGGGAGTGGGGAGACTGAACCGTGTGATACCAGTTTAGTCAAATATGGGAGGAGAGTGAAGGAAGCTGCTCTTTGCAGACTGATACACCAGTGTCCTACTGATTCTGCTCCTTTTAGAAATCTTGTGATATGGTGACAGAACACACTGCAGGGACCCAGCACCCCCTCGTAAGAGAAATCAGCTTCTTTCTCCAAAGTCTTCTTTAAAAGCAGTCTTAAAAGTGGCGTCCCAGTTTTTTTCCAGTTCCCGTGTGCCCTGCTGGAAGGCACCCAGCTAGCTGAACTCCTGTACGCAGAGGGGAATTTCATGGTGCGAGGGGAAAAAAAGAAACAAAAGTAAGAAAAAGCCCCGATTAAAAGGGTGGGCCTGTAGAGCAAAAGGTAGTGCTATCACAAACACCCAAACCCACCCTGGCACCAAAAGCAGCAGTGATGTTACTGCAGTGACCTGCTTGGCTAAATTACTCAGGTCTGAGCGACCACAATAGCTGGGCTAGAGAGCTTCCAGAGCTGGAACCAGAACTTTTAGAAGGACGCCCTACATTGCTGTGCAACTCTGCTTTGGATAGTGAAGAGTTTAAGAGTCACCCTCCAAACTGATGTTGGGTTTCCAGCTTGCCAGTCTGCTTTCCAATGGACTTACTCCAGATTTGTATTAGCCAAACTAAGATAAGAGTGTCTGAAAGCTGAAAGCCCACTAAGAATACGAAGTGCAAGTCAAGGAGGTGCTTGAGGGTCTGAAGAATGTGTGTGATGAGGTCTGAGAGCAGCTGACAAGCAGAACAGAAGGAAGAAGGGGCAGAAAGTGTGCTTATAAGAACAGCTTGCTGCCACACCTTGCGTAACACTGTACACTGTGTCCATACAGTGTCCATATTTTTCAGTGTGCATTAACACATGAAATTCCTTTTGGAAATAGCACAAGATGCCATTTATCCTGGAACTGCAATCCCAGAGATAAAATCTGCCAGGGGATAGATTGCTTTATCAGTTCCACCCTCTAGGACTGATAGCACACATTTGGCAAGGGCTACACTGGGTCTAGATGGGCCACTTCTGCTCACACCCTTAGCGAGCACTGCTAAGTATTCAGCAAGATGTAACATTGAGGGAGACTCACCAGGACTGCTCTCTTGGATCTACTTACAAGGTAACAACAGCGGGCACAAACCAGGTCAAGCTTCTTGAGTGCAAACGTGCAGCTCCTTGCAGAAGAGGCTGTTCTGCCCTTGTTTCCCTAGTACCTTCACTGTTACTGTGCTCTTTACAAGAGCACAACCACCTCAGTGAGGTACATAACATGTCCATCTATCCTAGCATCTCGTCTCAGGCAACTACTGCTCACCGCTTTCAGGGGAAGAGCATAAGAGCAAGGAAAGTACATCATAATAACTCTCCCTCTGCAACCTCCAAGTGGTCCCTGGCTTTGGGATTTCCCAAACCAGAGGCAGTATTTGCAGCTTTGTCTTACATGACACTGATTGACCTGTCTGCTGGGAATGTCTTTCATTGCTTTCCAAATCATTTATATTTTGGTATAGTCAGCGCCTTGCAGCGCTGTGTTTCACAAACTACATGTTGTGTCAAAAAGTATTTCCTTTTGCTGGCTCCCAGGGAAATGAAGAAACTCACCTAACCATGGCACCTTCCACAGATCACTCAAGATTTTACATGGCTTAGTCAGTGATCTTTCTTCTGCATTGAGAAGAACAACTTATTTAAACTTTGTATACCTAATTGTCCTTCTCAGCACTTGTGTGGGCCCTAGTATTGCTACACCCTAGGTGAAATGAGGCAGTCAACAGTGCATGTCGCATGAAAAGGTGACTTCTGTGTGCACGTCTTTACAGTCCTGTAAAGGACTGTAAAGGCTTTACAAGCCCTGCTTGCTAAATTAGCCCCACTACACTGCTGGTTTGCTCAATGTAATGGAGCCCTTGTCCCCAAAATTTAATTTCACCTTCAGAATATTCTCCCTGAAGAAGCCAACACCAATGCCACCACTTTACAAAGGGCATGGAAGACACTGGAAAAGAACAGTGGAAATAGGACAGGGGAAGGTTTGGGAGGCTGCACAGGAAAAAAAAGTCCCCAGCTTCCCTCAAGCTCTCATCCCGATCTGACTAGTCAGCGCCAGGTGCCTCTTGCAGAAGACACGTGGCAGCTCTCCAGCGATGAGCAAAGCCATTCCCTTCCAGACCTGAGAACACTCAGCCAGAGGGGCATGTGTACATGTCGGGCAGAACTTGACTCCAAGGTTGCAAAAGCACTTTGGGCTCCTCTGGGATGGTCTTCTGCTCTTAGTTACTGTCTAGTATCTATTTGCCTGTCCTGAAAGGGCTAAGTTGTTAAACCACGTTATGATCAGGTGCCAGCCAGAGGGCTATGCCCAGAGGAATGCCTCCATACCCTCATGTCCTGTAAATAACACAAGAGGCTCCACTGTAAATGCACTTTGAGCTGTTCTGCCAAGCCTCCTGCTTACAGTTATCCAACATGCTGGAAATTCTTTCCCCAGCTGCTTAACCACCAGTTTGTTTTCTGTTCCTGTAGCAGAGTTGTTTTCTACAAAGACAAGTCACAGCCAGAGCAAATCACAGCACTATTCCATATGAAATGGGCCTGAACCAACAGTGTCTATCCTCAGTGCCTATTCTGTATTAACAGCTCTGCCTTGCTGCAGAGCAGCGGGAAATTTGTCCTTGACTCAAAAATTCTTCACTAAATCATCCAGCAAAGCTAAAACTTACATGTGGAGTACACATGGCAACAAACAGCCATCAGAGGATTGATGGATAACTGCAGCAGTAATTCAATCAAATGTTCTTGCTTTTCCCTTAAAATCAGTCAACTTGGCTTCTGGGGTCAATGACATGACCAGAATGGCACGCCCTTCAATCACTTTCATTCTCTTCATCTACCAATGGCTAAATCTATTTAGCTTTATACCATGGGACAGGTCAGAAAAAGAGGGAACGAAGGATGATTCCAGGAAACCAGCCAAGCCCCAAAAGAGCGCAGGACACAGGGGAAATTTGTTCTTTGAGTGCAGAAGGAAAGCAGGTGTCTTCAGAAACCTTTCTGAGGCTTCTGGTGGAGAAGACGACATGCAGTGAATCCTCTCTCCAGCCCGCAGAATTCATTGGGCTTCATCCATACATGCCTGGTACCCCTTTGACAGATCTTATAGCCAAACACCGGGGGAAGCCAAGACAGATAGGCCAAATACGGCTGAGTCACCCAATGCTAGAACCACAATATCATTTTTCTCTGTCCTTGCAGATGAGCATGGATTGGACTAGCAAGATGAGGCAGGAAATGCAGATCCTTGGTCAGAAAGTGCTGAAATCAAGAAGGCTTAAACAATACAACTGTGTCTGAGATCATGAACCTAAGAGCAAGCTTTCCTGCAGTACTAACCGATTTCTCACCCACCACTGAGAACATTTCCAAAGCCATGTGGAGCCAGATCAAGTCACCTATTTGAAATATATTTGTTAAGGCCCTGTGTACAGCATCAGCTGTGTAAGAAGTGCTGGTTGGCTTTGATGTTCATGCAGAATTCCTCTTTGTCCACATTGCCAGGGGAAGAAGTTACACACCAGATTTTCTGCTAGCAGAAAACAGAGCAGCTCCCCTGAAGTGAATGGGAACGCTTGGCAGAAATTTCAAGGGCATTCCTCCTCCCTTTCCATGGCAAACAGACAGAGGAAAACCTAAACCCTCCAAATCTACCTGTCCATGTCCCATTGCTCCTACCATCCTGCCCCAGCTTCATCTTGCAAAGGTTATATTTGACAGCACACAAAAGCCAGCAGAATCACAGAATCACAGAATTTTCAGAGTTGGAAGGGACCTCTAGAGATCATCTAGTCCAACTCCCCTGCTAAAGCAGGATTGTCTAGAGCACATTAAGAGAAGTTTCTAGCAGGGACCACCAATACATAAATTCTCAGATTTTATAGTCATTTATGTGCCGCTGAGCACTGTCATCCGTTAGAGAGCATAGCAGGAAGCACCGTGCAGATTCGATCTCCACCGAGCGCCAAGCTCATGGCCCCAGCAGCTGTCAAGGATCTCTTATCCCCGCAGAACAGGCAGCGGCCAGGAAGCACAGGAGCTGGAACAATTAGAGTAAAAGAGAAAGGGAAAAGCAACTACTGCTACAGCAGAGTAGAACCTTGGGCCGCCCTGTGTGAATGCACGCGGTAAAATGGCACTGCCACGCCGGCATAGGACTCCAAAGGTGAAGTGCACTGTGATCTTAAGAAAGCAACAGTAAGGAGTCACGTAGCCCGGTGGACCTGCAAGATCCAGGTATTGCAACTGCCCTCCTTCCCGTGTAAGGTGTGAACTGTCTGGTGGGAAGGAGGAGCTGGTGGAGCTCTGAGGCAGGGGCTGGCAGTGCTGACAGCTAGCTGATGCCCTCTAAGCATCTGCAGTGAGAGGAGGGCTGTATTTTTGGATCAGTTTTCTGTTACCAGCAACAGGGATTGAAATGCTAGTAACAGTTCAGGCATGAAGCACTCATGGCCCTTTGCACAGGACTCTCATCCCATTTTGCCTGCTCTGCTCACTCAGGAGAAATTCCAGGAGACCAGCCCCACATCTGTCACTAAGCCTTTTTCAGCTTACCCGGCACGAAAAGAGTCTCACACACACATTTATTTAGAGCAGCCCTGGTGATCTCTCAGCTCATCAGGATGATAGTTACATTGTGAGGTGAAGGAGAGAAGAGAAAGCAAAATTGATCAAATATAAAATTCACAAATCATGTTCCAAGAAGCCATTCTCTCCAATAGGCTAGTCCCAAAGTCCTTTCACATGTAAAATTCTAGTGGAATGTGGACATAAGCAAGATTTGGGTCCAGAGAAGTGTCAGAAACTTATGCAAAAGACCTCATGGAGCAGGATCACAATGTCCTCTTGAAATGGAAAGCTGACGACAATCAAAGCTCATTCTTCCAAATCTCATCTTCTATCAGGGCTGCTTCACCCTGGTGACTCTGAAAAGCTCAGGGGATCAGGATCCCATTCACCAATCCCCCCAAGCTTCAGGAGGCAGTGTCTCCAACCCAAACACCCATGAAGTAAGAGACAGGCCACGAAATCATAGCAATATCTTCAAGTTTCATTTTCTCCAGGTATTTTTGCAAGGAGGACAGAGGAAAGGAAGCAGTTACCTTTGAAAATTCAAACCAATAACATCGTAAGTTCAGTTAGCTCACTTAGCTTTCCCCTGAAAATGTGAGAACTAGAGATGCTCTGGTTACAGTCCACTTTATGTAATAGAGAACATCACATCATAATAAGCCTTAAGGAAAATCACAGCATACTGTGGTATTTAGTCCTAGCAGGTGTTTAGCATTTGAAGTTTCTCTTAAAATTTAAGCTACCTTCTTTATTGTCTTCCTCATTGCATAATCTTGAATTTTAATCCCACAAATTCTCTAATATATCTGTAGCAATAATGAAAAACGCTGAAAAGATTTGTTCACAAGTGCTGATAAGGAAGTTAGGCTTAGAAGAGGCAGATAGATGGAGAATGCAGACCCTGCAAATGAATTCAGTAATTAGAAATCTCACCTATATTTTATAGATGTTGCCGTGAAAACACTTTGTAAAATTTCCCAGTGGATGCTCAGCTTCTGCAGAATTTGCTATCCCTTGCATGAAAACACTTCCCAGCACAACAGGAATGGATATTGTCTGAATATAGTCCTGCTACGCAGAAAGCAATGACTAACACTGTCCTCACTAGTTTCCCACTGACAGCTGGCCCCCCACCCTCTGATTAATGGACAAACAAAGAAGATTACAGACCTCCTAAATTTGCTAACACAGTCTATAGAATTAATTGCACAAAGTAGAAGCGGGAATATGAGGGTGTGAGCTGGCCCTTTAACAAGGATGTTTGTCCCTGAAATCAGACAAAGCTGATGTACAGCTCATGCCCAGAAGACATCTGAGCTCAATCCTCCTTATTTGTTCCTGGCTGCACCTGGGGAAGGGGCAGAAGCAGAGTCGGAGAAATACTGATTTGTAGCTGAAACCGATCAGCAACAAAGCACAAGCTGTATTCTGAGCCACACTGCCTTTCTGGCTGGGGTTGTCCTGCTTGTGCCTATGTAGACATACCTTGTATGACCCAGACCTGAGGCCCCAGCGAGCTCTTCTACCATAATACATGATGCTCTGCTCTCCCCGGCTCTCAAAGCAACCCACCAGAAGGGGTGTTGCCACCAGGCAAAAAGACCTCTCAGATTTGCTTCCCTAGCAGGGATGCTGAATGTCATGCTGAAGGGGGTTAGAGGCACTTCCAAGGTAAGCTCAGACATCAGCCAGCCTTTATCTGCAGGCAAAGCCCAGAGGAGGGCACAAGCATGCTGATTCCCAGAGACGCAACATTTGCTTGTGCTCAGACATGTCATTGGCATTCTCTGCCTATCGACAGTGGTACCACTAGGAGGACCCTGTAAAGTAGAACTGGTTGCTAAACTACAACTCCCTGCCTCAAATAATATTTTGAGTACTCAGAAAGTAAGCAAGGACCCATAGAACTTTGGATTTGGGGAAGAAGCACCATTTTACCCCTTCCCAGAAAGATGGCTTATGAAATCATGATGCTACCAAAACACCTCTGTGGTTTCCCGAGCTTAGGACGTTCTACTTTAGTTCCTTAGATCATAATATTGAGCTTCAAATCTTATTTCAAACTTTACTGACAGATACGCAGCCACCTTAACAAGAAGACAGCAAACATTCCCCCTTGCTATGAGCGTGTTCATTGTCCTTCTGTGTATGAGATTCCCATAGAAGTTGTGGAAAACTCCAGCAAAACTGGTACATGCAATCATCTCTTCTGCCAGCAGATGGCAGGAACGCATCAGTGTGTCCGGGCTGCAGAGCTCAGCAGGCCTATGGGATTTGTGAGCAGAGAGAAAAAGAACGGTTGAAAACAAAAGGCGATAGAGTTTTCACACTGCAGTATGGGCAAGGGAAGAAGCCACATTCAAGCACACAAACATCTTTCCCCACCACCTGCAAGGGTTTACAGTGAAGAGGAAGCCAGCTCTGACACAATTATTGCTATGAGAGGAAGGAGACCTCCAGTACCAGGTTATCTTCTATAAAACAGATTTGGTACATAATTTTCAACTAGTACATGTCAGAAGTCCTCTGATAGTCTACAGTGTACAGGGTGGGAGCAAGATGTAAATTTAAGAGGGGATAAGCCAGAAGACAGACACCAAACCTGACTACAAATCCTATTTAATGCCAGATTTCCAGCTTGTGATGACTGATGGGAAAGGCCAACACTTCGCCCAAGCCATCTGTACAGGGCTCCTTTTGTGTCATTTCTCTTTGAGTATTCATGCCACTTTACACAGCTGCATAACTGAGCAGACAGTGTGCACCGTGGCTTCAAAGCAGAACAATTGCTGTTTATAGAAGCACTGTTAAGATTTTATTGCTAATACATTTTAATAAGCTATGAAAAGAGCAGTGCTCTGAATGAATCATTGCAGGTAAATTTAGTTCGAAATTTAGATTTTCTGTTTCTTCACTGAAAAGCAAGCAACCTCACAGCAAGCACACACCTGCATTCCGGCAGAGGGGCAGTCCTGTGTTCAATGGAAGCCTCCAGTGATTCAGACTGAACATAGAGAAGGTGAAATCAATGCCTAAGTGATCAGTTTCCCTTACTTATTTTCATCCTGAGAACAGAGTGACTACAACAAAAGTATTCTTGGAGCACTCAAAGTTAAATGCAAAGGGGATCATGTAGGAATGCACATATATACACGCTAAATATGAGGAGCAGGACTGGGATTCTGGAGCTGTTTCAGAGCCATAAATGGAGAGCCTACCTGCAGACAGGAGAGGGAAAGAAAGCATTAAGATGAAAAAACCAACAGTGTTCTTGCAAAGTAGTATTTGCATGTTTGAATCCAGTCTATAAAAATTTTGAACTAAATAAATTTAAAATGGACCTAAATTGCAAAGGCATTTGGAAGCCAAAACTAGCTTCTTACTCAAAGAATTTTTTATGCCTATGTTGTCAGTGTGACTCCTCAGAGATTCAAGATACAGACCCGCCGCTGTGAGTAATGTACTGTAGAACAGGTAGGAGGTTACAGCATGACTCCACCGGTAGTACCGAGAACCATCAAGGTGTCTGCGTGTCAGCAGAGTGATGGGCAAGCGAAGGAACAAGTCCACAGTGGTTAGTGGGTGCCCTTAATGCAGCCTTAGATGTGTGTGCCCCAACACACACAGCTGTGAACATCTGGCAATGCATAACACATCTGGGATAAGGAGCATCAAAAGGAACAAAACCAAGTATCCTTTTGAGTTTACAGAAATAGCAAACTAGCGACTGCAAGCAATGTGTTAGTAACGCGGCTCCTGCACACACTATAGCACTGTGCCAAGTAACAGCAACCAGCGCTCAGGGGATGCTGGGTATCTCCTACAAACACTTCTGAAGCAGCATTTAAATAGCTATTGTCACACCCACACGTTAGGTGTGAGCCAGCAGAAACCTTAGTGGGTGACATAAACACACATTTCTCATTAGCAGATGTACCACAGAACACTCCCACCCTGGAAACACTGCTTAGAGGCTCTCATGGGAGATACTGCTGGGATACCTCTCTTGCTGGCCCAAGACAAATATATCCAGAAGCAACCCACCAGCGAGCCCATTTCAAGCTCCAGAACTGGTTTCCAGGTATTGGAACAGAGCCCCTGGACAGCACTCCATATAGCATAGGTTCACTGATGCTCCAGGGCGGGATGCAGGGTGTCTTTCCTGTCCTTGGTCATACCCCCTCCCCCCGCCCCCCCCGCCCTCCCCCTAGTTGGGCGTCTGGAAAACAGGGAGGTTCTCCTCCAGGATGCCGACCGCAGAGTCTTCAGCCTCAGAGCCCCTGGAGCTTATTCGCAAAGCCGTAGAAAGGCAGGTGGTGACAGCAGAGGTGTTGTGCCGCTCCTGCCCCCCCCCCGACCTACCCCTAGTTGGGAGTCTGGAAAACAGGGAGGTGGATGGGTAACTCTGAATCTCCACGCCCATTTTTCCATTCCATCCCAGTTCAAAGGAAAGGGGTGGTGTGCAGGGCACGTCTGCCCAGCCCCAGCAGACAGTGTGAGGGGCAGATCACTTGCTGCAAGAGGGCTGGGTGGAGAGGTAGTTCACAGACCACAGGAAGAAATCCTCTCCTTTGGGGAAGTCAGGGTAGCAGGGATGATAAAAATACCAAGGACAGGCACATATCCGCAAAATAGCAGGGGAACCAGAAGAAGTGAATTAAGTGGCAAACAGAGCCCTCACATGGCCACAAAGCTTGCAAATTCCCTGAGGAACAATTGTTGAATCCAATGGAGAGAGGTCTGGGTTTAAAGCAAAATTGTGGCAGTTCAGAAGACACATATGGGTTTTAAGCATTGAACAGGAACGCTCTCTAGCTCCTGGACTTTGTTGCTCACTCTACCAAGGGTAAGATGAGCTGGGCACATAGCAGAGGGAAGCCAGAGACTCTGCAATTCAGAGTCATGCTTTTGAAAGCCCAGAGTATTTCAGCTCAGAGGCTTGAGACCAGAGTTTGTGTAACAGGAGAAACAAATGTGGAAACAAGTGAAGCAAGGACTGCTTAAGGCAGGGAAGAAATGCAGGAATTGGGCTTCAGGGGAGCCTGTGTTGCTAAAGTGCAATCGCTTGATTGCATGAAGGACGAATACTGGGAGATAGCTGGCTCCCTTGACTGCTTGAGATGCTCAACACGTAAACAGTCCTGGTTTAGCGAGCCCCCAAACCACTGCTGAATTCCCCACACCAATGGCTTAAGTGACAGCAGCCTCTCTCACTTACTGCCCCCTCTGCTCAGCTGAGCTGACCTGAATACATGGCCATCATGCAAGCTGTATCCCTCATAAGCCGAAGCACTCTTCCTGCTCTTCCCAACACGCCAGCTAGATCAGAGGCTGCTCTGCAACCCTTGTGTTCCAAACCTGTAACAGGAGCTCCTGTATGGACTTGGCCCATGGAAACATGGAAGGAATGCGGGGTTCGTTGTTACCTTTGCCCTCAGGCTACAAGCTGCCCTACTGCCTTTCTAGACTTCCTTCCCCTGCTCAGAAACAGAGCTGGGATTCTCACAGCATCATCTACTGGCTCCAGAAGCTGGAGCTTTAATGAGAGTATAAAATTTAACATCACTCTTGATTAAAAGCAGAAACAAAAAATGCAATTATGAGCTGGCACCATTGCAAGGCACTCAACTGGTATTTTGCCCCCTGCACTGGAGAATGGCAGGGGCATGCCACAACTGCTACAGGCTTAGCACCAGATCAGGTGTAAACCACCCTGGCCCCTGACTGCCCAGGGCAGAGTTGGTGTGTGATGGTGGAGAGCCAGCCCCTCTGCTGCCGTGACAGCAGCATGGCATGCCAACAGCCTCCAGGGTAACAAGGGAAGTAATTTTTTACCTCTTCTCTGCTGCAAATGTCTTTCTCCACACACCATCCCACTGACTTCCCTGTGGTCACTCGTACACACCCTGCAAGGTCACGCACACACGCGCGCCATCTGGGCGAGGGTTGGGACAGACAGCCACACACTGCGGGCTGCATGCATGCTCTTCCCCTGTTTTCCTGTCTTTTAAAAGCTGTTAAGTTGAAGGGGGGAGAAAAAGAATCAATAGATAGAGGAGTTGCAATCTCTTGTGCATATCTTAAGAGCCTGGCTTTCAGCTATTTTCAGCAAATTAGCGTGGGGCTCTTACACACTTACTTCTGCTCTGTGCGAGGTGAAAGCAGGACCACCGCCAGCTCTGTGACTCACACAAACACAGGGAAGCAAACATAAAACAAGCCGCCTGCTTGCTCTTTCCCAGGGCTTATTCACACCCTTCGTAAGTATTTGATCTGCCTGCTCCAGCGCATCCCAAGTTGTGGAATGAGAACAAGCAGGGCTGGGGCTAGTCTCAGGCAGCTCTTTCTTGCAGAGTTTGAGCCAGATCTCAAACTTCCCAGTGAACAGGGAGAGGAAAACAGAGACCTGACTGCACTTTTGTGACAGTAGCTATCAACAGCCTCTGCCAGCTGGACAGTAATAACTGTAATGTTTTGTTACAAACCGTTTTTGGCTACGACACAGAAGAAGATCCATTCTCATCCATCACCTCCACATACCAACCTAACAGACAGACCTGTGCCTTCCAAAGCCTCTAAATCCTGAGCCATAGACAAGTGTTTGCATTGCATTCAGGTCCTGGCACTAAGCAAAGATGTGCTGGGGTGCTTGATAAGTTTTCGATACCTAGCATTTGGCCATACCGCTATTTTCACTTGTCTTCTGCATCTGTCTTTTTGCTGATGACCCCAGTTTCTGGAGTCCCAAGACTGGGCAAAAGTCTCAGCTTAAATGCATGAAAAAAAATGAGCAATTCCTATCCATCACAGCTGCAAATAACTGAAAATATCCTGAGGGAGATGAGGCTCAGAAAGACTTAAAAAGCTGAAGAAAACAGAACAGAAATAAAAATATACCAAGAGTTTTTATTTTTAGAGTCCAACTCATAGCTTCTGAGTGCCTGAAGTTTGGCAAACTAGCTCACTGCTCTTCCCTCTGAGGTTCCCCTTGGACAGCTGACATCGGCTCTCTCCACAAATTTACTGGGTAAAACAACGGCGAAGTAAAACCCACCGTGCCTCATACTGGGAGGTGGAGAGGTAGCACTGCTAGGAAAGGAATAAAAGGATCCCATGTGTTGTTCCCTGGGACAGTGATGTCCTGGGAAAACACTCCAAAAAGGGATCTGTCTGCAGCCCTAGGGATGGCAAAGGCAGGGCAGATTCTACCCAGGGCAGAGCACTCCCTTCTCTGGGCGGCAGGCATGCAGCGAATCTTTTCCCAGAACCTAATGGTCCCTGCCTTGCTCTGATCTTCTAGGTGCCCACTTTCACACCAGGAACTCTGCTGGATTTTCTAATGTGTCTTCACACATCTTCCACCCAGCCAAACTCTCTGCAGTCTCAAAGCAAAACAGCAGCAACGTACACTTGTACTGGAGGAGCTAGAAAAGCCACAGAGAGCAGGAGCAAAAGGCTCTATTACAGGGACCACTGTCTGCCTCCCACGTCCTGCACTGCAGCACAATTTGGGTGCTTCTGCCAGGGACAGTAGCAAGTGGCTTCCGGGGGCCTGGAGAGCCCTCACTTGCTCCCTAGGTCAACTGCTGGGCTCCTCGATCGCTTCCCTGCTCAGCATGGGTCAATCATTCCCACCAGAGTGCCCTGCTTGCCCCACCGCAGCATCTGGGAAGAAGTATTCAGAGCAGGCAGAGTGCTGTGACTAGGTGCAAAGGGTGACAAAAATGCAAGCTGAGCTCAGCAGTTATTCTAAGGCAACACACAGCAGCGTGTCCAAACGCCAGCTCCAGCAGCACGCTGCTTTCCCTTCCAGCTGCTGTCATGGATCTTGCAACCCCACTCCACGCCGGATAAGGCTCTGTCCAGGGCTCTGAACACCTCCAGGCTCCTCCACCTTCAGATGAATGAATGTCCCAGAACATCCCCTGGGACACTGACCAAAGGAAGGGGACAAGCTCGTCAGCACCCCACTTCACCCAGCTCTCAGGGCTGGCAGACTTCTGCTGACACTCACAGCGCAGCAGCAGAAAACCTCTGCAATGCCATGCTCTAACACCAACAGCTGCAGCCTCCATCGTCGGTTGAGGATTATCCTCCTCTGACCCCCCTCCAGCTCCTCTCTGTGATCTGCCCACCCCACTCCACAGGCTGGCACAAGGCCAGGCTCCCCTGCCTCCAATCCCAGTTACTCCATCTGTCCATGTCCTGGCCTTTTTCAGCACTCAGCTGATGTATCAGGGGCACAGTCCCTCAGCCACAGAGCCCAGAGTCTTCCACCCTTCAGACCCTCTCACAAAAGGCTCCCTCAGGGGCTCAGAGACTGTGACAAAACAAAGTTTTGAACACAGTGCTCCTTGAGACCACTCATTTTTCCTTCCCCTCCATCTACGTGCACACAGGGAGCCAAGCGTCTCACTGCCTCGCTATTTCTGGATGTGGGTAGACCCTCCTCTGCCTTTGCCATTGAAGATGTCTGACATAGCAGACAGGCCAGCTCCTGGCATTTGGTTACCTTCCAGGCTCTCTGTTTAGCTTCCATCCAGTGATAACAGTTCCCTGCCAAGAAACTTAGTTGTCAAGGAGACCTTGTTCAAACAACAGTTTGGTAGAAACTATGTTATTACCTAGGGTAGCACATCTCCAAGGTAGAGGACTCAGGTTAACTGCCTGCTAGCTCTTCTTCAGTTAAAATACAGGCTCAGAGACAGAGGAGAAAGCCAAAATGGAGTTGGCAGCGTAACCAAGCCCCAGAGTTCATAATTTCACATACATACAGGATCCTGTGGAGGCAATGCAGAGGTCACCAACGAGGGCTGTGCTCCTCCCAGTGCTGTGGTTCAGCCCCCCTCTCACT
This sequence comes from Charadrius vociferus, assembly GCF_000708025.1. Taxonomy (NCBI): domain Eukaryota; kingdom Metazoa; phylum Chordata; class Aves; order Charadriiformes; family Charadriidae; genus Charadrius; species Charadrius vociferus. The sequence continues at coordinate 3,433,699 of NW_009647955.1, forward strand.
CTCCCACACTGATTTTATAATTCAAATTCAACCTAAAATGCAAAGAAACAGATCCTAGCCTTTCACTAACCTGGACTGTGTCTCCTCAGGGAACTGCATATTTCAAGCGACAATATTTAACCTAGAAATAGATGAAAGCAGAAGCACTTATATGGAGAGAGCACAAGACCAGACAGGTGGGTTGGGATCAGTGCTCAGCAGAGGGTTGGCAGGCGCTTCCTAATGAAAGATGTAGCCGAAGGGTATGCGAAGAGTTTCACTCTATCGATGCAATTCTCTAGCTCCTGCTGCATGTTTCCTTCCAGTCCTACTACAGGACCAATCTCTAGGGCAATAAAACCTGCTTTTTTATTTACCTCTGCCTTCAGCAACACCAACTTCTGTTTTCCCTGTTTCCTTCTTCAGAGACTGGATTAACTGGGAGGGAGAAATTCGCCACTTCCACCCCTCTTACACTACAAATAAAGCTACCTCACAGCAGCATTACTACCCACCAAAAACTTCCCCAACAGTGAAAAAGCAGCAAGAAAACAGCGGCCAGAAACAAAGAGTGTATGTGGGTAATCCTGCAGAGTTACCCTGCATGCAGTCTTCAAAACCAGCCAGAAATGAAGCGGTAGCAGGAAAGCAAGATATTTGCAAAACTACCCGGTGTCAGCTGATCTATTTCTAATTGCCTGAAATGACAGCTCCTGACAGCATAAAGCTAATCTTTCATCTCTCAAGAGGAGTTTCAAAGGTAGGAGACATTTCCTGGCATGGGGAAGAAGCTGAGCTGGGAATTCAGGTTATAAGGCACACAACAGAGTGGGAGCCATTTTAAAGTCCGCGAGCACATACTACAACACATAGCTTTATTTGGTGCAGCCTCTTCCATACAAAACATGTAAAAATAGCAACTGGTGAGACATGAAAATCAGAGATAGTGAGCCTGTGCCAGAGACATTTAAAGGGAATGATGATCTGATGTTACGGCTTCAAGCAGTGATTTAAGACTCCATAATTAATTCTTTGCTCTACACTAGCCACGAATGAGGGGGGAAGTACCAAGGTTTACAGCTCCATCCTCAAGATAAAGCAAGCCTGAAAATTCACTGGATGTAAAGGAACAAAATTCAGCAAAGAACTCAGAATGTGGAGTTGAGAGTTTCGTTCTCATACCGACTTTTTGCTCAGTCTCCTACCATCACAGAGACCTAGACAGTTAAGCTTCTCACGCGGTTTGTCTTGCAGATGAAATTCGGCACCAGTTTATTGCATGGAAAGGTCCTCTCTGAAGAACCTTCCACTAAAAGATTTAAAACGTATTAGCAGGTAAATCGGTAAATCCTTTTTCCTAGATACATTTATCCAAGTGCTGAATTCAGCCTGCAGAGTCAAACCAACCCAAGCTGGCCCTTAACCCAAGTGCCACGTTCTTATCCTGGGAAAACAAGTTCACAGCCCAGCACCAAAGGACCATTTGCTCCATTGGTGGGCCACTGGAGGCGCCAGAATTGGTGATGAGTGGAGGGAGAAAGTGACCGTAGAGTGGAGAAAGCAATTCCAGAAACATGACTCCAGTGAAATTGAGGGTCTTAGAAAAAAAATGGAAACAAAAGGTAAAATTTTTTCTCTTCTGTGCTAAATTCTGTGTTTGTTAAATATCAAACAAATACACAGAGCAGTACAGAAGACAGAAATCCATTATGACCAGGATTTAAACATTCTGAAACTTGACTTCCGTTTGAGTTGAAACAAAGGCCATAAAACCTCTGAAATTATTCACAAGAGGAAGAATCTAAAAATATTTCAGATAGTTGGATACAGGAACAGCAAATGGAAAACATGCAAAATATTTAAAAAAAACTCAAGTGCTCTGTTCCAGAAAAGAAAAGACAAGTCTTGTTATTTTTCCTTTACAATGGAAAATTGAGGCACAGCAGCTTTGTGAGTTACTCCCTTCAGATGGAAAATGATCAAACGTTTTTGGAACAGCTCTGCTTATCAAGGGTTTAAAACAGCTCTGCTCCTGGCCTTTGCCTTCCTGAACAGGATGCTCTCTTGACCGAAAAGCCAAACTGTTGTCCATGAGCAGTAGAGGCAAGCTTTTCCCCCTTGTAAACCAAGCTGAGGACACGTGCATAGCTTCCTCTTCCCTCGCTTTTACACAAGGGAGAGGTCGTGCCCATGCAGATGGACAGGAGTGGGATCCCATCCAGCAATACCGGAAACCCACAGCCAGGCTTGGCTGCCCCAACACACATGGGACAAAAGGCGAACAAGCTGGAACCCAGCCTGGAGCACTCTGCCAAAGCTGTTTGCCAGGGGGAAATCCCAAAAGAGTATGGCCCTGAGCCAAGGATGTGGGGAGAGAGAATTAAAGAAGTCCATCTGAAGTTGACCGAATTTCCTTCTCCAATTGTTACGCAATGTCCTCAGGACTGTCCTCAGTAGCTACAGGTCTTTCTGTGAAACAGGTATAAGGACAAAGAGGGGACTTCCTTTGGAAAAACCCAGAAGAATGGAGCAGAAATATTTGTGAAAGCGTCTTACCCTCAATGCAAGCCACTCCTTGCTTTCATGCCGGAATGACCACACAAACCACCGTTTCCACGTGAACAAACATGTCAGTGTCTTGTGCACCTAAGCAACATATAATATGAGCAGGCAGCACCACATAAGGGCTTATGCAAGATCTGGTGCCGAGATAGACACCAGGCAGCCGGTTCAGGACCACAAAAAAGGACTGGATCTTCCACAGAACAGGAAAGGACCCAGGCAATCCAGGCTATCCAAGTAATTTCTAATGGGAATGTGCAACAAAACCAGAGAGTTTGGTATCCATAGCTCCCACCAGCGCTTGGCCCTCTGTTCAAAAAAAGCCCTAGAGATACTCAAACAGAAAGAAAAGAGACAGGGAGACCAACCAAAACCAATTAGCAGACTCCAGCCAGAAGGCAGAATTATCCTAGCCATTACTGGTGTGCTGAATTTCAGCTGCAGATGAAGGCTGCAAACTTTGACAGTAGCGGAAAATCAGCTTCAGGGCTTCCAACAGGCCAATCCCAAACCACATAGTGAGGTTATTTAACAAATAAAACACACTACACCTAGCCTTTTCTCTTATCAGTCTTAACCAGGGATTTCCAGCGTTGGGTGTTTTTTTTTTTCATTATTTGTGGTTTCCCAAAAAAATTCCAGGGGAGGCACTGACTTTCCTAGTAAATTTGTAGCCTCCAGTAAGCTTGTTTCTGCCAGCCACCTTTCACAAGCCCTGGAGGAGTTGAATTATTCTTCTTTTAACTTAATTGCATTGGGCTGAATAAGCAAAATGACAATCACCAAAGCATCAGCATGTTCTCAGGGCTCAAAGATCCAGAGGGACAGGGGCAGAAACGAAGAGCTGAAAAGGATGCAGCGTATGCATGCCCAGCACTCAACAGATCACTTTCATGAGATACCTCTGGCCCTTCTTTACATGGCCAGTTATCCATGCTCATGTATGTGTGTGGGCAGATACCAATCCCCCTCCTCAGGCTGCGGAGCAAGTAGTAATCCCAAAATAGCTCTGCTGACATCCAAGAGATTTCTCCAAGAGCAAGGTACAACTCAGTGAGAGCAAGGACACTGAACAGAGCCTATAGCAAGCCTGTAGCTCTCCTTCCCTGGATCGATTTATTAATTTCTTCTGTGCTGGCGGTTATAAAGAGGGGGAAGGGGATGGGGAGACAGAGACAAGGCCCTTGTGTGCAATGAAATTAAATGCACAGCAGCAGCCATCATTAATGATGCATTATGGAGTAACAAAGGGAGGCTGGTTGATTGACAGTCCCTAACAAGTTGTGTATAATAAACACTTCTCTCTAGACAGAACGTTCCTGATTATAGGATATGTTCCCCCTCATGTTACTGACGGATCCATTGTGATAGACGCACCCCACTTCAAAGGGGAGAGACACCCAAAACAAAAGGAGGATTGACTGGGAGATGCTTGACTGAAGGAGCCAGGAGGCCACCTTGCTGAGGTCTGTACAGAGCAAAATGCACAAGGCTGAGAAGTTGTCCAGGAAAATAAATGGCTGCAAAACAAGTACAAAGATCAGGGGCAAAAGTCATCCAGCGATACCAAAATAAACCCTTCAAATGCCACTACAGATGCTCTGGATTTGGCTTCCTCAGAAGACGATCTGAACTGTATTTCATGATCTTCTCTAAATGGAGGAGTATTAGTGCAGACGCTCAGTTCCTTACATCCCGCCTCAGCACAGAAGCTGCCTAGGGTAGCCTGCTTGGGGATACAGGCAGCCCTGCATACCCACATGCTAAGAGGAACGCCCCAACACAGGAGACAGGCTCCTTTCCATCTCTCAGCACCAGCCTGGCTCAGGACCAGATCTGGAGCATCCACACTAAACCAGGACTGCCCACTCTGAACTGGTTATAAATCCAGCCAGCTCATGCTGATGTTCCTGGCCCCCAGGATCTCACTTGCCCTCAACAGCTCGAGTCCTTATCTCCCCTGACAACTCTTAGTGCAATCACTGTTATCTCCTTCCCGCATCCCTCTAGCAGTACTCTCCTACCCTTCCCATTTGACCTCAATGATTAGAGGCGGCACAGAGCTTGTGAGGGTCCACAGGTGACAGAGATGTCCTACAAGTGACTACTGGTTGGGTTCAAGCCACAGCCCCTGAAACAAGGTTTTAAAGCTGCACAGGCAGAGTTCGTCAGTGGTGCAGTCCAAGCAGAGTGCTGTAGGGTCCTCGCAGAACTAGGACAGATCCCAGGCGCCTCAAGCTATGTAGAACTGCTCCAGTTCAGACTTCCCAAACCCTGTCCCACCAGCAGAGAAGATATCTCCAACAGAAACAGGCTTATCTAGTGGTTCCTGCACCAATATTAAGTATACAGTATTAAGGCTATAGCGCAACTTAGCTGGAGAAATTGCATTTCCTACAGGGGACAGAATTCTCTTAAATGGAAGGAGTCATCACTGTGGGCTCATCGCCCTCCATCATGGTGGGTTTTAAACATCTCACTCCTCAGGACTGAATCCAAAATGAAATGGGATGGAAGGACACAAGCTCGAGAAGCAGAGGGAGCATTCCTGATCTAGAAGTGTTCACATTCAGAAAGGCACCTGAGCAAGCCCCCTGAGCAAGCCTATTTCCAGGTGGTGCTACAAGCCAGAGGTTCAGCCCTGTAGTACGTGATGAGGAAGTCTGCTGGCAGATATTAAACACAGGGTGTAAACTCTTAGTTTCCCAGAGAGCGATTAAAAGGGAAAGGCAGGAAATTTGCAGCTCTGTAATTAATGCCAGCGAGAAGTCAGAACAGAGGCTGACATCACCACAGCTAATTACAACTAGGGGGAAGGGTAGGAGTAATCGTTATCCTGACCCTGTCATCCATATCTGACTTGCTCCAATTGTGCTCCTGGCCACACTTCCCAGGAAGAGTGTATTTCCCATGCTCAGAGGCACGTTTCTGGCTCTGCTCATGCCAAGCACATGTGAGGCCAGACCCCCACATATTTCATACGGATGTTAAAAAAGAAGAGTAGTTAGGAGGGAGTCTAGGGACAGATCAAAGGGCGGCCCATAGGTGTTGCAGCAGAACACCCAGCCCCTTAAGGCTTCTGCTGTAAGAAGATCCTGTAAGGCACTAAGGAGCAGCCAGGCCTGACCCCTCTTCCCCATCCTGCTTTTAACTGCCCAAATCCCTTTTTCCACACCCACCCCAGAACTGGCATTACTCCAGCAGCCAGATATAAGCAGACATCTGGCACCAAATGCGAATGAAGCACTTCAGCACTCCTTGTGCCAAGATAATTCTCCCCAAGCTGTCACCATCAGTGGCCTGGAAGCTGCTGTTTCCACATCTACACACAGGATGGATGGCAGGACTCTACAGCTCACTGCCATTGCTGGGTAGATGGGTCTCAGAGCAGAAAAAGCAGGAATTGCATAAGGAAGATCTGCTCCCATCTGCCCGCAAGGCCTGGGAAAACACTACTGACACTTTTTTTTTGTCCTGATGCTATCAGCATACTGGGATGAGCCCATGAAAGGAGCACTACTTCACTATATCCCCGTCTGAAAAACAACTGTTGTAGTGCTGCACAAGGTCGCTAAGACTTCAGGGTACCAAATTTTCAGCCAAGGGCTTCAGCTGCCCCATTCAGCCATTGCAGCTGATCATTACAATCTATTTAACCCTCTGACTCTGTGGCATTTGGTTCTCCCACTGCCATGCAAAATGATACAATAAGGTTGACAAGTGGTCTGCAGAAATGCAACACTACAGCAAAAAGTCTCCCTCAAACAGGAACCAAAACAAGGCAGCCAGCATACTGTAGCTTGTACCCTCCACCACCCTAAAGAGACATGCATCCACTCTGCTATGAAAAGGAAATGATTTGTGAAGTTGTTTCAGAGAAACAGCATATCAGTAGTGGGAGCTGTCAGTTAGAAGGAAAATTAAATGAGGTTAAAAGTTAACCAGACTTTACAGACAGAAAAGCTATATCCAGAGGAAAGGGAAGGGGAAGTTGCATGGTCTTGGTTTTATTAAGAAGATTGTTCTTTACAGAAAATGTGATGTTAGTACCTGCAGCCACTATTCCGGCACTGCATGAAAGCAACAGGCTCAATGCAGATGCAGAGAAAGTAGCTGTTTTCTGATGAACTCTTCAGGATGAATCCAGTGCAGCCAGTTAAACCTGACAGCATAAAGAAAGAAACCCCACCATATAGGATTCTACTTTGTGTCTCGATAAAGGAGGTGTTAGTAACATAAAAAATATTTTTCAACTCATTTCTGAATCTCTGTGTATATGCAGCACTCCACAAAAACTGCCAAAAATATTTAAATATTATACTGAAACATTGTCAGAAACCCACATATCAGTGAAAACTTCTTGGTAGCATTTAGATATTGTTTAATAATGCTACAAAGATTAAAAACATGATGGAAATCTACAGAATGGCTTCAAAGTAAGACATCAGACAGTTCATACAGAAAACTACACTAACAGACCTGTTTGTCTGCAAAGGTTCATTACAAATTCCTTTTAAAATCTTTCTCGCATCCTCCTCCCCTTTCCCTATCCTAGTTTTCAAAAAGACTGTAGGAATCCCCTGGATTAAGGGGAACTCACAGTCCAGTAGCATGCAATATTCAATCAGTCCTAAGGCTATTACAGCACAAGTGCTCCCATGCAGAGATAAGCAACGGTTCAGAAAAATATCTGAGCAGTTCCAAACATCAAGATGATTTCACACTCTGATGGAAAATATGCAGGCTAATATTGCAGCAGTCATTACGGCATTCAGCATACAGTCATGCTAAAATCCACAGAAGAATACAGCTACATTCCTTCATAGGATTAGAAGACTGATCCATACACCACTGAAACCAATAAGATTTTTTCCATTAAGTAGGAACTGGATTGGATCCTATAAAACATTAACTCTGCGAGCTTTCACAAGACATGAAGGCGCAGAACAGCTACACAGTCAATGCTGAGATACACAAGCACGCTAGCAATTTGTAACACAAACTGCACTAGGTGGTTATTTTCTTTCCTACTAGATGGGATGAACTGATTACAGAATGAGGTCAGCAATAAGGTTACATAGCTGGGCATTGCAAATAATAAATATGAATAAATAAACGAACTCGTGACTGGCTAGGGAATAAAGCTAAGGTAAGACCAATAGCACTTCTTTTGCATACGCCAGAAAGGCTATGCATGCGGCTTTTGAGACCAGAGTCACATTGAAATGAGATGTTTTGAGAAGGGAGTTGAGATGAAACGTACAAGTAGTCCTAAAGGAATGCAACAGTTCTTCTTAATGAAAGAGCTTTAAGTTGCAAATTTTTGTAGCACATAGCACTGTATTATCTCTGAGCACAAAGGCTCCCTAAAGTCACAGAAACACAGTAAGATAACCTAACACAGAAGCATGACCTTAAAATTCAACCCAGCCATCTGTCTCTGTCTCACCTGCTGTCAGAGAGGAAGAGGCTGACCCAGTGTGCGTTTGAAACTCTCACCCAAAGCCCCACGGTGGGTGATAAGGTGACAGGGAGCAGCAGATCAAAGGCTGGAGAAAAGAGGGGCACGCATCAGAAAGAAAACTGGAAATGAAAGCCAGCAATGTGAGTGTGCTGCGTGAAGAGTTTGTGGTAGGAGGAAAAAAGCCGGCACTGACCATTGTCAGCATGCCTCCGCCTAGCAGTCCAGGCCAAAAGGTGTCCAACCGCAGCAGGTAACAGGTCACGGACCAGCATTTCCAACACAGAAAGTCTCTCTCCACCCCAAAGTTTTGCAGGATGGACACCAAAGCCTTAACCCCTCTAGGAAGCAGCCATTTCAACAGAGGCCCAAACCATCTAATGAATGGCTGACAATATTCCTGTCTACTACGAAATATCAGATAAACTTGATGAAAAGCAATTAGCAGAGGGGATAGTGGGTGGAGGAGAGCAAGGCAGAAAAACACACAACCAATCAGGCCCACAAAGTAAGAGCTATTCATGTTTGGTCATAACGTTTGTCCCAGCAAGACAAGCTTTGTGAATAACATGTTTTAGATTAGAATCCTTAGGGAAGCCTGTGCCCCACGGTCTGCTACAAAGCACATCCCTAGCTGGACCAAGAGAAGGACCTGTGATGTACAAGCCACCCATCCAGACACTAGTCAAACACTAAGCAGCCTCACCTTCCCAGCAGCAAAACTCTTGAGTTTCTTATCCAGGCCCCTTGAAATAGAGAAGTTGAAAAGGGGGTTGGAGAATATACTTTATATTCCACTGCTATGAGTGAGGGCAGTATAAGATGTCAGAAAACTGATGCATTTATCTCTTCAGCATTTATCCCTTTAACACACTTTGAGATCCTTGCAATGAAGGTGCCAGAGACAAGGGCTCAGCAAACCAAGGAGGAATGAGAAGGTATCAAGCTGCAAAATGCAATGGTGGGCACACCAGAGAAGCTCACACAGGTGAAAAAAGCAAAACAGCTGATCTGTCTGCACAACTGAACTGCTGTGCCATTTATTTTTAAACACCCTCATTGCTCATGATACTTGCGTCTGCCTTTACTCTCTCACCCACACTGGAGCAGCTGCCCTACTTGTGTGAAAAGGGAACTTGTGAGCTCCAGCGCTCATTAGAATGATGCCTCACGCAAGCAGGCTCTGACTGAGATGCCTGCGTGACAAGTCTCTGTGCAAAAGGCAAAAATGACAGGGGTGGGAGAGAGATCGTGACAAAGCAACATTCAGTTTTCAGCAACAGCACAAAAACAATCCTGGGTCAGTTCATCTACCACAGACTGACAGTGACAAGAAGTAAAAACTTGAGGGGAAAGTGTAAAAAGGTGAGGTAAGCCTACAGCAATATCCCCTCTGATACACTTTCCCCAGCGTTCAGCAGTGTGTGGCTTAGAGGTTTCTGCAGGCGGACTTGTAATTGCTAACTAGCCTCTGATAGACAAATCCTCTATGAATTTGCACAACTCCTTTTAAACCCATTTGTATTTTGGCCTTCGTGTGTCATGGGGCAACAAGCTCCATGCTGTAACTATGGGTCTTGGGAAATGCTTGCATTTCAGTGGCCACCTGGTAAGTTTATTGGTGCCTGTAATTCTTCTGCAGCATGGAAGGCAGCCAGAACTCATATCATAGTCACCTTTTCCACCCCACTCACTGCCATTCCCATCAGGAGAAAAAGGAGGTTAGCACAAAGAGGAGAGTCCTCTTAAAACGCAATAGCAAATGCCGTGGGTCAGGAGTTCATTATTTTAAGCTGCTTCTTTCCTAGAGCATTATCTCAACAGTTTGGGCCGCTCTATGTCTGCTTTAGAAGGAAGAGGGAGATTATATTCTGGGCCAGGGTTGATGATCAAAAAAAAAAACTTCTCTACCAGCCAATGACAAGTCTGGGCAGAGTGCTTCTGTAAGTGATATCAGTGTTATCAGTCCAGACAAATCCTATTCAATAACAGAGAATGGGGCACAGAGAGGAAGGAAAGCACCAGGGCACACGCATTCCTTCTAGCACTGCTGGCTAATAAATCCTGCTCCAGGGGAAAGAACTGACAAACTCAGTCTGTCTGGTTTGTGCACTGCTAAATTAAAGCTGATATATAGGAGATTAGTAAGAAGAGCTGTAATAGAAAAATGCTGTCAGGACAAAAAGGAAGATACAGGGATTTGTTAGCAAAACAGACTTTCTCTGTCCATCCCACCCTGCAGATAGCTACGCATCAGTCAGACTAGAGCTACAAGCACCTCAGAGCAAAAGCAACTACCTACTGAGTCCACCACTTTGCCTGTAAAAACAGCTATCTGTTTGTTTCAAGAGAGGCTGCAAAACCCTGAGGTTTCTTCTAACTATAGTACCCTAAGACACCAGAAAAGGATTATTCCTTGTGGCCTGTGGGGTGGCACTGCCCAGAGGCTGCCTTCATCCTGGATCCCAGGCAGCCTGACAGAAGCACTGAACATCAACATCATCCAAAGCAGGGTCTGACAGCTCCATGGTTCTCTACACAGTGGCCAGGACCTTATGCTTGGTGGAGGACAGCAGCTACTCACGCTCCTGAGGAATCATCTGACAGGTCTCACTGGGAATCTGGGTGCAAGCTCCCAAGACTGGGCTCTGCTCCCAACTAGAGAGAAATCTGTGGGCAATAAACTACGCCCTGATAGGGCATTCATAGCACTTTTTAATCTTCTTCTTTGCTGAAGCAGAAACATAGATTTAAGGTCCATTTCTTAGGGTCCATTTCCCTGGCTCCTGACTGAGTCTACCTGCGCCGTAGCACCTTCCTTGAACAGCTCAGGCCAAGCAAAGGGAAGCAATTCCAGAAGCAACTGTAGACTCAACGCGACTCTCAAATTAGAAATAACCCATCCTCTGCCCAGAGCTAGCCAAATAGCAAGCAGTGTGCTGAGATGTTCCTCTGCCCCTTATACCCTGGCTAGTGTGAACAGCAAAACTCACACCTGAGAGCACACCAAGCCTTAATGAATGGTTTCAGATCCCTGCGTTCAGCCTGCTAGACTATGGCAGGGCCAGGCAGTGGCTCCCAACACACTATTGCAACCCTTTGTTTGCTCTTCCTAGCAGCACCACAGGGGTCTGCACCAAACTCTGTCTTGAAAGACAGGGTGAAGAGAGAGCAGTGTTGCACAGAGATTTCATTTCCATGAAGCCAGTAGTGTCGTGGGTTATTAGAAGCAATTTTTCCATCCAGGACATTTCAGGCCCAAGGCAACCACTTCAAGAAGAGGACAAAGTAGAACAATACTTCACAGGTTCTGTTTTCCCGCCTTTCCTTTCAAGTGTCCTCCAAGTTCCAGCACACAGTGGAGTCCATACTTACTAGTGTTGCATACAAATCTTAACTACCAACTCAGTACTGGCTAGGGATTGATATAGAAAAGAATAAACAAGCCTGGCTTGTTCCAAGACAAACTCTCAGTATAGGTTGCACTCCTGGTGTTCCTGTCAATGGAGAAGGCCCCCACATGATCTGCTAACCAAATCCACGGTGACTCTTCCTCTGCCTCTAGGATAGAATATAGTGTGCTGTACAGTCATGATGCACAATGTTTGTGTTGCCAGAAAAGCTGTTTTAATGAAGGAAATAAAATAATTTATTCAAGCTACTTTGCAGTGTAAGAAACCTCTTTTCCATGAAGGTGATTGGGCAGTATTATAAGCTCTGCTAGACAGTGTTGTAACCTCCTCTAGATACGGTTGTAAGGTCTGCTCCCATCTACTGCCCTGACAGATGAGTAAAATCAGCTACATTTTGGATTTTCATGTTCACATTTACTCCAGATAAGCAATGTGTTTCAAGGACAAAGAGCTCCTGATGTTAGCACATACAATCAAACATTCCCCAGGCACCTCCATTAAAGTCTGTCAGCCTGAATTCCTACTCATTGGGTAGACAAGAGTATCCTGTTTTATCTAACTTGTGTTCCTTGCTCTGCTCTATTTTCTATCATTTTAGTTAAAACTAAAACTAACCCAGCCTAGGGAGTGTGCTGCAACCTGTTACTGGGAGACCTGCCGCTCCCCTTTAACCACCTTAATTCATTTATTACAAAGGAACTTACTTTGAGTTTCATTTCCTTCCTTCCTGCTTGTCTCTGCTTAAAGCTTTGCACTTAAACTAAGCAAACATACTGCTAGAGTAGACATCTGTATAATCAGATCAGCTTGAGGTACTATCATGTATTTAATAACAGAGCAGCTCCATCCCCGACCTCACAAGGTTTCCTTGCAGCATCATTCTCCCACTCAGCTGCTCACTTCACCCACAGACTAGTACACACATGCCATTTTGAGGGCTGCCTCCCATCAATGACATCCTTGGCTTTGTGTTCCTCTCCCTTGATGAGCTCTTGCACATATTACACCCTTTTGTGCTGGCATCAAGCAGTCTTCTGTTGTTTAGAGGCACTTGTTGCCTCCTCTGGAGCTTAGTGATGTAGGAGTGCTGGGTTTTCCCTCCTATTCCTCTTGCTAAGCGTCAATCTGTCTCCAAAGGCTCTTCCTAGCCCCTCAAGATGCTCTATGGCGTAAGAGAGAGAAGGGGGAAAAAAAACACTGGGTGGAGAAACACAGGGTTCTTTCTGGTGATTTTTTCTCAATCCTGCACACAGACAGTCCCTGAGGTGTGGGACAATTGTGCCTACTAGGGACACTGCGTTTAACACCTTAGCAGTCTCCACTGCTTAATATTTCAAGCGATTAACTCTGGAACAAACTTCTATTTAGCTCATAAGATTAATTCAGTACCAGCCTCTCCTCTTGCCTACTGCTTTGCCAGCCTCACTTGCCTCTCTTCTCTCATTGTTTGGCTCTCACGTTCTTTTTCCAGGCCACTGCAGCAGCTTAGCCCTGCTAGCTTGCTCAACTTCATAGGCCACGCTATATGTACTGTTATATTGTGGTGACACCTCTTCCCCTCACATTATGCCACCCATTACAGTTCAGGGAGGTGTTTGGGGGCTCCTGTACTCCTTTCTCATCTCTATAATATAATACATCTGTCTCTGTGGTTTATAGCCACAAATTAGAGAATCTCATCACTTTAAATCATATCATCATGCTCCAGTGCCACCTACGATAACACCCTATTTCTCCTCCACTGTGTGGGTTCATCAGACTTGCAGTTGGGGAGAGAAACTGAAAGGCCAGAGAGATTTCTGAGTATTTCTATAAGGCTGTATGAGAATTTTTTCAGTGACGGTGTATCTGCAGCTCTCAGCTGTGCTGAGAGCCATAATCACGAGGCATGAATTCACAAAGAAGACATCAGCCCTTTCACTCAGTGCCCCGGAATTTATCTCTCATCTTGAACGCCTCTGCTCAGCTCAGCCTTGGTTTCCATCCCATTCACTAATACAGAGACACCTGTGTGTCCATCACACCCCTAAGGGACTTTTCCTGTCCAAACCATCAGCTCTGCAAATACCTACCAGCAGGGTCCTGGCTCACAGTTTTCACATCATTGCACAAAGCCATCTTTCTTCTCTCTAGCAGCTGCCTGCTTGTTACCTCTGGTTAAGGCAGAACCAGCTCCGCTCTGAATGAACATCCCAGGTTTATAAACTTTATACCATGTCCCAGATGGCCACTTCTCTGACAGCTCCTTACTAGCTGAGGGAGAATGTAATGGAAGAATACCCAGGAGACTCGGAATCCACAACTTAAGAGTGTCCCCCATCCACCTTACTGGTGCCAGTGGGTGCCACAACCATTGGTTTATGCCTTAAGACACTTCTAAGGGCCTGGGAAAACTCTTAAGGGACCATCTGCCCCTGGATTCTGTGGCTGAGCTCATAAAAGGGTTGTGGGCCACATTTTATTAGTTTGAGATCAATGTATCACCCCCTTGGCATTTTTTTAACATGCTGGTTACTACACAGCTTTTGTTTCCAGATATGATACTCAGAGGGAAACCTAATATTCATGCGTGCACCTGCTGACACAACAGGAGGACTCAGAAGCGGTAGATGTGTGCAACCTGATCTCTTACTTACATCAACCATCCCAGGCTGAACATAAAGCTCAACACCCCCAGCCAGGAGCAGCGCCACTTAAACCCATTAGAGTGGTCTTCGCTGTGACTAAGCAGCACAATGAGATTAGGCAGGAGGAGTGGGGGGGATGGGGAGGACCCTGCAGCCCTGTGCTTAGGGCCACAAGATTTTAAGCGCTACACAGAACAAGAGCAAAATGTGGATGGGAGGTAGGGCATGCTTTGAATCCAGGGGACAAGATAATTTTGCTCTTCCTGCAGGACTCCTGTTTAGTTTGCTGCAGCCCAGATCATGGTCATATACTGGCAGTGAAGGGCTCATCCAGGAGAGGAGAGTGCAGCATCTGAGTCAGTACAGCAGAGGCACCTACCCCGCGGCGGAGGGGAGAGTGTGGCTGCCACGGAGATTTGCCTCCTCTTTGAAAGGGGCACAAAGGGATTCTGAGTCTCCTGGATTTAAATCCTGGCAGAGGTCAGTGCCAGCTTCTTTTCAATATCCCCCAAGAAGGTCAACACGATAAAAGCTCACCCCCTCAGTACTCAACAATCAGCGATTAGCAACCACTTGAACAGCAGCAATAGGTTCTCCTCCTCTCCCCCAGTTTTATTACCCAGCAAGTCTGTGAGTGGGTTCAAAGGAACAGATGTCTTCATTGTGCCTTCCCCCTCCTTTTGCTTACAGGAAGAGGTGGAGCAGAGAGAAATTAATTTCCTCCAAATTATGTTTTTAGCCTGCGGTACCCTCTCCACTATTCAATGGTCACAGAGCTAGGGAGGGAACTGCAAACTTCTGACACTGCAGCAACTTATTCAGAGTGCAAGTGACTAAGAAGTTTTACACTTTGAATACATAGAACAGCCTCTTTATCCGATTAGCATCCACGCTTCCTTTTACAATCTTTGTGGTAAAAGTAAATAAAAGCTTGATAAATACATTTTACTTCATCTCTGCATCCACCTGGGCTTGGGTTTGTGTTTACTGGGTGGCTTTTAGCCTACCAAGGCACACCTCAGTCTGCAATATGCATCATTTTACTGTTCAGCACCAAAGCATGCATGCAGTTCTGAGTGAAATTCAAGGGACCAAAAAGTACTCCATCATTAAAGAGAATCTGGTAGCAACACAAAAGCGCTATTAACCCATCCTCTACTGGAAGCTCTTCTGTCAGCATTGCCAAAAAAGTGCAAGAGATGCAATTCGTGATTAGGAAAGTGTTGCCATTGCAAGCCTGTAGGATGAGTCCAGTCTATTCACCACTTGGTGCTGCCTGTTGCTCAGACATAGGCAAAGGTAGTAAAAAGCCTTCCTGGCAAAAACTACAAGCATCTTGGCAAGATTCTGCTGACGGGGGCTGCCCTTACGAACCGGAAAGGACATCAAGTCTCCTGCTTTGAAAGCACCAGCCCCTGCACTTTGAGCTGGCACAAAAATCTTCAGTGGCTGGCTAGAGAACAGAGGACACAACATCAAACACAAAAGAAACCAGAGAGGCACAGCTGGGACCCCAATTGCCTTATTTAATAATTACACAGAAAGAGGCAAGCCAGACTGTGCAAACATTGCCCCCTCCCCAGGCACTTGGACTCTACAGGCACAGAGCATGGGGAGAACCACCCACTGTTTAAAGGAACACCATCTCCCATGGAACACCAAGGTTACATCCAACAGTATGCAGTAGCCCAAGCATGTCTCTCTTGACCTCTCCCAAATTACCAGATGTACCAGAGGCATTGAGCAGAGACCGCTCTTTTGGCTGCTGGCACAGGAGATCTGGGTTATAGACTACAGTCCAGAACCAACAACAATGGGGAGGTATCCTGATTTCTAATGGAAAGCAGGTGGGACTGCTGAACAATAGAGAGAACTCCCAGAGGACAGATACTGACAGGAACTACTGTGCCAAGGTGCAAACAGCTTTCCCATGGGAACACAATGACAACCCTGCGTTCCTCATCTCCATCCCCTCCTGACTCAGCAGTCACAGAAACAAACCACAGCTCTTCCTGTAGTTAGTTCTCTTTATTGAGGCAGAACGTAGTATAGATTTCAGCAGAAGACTCTGACAGAGCTGAAGTTTTTCTGGGAACAGGGAGGGGAATTGATCCCCACCACCACCACTACCTGGAGACATTTCTTCCCTTTGATGGATCCATGAGTGAGGCTATTAGCACCCTGTGTTCTGGCTGCTGGAGGCAGCTGGTACCCTGCAATCAGTTTGCATAAATGTGATTTCTGTCAATCACAATACTGTAGACTCCACATTCTCCAGTGCTAAGACTTGCTACTCTGTATTCACCATAAATGCCCTCTGTGCAGTAAAAAACGTGTCTGGTTCAGCTGTACATCAGTCGAGATTAATACTTCCCCATTACGGGTTACAAAACAGCCAGTTTCTGCTCTATGGGTTGGATTCCCCAGGCACCAACAGCAGCACACTTCATTTGGACTTCACCCATATATAAAAGTTTAACTTGATTTAGGGTTAAAGCACTCTGATTTACAACATCAGCAGTAATGTCCAAAGAGCTGCACTGTTAAGACATATTGACTGAATTTGATCAAGCACTTCTCATTCTTTGCACTTCTCCGTCTACATATAAGCAAGTTTTAAACAAAAAAAATGTGCATTTACAGCGCTAGACTTTAGACTTTCAGGCAGCTGCCCAGTCCCATCTCTGGCATGAGTCTGTTTATACATCTAACCTCAAAAAAGCTTATTCCATTGGGTTTCTGTGAGACTGCCAAGTGTGACTGCAAAGAATAAAATACGTGAGCTAATCACATTCCTATTTATGAAAACATTATTTCCTCCATCTCAGCAGAAGGTGGAAGGAAATACATTTGGCCAAGACGACCCCAGTGATACCTATGCTGCTGGTATTTGACAATACAGGAACACTTGGAGAGGGAGAAGCAGTGTGTAATTTGGGCACAGGCTGTATATAAGCACCTGCATGTATTAACCAAGCCTATTGCAATCACATTTCTGTGCTGCCTGCACTGGTAGCACCCAGTTCTGGACACACATCACCAGTGCCTCCCTGGCCTCATGGCACAAGACCTCTGTGTGCACCCCTCATCCCATCACTCTATTAGACTTTTGCTAAATCAAAGGGAACTGTACCTGACATAGCTGCAGGTACAGAGATGGCAGAGCCAGCCCAGCATTGCTATCAAGTTATTCCCTTTCTCAACCCAACAGCCAGCTGAGAGTTCTGGAAGATGTTTTGGCACCAGTTTTAGCTGAATCATCTAGTAATATAAGCCACATCTGTTCCACACACGGTCTGGAAAGCATCTTTTCTTTAGCAATTTCAAAGGAGGAGAAGGTAAAATTGATAGCAGCTTGGCTTGTGCCCTTGTGCGCACAGCAGACCAAGGGAATCAGCTTTTCTAGTCCAGGCTGCAAAAGGGAAATCAATCCAGTTTATTCTCTGTAATTCAGTAAACCAGCTCAATTATTGCTAGAGACAGTGAGCAAACCCCTGCCAAGCTCCTCAACAGGGGAACTTCCAGAAACAAATAAGACAAACCCTGAAAGATGATCAGCAGGGATTTTTGCTGAGATGCAAAGAGGAGCAATCAAAAAACCAAGGAACTGCCAACAGTCCAGTCAATGGTTAGAACAAACCAATGAAAGTGAAAGTTAACAAAACAGCAGAAGGCACAGGACTACTTAAAATACTTCTGCTACTTATATCCTAAAGACATCTTCAAAGCAAAGATGATGGTTTTCCATTAATCTTTGCACAGACTTGAGTGCTATAGGGCTCTGTCCCCAACCAAGAACTCCTAGAGGTACTAGCAATATAAGCCAAAAGCCTCCGTTTCAACAGGAAATGCTAGTTTAAGTATCACTGCCAACCATTAACCTGACACTTGTGGGATGGCTTTGCTGGATGTGTGTCAGATGAAACGCTACTGCTGGGTCGTTCCCTGCCAAGACCTCACCAGATAGTGTGGGTGCCTCTCTGGCCTCAGCTTCAGGAGCTACATGAAGATGTCTGTCACCAGAACACTCTTCTGGGGCAGAAATCTTGGGTAGGAAAACCAGCTTCATGTTGCCTCTTTTTTGAAGCCTCACATTTGGAAATCTGGCATGTACAGCCTCGCCTGCGGTAATAATAAGGTGTATGCATCTCCTGATGCCCAGAAGAAAAGACTAAGAGATAGAGAACCCAAGCTCTTTGCACAGTGCTCAGTACCACTGAGCACAGTACATCATTTCAGATCAGTGACTGAGCTCTCAGCTCTTCAAAAGGCAGATTAAAACTCCTTGCTGCATTGGGACAGAAAGAAAAAAACAAAGAAAAAAGAAAGAAGAAAGAGATTTAATAGCTTTGCTCACTCACAGCTCCTCCTTAAAGCTGCGAAGAGTTAAGTAGAGACTGACCATAGCTTAGGTTTTGTCCTCATCAACCTTGGCTGCATGCTTTCAATACCAATGAAGACAAGAGTCAGAAGAAAAATAAAGTGAGAATAGGCAGATAAGGGGATTTCGCAATGGTCCAAGCCAAGCACTGCTGTCTTATGCTGTCCTTGAAAAGGGAAGTGAGACATCTTTTCAGAAAGAGCACTAGAAGTACAAAAATGATATGTCTATGACCATTTTAGGTTGCAAAGGCCACATTATGACCTGAATAATAAAAAATTGCTCCTTCCTTTTCTCTTGGGCACTAAAAAAACCTAAGCAAACTTGCAAATAACAGTCAAACCTTCCATTTGCTTTCCTTCTCCCTCCTCAACCACCATTTCAGTATCTCCTAGATCTAGTTTTCCCTTGTGGCAAGTTAGCACAAAGAAGGTTTGAGTTTTTTTGCTTATATAGTGCTAAGGTATAGAGAAAACTGAGCCAGTCTGGGCAGGAAACATAATATACTGTAAACTGTTGTGGACAGAATGATCAAAATTACTTCAAGAATGGTCTTAAAAACAAAAAGGGGAAGGGGGGGGGGGGGGGGGAGAGCAAACACCTTTCTAGGCCATTAGCAGGACACACCACAATTGGTTTCAGAGTTAAGCTGCAAATGAGAATTTGTAGTACCATTTTCAAGCTCAGTTCAAGGTAACAAAGTTTCACGTTAAGAAGACTGTGGTGACTTGGTCAGGCCCTCTATTGTGTGCATCTGTCTTCTCAGATCGTCACTGTCATGTGCAGAGACTTCAATTTGTCTCACTACTTTGAAAAGTGCACTTTACAAACCTACAAACCTACAAACCTGTCATCACTGGCAGGAACCATTGCTCCATTCACTATGGATCTTCTGTAGGAAGAATCTTGTATAAATCAAGATGCTGAGGACAGGAAAAACTGAATCGAATATTGAAGAAACACTGATTTAGAAGAGGGATAAGTCCAATCCCATCCTCAAAGACTACAGTGGAAAAAACTGCATCAGAACACGTGTGAAAGGAGACAAACGCTCTTCTGTTACAAACTGGAGCAAAACCTAGAGCACTAGAAAACCCTGAACACCCTCCTTGTTACCAAATAAATCCTCCTGTTTTGAATATCTACTGTTATTAATTCAAGATACTTTATGTAAGGGGGGGTGGGGGGTGGAGCTCTAGAAATTAATTTTATTTTTTCATAAAAAAGTAAAAATAAACCTCCCCCAAAGCCTCCAAGCTTACCCCCACTCCAGGAATTAGGAATTTGTACAAAGCATCCTTGACCTGACAAAATCACAGGTTAGAAGGCTACACAGCAGCAAAGAAAAGGTGGACAAAAAAGAGTCTATATGCATGTTATATGCCACGTATACAGCACCACATACATACCATGAATCACAGTCAGCCAAATGTTTTCATAACGTGGCTTGTATATTCAGAACCAACCAGTGTGCACCAATTAGCCATCCTTTCCAAATAGCTAAATACAATAGTTATTTATGGCTAGAGACATTTTGTTTCAAAATAGCCCAGTGCAAAATTTGCAATATTGAAGCGAAACAAGAAGATATTAGTTTGCAAGTAATCCTGCTGGCCTAGGAGATCAGCATTCCTGAATTATTATGATTTTATTATTGGAAAGAAAAGAGCTTTGCTTTCACAGAAAACAAACATCATGCAGTTTGGACAGACAGCGATCACACCTCTAGATGGATGGAGAATGGGAGAGAGGGTGAAGCTTGACTGCAAATCCAGCCCTGCATGTGAAATGGAAACAACCAGTGCGTTTTCACCGTAGGCTGAGGCTGGACAAGTAAATATGCACCTCCTTGGTCTGTGCAGACAGATGCCACCAGGGAAGATGAAGCTCTCCCCGTGTGGCAGAACATGCCTGTGGCGTGTCAGTCCAGTGGCTCTGTTGGATGTAAATGCACTTCAGGTGTTCACGGCACTTCACTGCTGAAACAGACTGTAGTCTGGGTTAGCACTCTGTGTATACCCAATTTAGGAGTGCTTCTGGCAATTTACAGGTAAGGAAAATACGGGTGCCGGGAAAAACAGGTCATAAAAAACCAAGACTATTTAAATGTGAAATAAAATGCAGCAAAGGGCACTCTGTGACCACAGTAAGTCCCTTAGGAATCATGAGACTTCCCGACAGATCACTCGTAAGCACAGTCTATTTCTCCCTCCCTTAGACAGCAAACAGGATCCAGCCCTTCCCACCACTTAAAATTCAATACTGTAAGAGACTGCCGACTCCTCTGTACATCGGAAGCAATGGGAGAAGCAAACAAAGCTGCTTTACTTTCCTCTAATCTTTCTCCCTTGTGTGCCTGCACCAGATGGTGCCGAGCTGCAGGTTGGAGGGAAATAATAAACCAAGAGGAAAAAAAATGGTAATATTAGATTATAAAACAGCTGACCTTCAAATATGACGTCAGCTCCTGTTTAATTGATGGGACAGGTCCAGACAGACAGACGCATGCACACTGGGATGTCCATATTCAGCACCTTCCTTTCTAATACGGGAAGAAACCATACGGCAATACTGTTAAAACAGTCTGTTCAAACTTTACAGGTGTGAGAATAAGCAGAGAAAAAGCCAGAGTCTCCATTTACCTTGAGACAAGGCAGACCCACGTGGGGAAAGCATTCTTGCTGAAAGCGGTTTTGCTCAAACCCCTGGTCCAGTATCACAGGTCTTACTGATGGTAGCCTGCCTCTCCCACCGTTAGCAAAGCGAAATAACCCCAGAGTTGAAGAGCACAGACCTTCCAGAAGAGGAAAATTATCAAATAAAAGATGGTTTTAAGCTTCCGGCTACTCTGGTTCAGAGCTTTGCTTCTAGATGCCATCACTGCAAACACTGCTATGAACAGCGGTTTTAAACGCCACATTGAGGAGTGGGGTTATCCTGCTGCAGTCACGCACAAGCTCTGGAAAACTCCACCACATCATACTGTAAAATTTTGCAGCCTTTTTTGATATGCTGCTCTCAAACATTTCCCACCAGCCTAGTGTTGGATGACTACTTTCTATCACGTCCAGCTTTGGGATAAAGAAAGCAAACCACACTAAATAGTACTCCTGTTGCCGAAAAGGAAAGCCCTGTGCTAGGCTACTGCGAGGAAGATGCAGCAGTGGGAAATGCATAGTCTGAGAGTGGGGAGCCCTGGGTGGCTCTCTGCTTCCCCTGCAAACACATGCAACACAGAAGAAGGCATCTCCCTCTCCCTGGCAAAGAAGCCATCTCCTGCCCACCTGCCACAGCTGCCTTTGCAAGTAGCTGAAAGGGGCTTTAAGAGTATTAAGTGGTTTGAGAAACATTAGATTCTGTTTTAGTGCTTTTAGTGCTCTCCAGGCAAAGGTGACAGACAACAGCCTGAGGCAGAAGAGTGCACATCTCATGTCATATTCAAGGAAGCAGCCTGCACTGTACACTGAGTCACAGGACTTTACGGCTATGTTTTGCCAGTCTGAAGGAAAATCTACGCAGAGGCTTCCAGCAGCAAGGGACAAAGCCACACTGAGTGACAACACTGAACTGTTCAGTATTTATTAGACATGTACAAAAGTAAAATAGCTTGCTGTAAGCAGCTCAGCACTGAAACACTGAATTTCAGTTTTCTTGCTGCTTCAAAGATGCTTCAATCGGGGAGGAACAAAGCCAAGAGCAGAGCCACTCAATCACTGTGTCCCAGCAGAGCGTCTGCACCCAGACACCGATACAAACATCTCTCTTTCACATCACAGCCGTACCAGGTCTGCCTGGCTTTGCTCTTTAGAGCCAGACAGATGCCTGGACATCGGCCAGCATCCAGGTCTCTCACCAAACTACTGCTTCCTTGTCCTGTGAACAGCCCTGTAACTTGTTGTCATCCTTCTCAGAAACCAAAGGCAGGGGAAATGCCTTCCTAAGAACTCAGAAATTTTGCACAGATCTTGGAACCGGGACAACAGTGATTTAACATCCACCATTAAAAGCAGTTTAAAATTTAATGGTCAGAGCATAATAAATCCTATCCAGACATTTTCAGCTTGCAAGCCAAGGCCATCAGCAGGGCAGAAATAGATTTGCTGCAAGGCAACCAGGAACAATTTTAAGTGTATTTTGTAGAGAACACAAGCCCTGGATTGTCTCAAACCACAGCTTTGTCCAGCACCTAGAGGAGAAGACACAGGGTCAGGAAAGAAGGTACTCAAGCAACCAATATTTGCCACTTAAAATAGATGGGACCAAGAAACGAGGAGAAAGGCAGAACAATGCTGAATGGTAGTGCAAAACTGGAGCATTATCCTCCTTGGTGCAGAACAGAATAGCAACAACCCTAAAATAACCTTACATTTTCCTCCAGAATCGCACTGGGTTCTCATTTGGGTCTACGTTGCTTCTTGTACTGCACTTAGCATCTCAAATAGCTGAATCACTGCCTAGTTATCAAGTGTGGCACTGAGCACCTGCATGTGTAGGAACTCTGTGCTAACAGAGTTTGGATGGGACTCCAAGACACACTGTTGGGATCTTTCAGAGATGCTGGTCATGTGGTTGTTCTGCCACGTTGAGGACAGAAATTGCTTTGCCTTCCTTTGCCTTCCTTTGTCAGCAGGCTTTCAAAGCAAATAGGAGGTCCTTTTACTATCCACCAGAAGCAGAGACTAAAGAGCGCATTCCTTCACCCCTTATTACCATATCTGCTACAAATCAAACCCACATACTCAAGCTGCCTTGCTGTGCAAGACACACAGAGGAAAGACACACAGGACACAGAGTTGTGGACGAAGCCAAGCTTAATTCCCATCTTCTTCCCACATGGGTCAACAGCAGACCTCCCATGTCCTCCAACAGGAACAATTCAAGTAGCTGGAGGCTGAAGCTGAGGTTGCTTCAGAATGGACGGGACATCAAAAGTGAGAGGTTTGCATCAGTGATACCAGCTCCATCCTCCCACAGACGTTCTCCTCTTACCTCCTTAGATCAATTGCCCCTGTAATTTGGGGCAATACACCACTAACTACAGCCTCTTCGATATCCCAGTCACTTAAGTTTTAATGCTTTAAAAACAAAGCGACTGGGAGAGGGGATGGTGACGGGAGAGGGGAGAAGCTGTGCTGTGCCAGGAAAGGGAAGAGGCCTCTCTCCAGCTCTCTGATGTTGGCTCCTGCTGTTCTAATAGAATCTTATCCGGGAAAATAAATCTTTAACTAAAGAATACTGCAAACAACCACAATGGGGCTTTATCGTGGCAATACCAACCCCACTGCAGCTTCTAAAGCTCTTGGTTGAACAGAGGGTGAGCAGCAGCAACCCCACACTGTGCTGAAGTCCGCATTCCTAAAATTCCCCAGCGAATGCAGGCGTGCTTGGAGAAGGCGGCTTAGTGGCTCAGGGGTTATTAGCTGAGAGTTCAGGTTCAGATGTGCCATGGGATGGAGGTCAGGGAATGGATATGGCTCCTTGTCTCTCCTGGGCTTTTATTTAAAAATCTTCAAGCATTCTCAGCATAGCACCCACAGTGTCCTCTCTCCACCTACTATTGCATAAAGCAGTTTGTGGTTGTGTTCCTCCAGTCGTTACAGCTTGAGTAAGTGCTGTAAGGTCTCCGGGGCCCCAGTGCAGGAGATCTACACTGCAGCAGCCTCCTGGGAGGTCTCAGGAAAACAGCAGCGAGCAGCTTCCACCCTACCCCCCGATAACCACCACATCAGCGTGAGGGAGGAGGATAGTGTTAATGCAGCTTGTTTCTTATTCCAAAGCGAAGACAAAGGTGGGGTTTGTTCAGCTAGGCAGTACAGCCAAGCCTTGCAAGGAAGGCAGGAAAAAATGTGGGTATTTTTGATTTTGGTTTGGACTGAGTCCCTTGAAACAGGATGGGCATAGGACTATTTTATAAAGAAGAGTAAAAAAATTGGAAATACAGAAGAAAAATACCTGTCCAGTAACACTGCTTCTCTGGAGACAAAGGGGACTGGGAGGAGGGGACAAAACAAGGAAAAAAATCCAATGCTTCAAGCTTATTTTATCCTAACTTCAGAACAGTAAGGAGTCACTAAACCTTTCTGAGTTTTAGAGCAGAAGATAAACGGAAACAAACATTTGATTTTGGGGTATATTTTAGAAAAAATATGGCACACTAACACTAAAAAAGCAGAGTTGAAATGTAGCAGGGAAGTCTGGACATAAAACAACAAAATATAAGAGCAAAAGAAAAACCCTAAATTCCC
>NW_009647955.1:3458385-3462075 GCF_000708025.1 Charadrius vociferus
CCAGCATAGGAACACATATAACAACTGGAGAAAATGAACTGTGAAGGTAGAGATTTAAGTCCTGTTATTTAGTAGAAGTTCTCTGACAAATCAGTTTGCTAGTCAATTCACATAATCCTTTTTTTTTTTTTTTTTTTAAGCTATTCGTTTGCAGTGTTTAATAGGAACATTTTCAGCCTTGGACTCTGAGCTGTATTTGGTAGCTACAGCGCTAATAATAAACTGTTAAAATATCTTGCTCCTTCAGCTGACCAACTCCCTTAAAATGTCTTGTGGCAGAAGCCAATGTGCTGTTTGATCAGGAAATTAGTTGTCTTGGAGACATCTTCACATACAACAGCAGCTCAGTCAGTCACTTTGAGTGACGCCACCTTGCAATCTGCACACTAACTTCAAACAGAAAATGAGGATATCAAAGCCACTGAAAAAGAAATCATCACCTGCAAGAAACATGCTGTTCTTCTCCCATGCACTGTTAGCTGAAGGGAAAGCTGTAGCAAGATGAGAGTTTTGATCTCCAAATGTGCTGCCACCTCCCTGCGTAATTAGGTCACTAAGAGGCTAATGGTGTTTCTGTTCATACAACCATTTATATGAAAATTATAATCTGTGCTGTTCTTTCAGAATCAGTTTCAGGTCAAACCTGCAGGCATCACTTCTAAAAAAGAAAGTTACCAAAAGGTTAGACAAAGAGGCAATCCAGAAGCGCCACCACCTAGTTATAACCTCATGGATTAGAAAGAGGGTTATAACTTCAAAGCATGCAGGCAGTCCTATAGCACCAGGCATCAGTTTACAAAGACTACCAAATAGTAACTTACAAGGTAAAACACTAAACCCAAGCTATGTGACCTGATCAAAAAAGATGCTTATCTTCTAGTCACCCTAATGGAATTCTAAAACACTCGCAAATAAAAAGTAGAACCAATCCTGGCCAGCTCAAAGATACAGACAGAGATGCATCAAACTCCCTCTCACCAGCTCTACACACACACACAAAATGTCAAGGCAGAAAGTGAGTCAAATGCCAGACAAATTAGATTCATGCCAATGCATGTATTACTCCATGTTTAGGATTCAGGATTATGAACAATAGGACATAATGTGTTTAATCGCCTTCAAAACACATCTCTTACCTGGCAATAAGCCTTCTGTTGGGCTTTCTCCTGCCCTGAAAGGCAGATTGATGCTTTAGCAGGTGCTGGATCTAGTGAAACACGGACCAAAGCATCCTCAATTCTCTTTAGCACATGGTCTGACGATCCGGCATAGTCAGAACTGACAGATGTTTATTTCCCTCTTGAGCCTTGAGGTCCACTGGAGATGGTGTTCCCCCAAGGCCTTATGCAAGCACAGAAAGATGCACTTAATGCATCAACATCTTTGCTAACTCAACAGCTTCTGAAACCACAAATCTGTTAACTGTGGGTTTGCATATTTGCAGCACAGAATGTACAGACAAGTCTCCTGCATAATTTTCTTAATAGTACCACATATGACTTGGGAGTAGTTCAATTCCTGTGCAAACAGGAGTACATGCAAAGGCTTAAAAACTTTGGGAAGAAAGAGATTGTCTCTGTATAGAACATTCCTGCCAATGGCTCCAGTTAAGGGGAAAAAGAAAAGCCTTGTCCCAGCTGTAATGAAAGGTTCCCCTGGGCAGCAAGAAGAGTAGCTTTGCTCACAGAATATTTGCATCTCAGCTGAATTAGTTAATGTGTGTTCAACACTCTGAAAATTGTGAAGTGGTTTATAAACACTAAGGATTGTTATTTATTATTGTCTTGGTGCGCAACAGTGGAAACTAGTGCCATTTACAGACGCAAATAAGAAACAACAGGAGGTCCATTGACATGCTGTGGGTCTGGGGACTTTGTTCATTTGTCTCCCTCAGACAGAAAGCTCTTCCACATGACTCCTACAACCCTCCCAGAGCAGGGCTGGTCTTGGCCCAGTGAAGCATGTCACAGTGGAACAGTTCTGCCGGGAGGGGATGAGACCTCCACCTGCAAACACAGGTTATTCACTTCTCAACTCCTACACTCCAAAGCACTGTCATCACTGCCCTTGAACAGCAAGCATTTTCCACCTAAATTATTTGTTTGGGGCAAAGTAAGACAGAAAATAGAATAAAAAAAAAAAACACATACCCATTTCATGGTAAAGAAAGGGTTAGTTAAAATGAGTTGAGAACTCAGAGTGACATACACTAGCACAATAGAGTGATTCATATACACAAGTGATGTCTTACAAGACTGGTCTCAGCATAAGAGCAGATTTTTAGACACCGATTTCTTTACCTGCATTGTTAAGAAGCAGCTTAGATAAGAAGATGATTCTAAACCTCCTATCTGCAGCTTGGGTGAAGATGCAAGAGGGGTTGCCTAGTTTTTAAAGTAACCCAGGAGTTTGCTATGTTTCCAGAAACAGAATTTAGGCTTGAGAAGATCAAAATGACTTTTTTTTAACTTTGATTTTCCAGACAAAGTTGTAACTTAACTCTGCATCTCTGACAATGTGCAAATAGTTTTGCTAAGTGCTTACCTAACACATACGAATCTCTCTCCAAGATAATTAAAATAACTGCACAGATACAGTCATTCTTTGCTATCACAGGCCTGTGTCAAAGTGGTTACTTCTAGTATCACATTGCTGCCTCAATGGCATGCTTTGCACATTCACAAAATTCACAGGATATTGGGAAAAATTGGAGGCACCAGGTCAAGCTTTTACAGACAACTTGGCACATAAAACAAGCCTCTGAAAGATGCTGAGTCAAATTGCAATAGCTTCTTTTTCTCAATACTGCACTTAGATGTGCATTACAGGTTACACGTTGGAAAAAAAAAAACAGGCATTTAATTCAGAAGGTGCAGCTTGCTCAGAGATATGCTGCACTTGCAGAAAGACTTGCATTCCTCTTATTTTCCTCAAGTTGCTGATTGCTTAGCACACAGTTGCCCTACTGTCTATGAAATACAGACATTTCAGCAACTCAAGCTTTGAGGGGCTAATATCAAGGGGCCAATATCAATACCTGATCTGTCATTCAGCACACTGTATACAACTTTCCAAAGGCAAATTTCAGAGACAGAAGGCAACAGAGCCCCTGAAGTGTTGTTACAGTGACATTCCCTCCTCTATTTGCAGAGCTGCAAATTGTTTTACAAATACCATTCAACCAAAAGTTTAAAATAAACAGCAATTCACTGTCCACTGGAACAGAAGCAAGCTCTGCTGGTTGTATCCCATGGAACAACTACTGGAGAGTAGCTGTAGAGCTATCCCTGTGTACAGATCTGCATCCACACCCAGGCTTCGGAATCATATATAACAAAGAGCAGTGGGTTTCAGCACAATTGAATCAATATAACCACACCACTCTTAATGCTGGCAAGGAAGAAGTGTATTTAGAAGGAGATTAGGGTATTTCCCCCCTCCTCCCAGGACAAGCCTTATTTCACTTGAATGTAGTCAGTTAGCTCCTTTGTTTGCACTCAACTCCAGATCCCTCAGTGCACCAGGCAATGCTGTACAATCATATCCAAGAGTGGCAATGTACAAAAAAGGTTTACACGAATTGGTCACAAAGTACCTACAAGAGCTTGCAAGCTCCTGCAAAATGCCCTCTAGAACAGGTTCCTGTCACACTGAGCTAGGGACAGAGATTAGAGTTATCAGCTTTGACAC
>NW_009647955.1:3462096-3470733 GCF_000708025.1 Charadrius vociferus
AAGTGTCAGCAAACGCAGCTTTCCTGCTGTTCTACCACTAAGTTATACATTAATTAGTGAGGTACAAAACAAACATGAAATATCTCCAAGCATCTGCCTGTGGATCAGGCCCAGCCAGAGCTATTAGCGCAGGATTCATTTCCAAGAGGAGTGACCGAAAGCAGCACCAGCTCTTCAAGGGATCCATTAAAATGCAAAGAGTAGAAGTGCTAAAGGGAAAAGCACAGAAGCTAATTGCATTGTTTGTTTTAGCATTTTTGATAGCTGTTTAATACAACTCCATCCTCACAACCTCAGCACCCGATTTTCTAAACAAGGTCATATATGCACCACTGAATAAGAACATCCTTCCTCGAGAGAGGTGTGGAGCAGCGGCAAAAGATCTTACAACATGAACAGGGCAGTTGATATAAGACATTTTAGAACAGAAAAAGCCCATTGCCTAGCAGACTATGCAGTAAAGCAAGAACCGACTTTGTTATTTCTAGATGCAACTGCAAGTGTTCTCTAGCTGCTCAGCAGTTCTGGACCAAATCTTCTACGAACTCTTACTCCACCAGTGGGTGGAAGAAATTCCGCATGGTCTGACTGCAGGCCATAGTACAGAAGATCTAAGCAGACCAACAACATCCCACACATAAACCCCTACTTTTCATCTAAACTGTGATATTAGAAAGCTGTCATTGGACACACACAAAGAAAAGTTTCTCTGCCAATTCCTTATGGCTATCCCAGCAGGATTTCTAGCTTTGGCCATGTCTTGTATTTTTCCCTTGCTCTCTGCCCCAAACTGCTGCTTTCTACCGCTTGGCATTGCATGACTCTGCCAAATTACATGAGCATTCAGACTGTGCCCAGGATGCACTCTTTAAACTAATTTATCCCAATTTTGCTCTGGGATCCCTTCAGTATAAAATAAAATTACTTGCTAGAACTGCCTAACTGGGTCAGGTTGTAACCTGTCTCTCAGAGGCTGAACTGTACTTGATCTCGACACCGCTACACCAACATCCAATGACAAAGCAACTGTTTGCCTTTACTATTTAAATACTTTCTGAGGCTAGACTCTCAAAAACAGACTTCCTTTTGCAGCTTCAGTCTTGGAGGGTTGAATGGTTAAACCATCCTGTCATGAAGAACACCACCACCAGAATGTTCCACTATTCAGGTACCACCCCACCTTTCACAGATTGCTGAAGCACAGGAGACGAGGAAAGCTTCTGGTGGTACCGAGGTCCCACTACATATCATTATATTCAGAAACTTGGGCAGGTCTGTGTAAATTTGGGGGCAGCTCAGATTGGAACATAGGTCTAGGGTGTTGTGACTCAGTGTTTTACCTACAGAGTGATTTTCTTAAGGTGAAACGGATGCCACCCACCTCCTGTTCCACAAGCTGAAGCCACCCAGCGCTGTGCAAACTTCTGCCCACAGCCCTAAACATGAGTGGGTGGAAGTAGCTACCACTGCTGTTTCAAAGACACGGATATTACGAACCTTAAAGTAATTAATCACCCCCACTCAGTGGTATGCAAATTGTACTTTCGACACCAGCACGCTCTTAACAAAATGCATTAACAACCTTCTAATTAAATGCTTTAAATTAGATTAAAATCATATTGTCTGACAGGTGAAATATAATGCGTTAACAGGATTACTGTAACTTCCTTAGCATCAAGTGTTTATTAAAAGCTCAAACGTCAAATATGTCAGGGAGAAGGGAATCTATCTTCCTCAAACTGAATGCTACAGCACATGTTGATTCCCTTACAACCAGAAAGTCACTGAAATGGCGCTTTGAAAGAAATGCAGAAAGTTTATCTAATGCAGAAGTACATGATTCAGGGACCTGTCAGGTTGGCTGAAATACTGAGGTGCAGATTAATCCACTCAGTCCAGGACAATTGCTATTTGCAGTAAAAGGGAATGCAACAGAATGGCAGAAATGAAAGCAAACAGTGGAGTTCTCTTTATTAAAGAGAGCAAAATCCATAGCAGCATCTGTCAATCGGAACATCAGCTGCTGCTGAAAGATTTATTTTGAATGTCTCATAAGCTGCCTTCCAGTTGCATTAGCCAAAAAAGAAGCCAACCTTCATATTTTTGTTAGTCAGACAGTAAGACATGTTTGTGCTAACAGAAGTCATAAACCTTCACTGTATATAAAACCCATAGTTAGGATGGAGAACCTATGAAGTACGGTTGCAAGTTCTAATAAAGCTACAGTTCAGTCTCCTGAACTCAGATCATACTACTAGTGATCAGAACAAGACTCGAGCAAATAACTCGAGACATCTTCCTAAAGGTCATTTTTCAGCTCTCACCCTTGCTCCCATGCTGGCACACTCCTATTTTCTCAATAAGGGATGTTCTGTGAGTACAACATTCAAAGCTGCCGTCTGCTTTTGCTCCCATGATAGGTCCCCTGCTTTTCTGGGGAAAAAAGCAGGACAGACACCCTTCTTTGCCTCCCCAGAACTCCATCTACTCTACTGCTTCTTTCATACCCTGAAGACAGGCAAATTAAAGAAAGTCTAAATGTAATATAGTCTGTTGTGCAGATGAATGGATTGTTACTCTCAGGGAATTTTATCTCCTTGTTCAGATGATACCTGGGAAAGCTAGCAATGAGCAGAATCAACGCTTCTCTTTTAGGCTATGGAACTTAACCCAACCCAGCTGTAAGTTGCTAAAGGAAAACCTGGCTCAGGAGGTATGTTATCCTACATAATGCATTCAACTCTTAAGACTCTCTCTTCATAGGAAACGAGGAGCCTGGCAACTGAAGCCCCCTTGACTGGAGGCTAGAGCTAATCTCTTGGTCTTAACCACATTTCTTCCTAGCACTTTCTCACCTAACCAGTCTTGCAGAGTACAAACTGCTACAGTCTGAACTGGACAGAGGAAGGAACAGAGGGAAGGGTTTCAGAGATGTGGCAGGGAAAACCATCTTTGCAGCAAAAGGACTGGGACATGCACAGGGGCAAAAGTGTCAATGTCAAGGTCCAAAAAAAGATTCAAAAGTTTTAGCTGTACAGCGGATGGTTAAAGCCCACAGGAACTTGGCATTTGTCAAATAGAAATTAAGACAGACAATCCCAACTATCCAAAAGACTTGCACAGCTTGGAGATTCCCTTTGAGAAGTCCAGGCAGGACTACGACATCCAGAATCTCCTCTAGACTGGACTTTGCCTATGGGCTGCTCTGGATCTCCAAGTATCTATCTGTCTAATAAATTACCAAAGCTAAAATAAAACATGTCCTCCAGCCTTCCTGAGCAACGTTGTATTTGCCTCTAATTTAGCTTCACCTACAAAAATAGCCAGCTGCCTAAAAGAAAGTCAAACAACTGGTTTCTGACTAGAATTGCTCCAAATGTTTTAGCATTCATGCAAAGCCATGTGGAAGAAAAAAGGAAAAGTCAGAAACCCAACAACTCACGTATCCTGGTTACCATCCTCCACTATAATTATAAAATTGCCCTTAAAACATAATTGCATAATTGGGCTTGGCAAGTATTCACCCAAATCTTTTACAAATATTTCCACAGACTGAAGGAACAGGCGGTGGGCAGTTTGACAAGCCCGCCATGAGAATTTGTGCCCTTAGGACATGTTCCTAGCTATTACACTAAATGCTTTGCATCACAGCCTAATGTTTCAAAACAGTAGTTTAGCAAGTGAAGTACCAGCATCTTAAAACAAATTGAAAGATTTTCAAGCTATTTTCCCTGCACACATACATGGAGCAGCAATCCCTTTGAACAAAGAGACAGAGGAGGCTACAGATCCTTTTAAACTAGTTACAGGGAACAAATCCCCAGTTAGATGGAACTGGCTAACTTCTAGGAGCTATAACCAAATAGAAGCTACCAATGCCTTGCTAGGTTAGTTTACCAGCATAGAACCCTGTCCCTTAAGAAAAAAACAAAAACAAAACAAAGCCCCCACAACCTCAAATCCAAATATAGAAACATGTGGCCTGCAGGGAGAGGAGACCCAACAGAAGCCAGAAACGAAATCTGCAATACAGTAAGGTTGTTTTTAACAGCTGTGCATTATGCATTCAGCAGCACAGGGAATGCCAGCAGGGAGTCTTTATTAACATAGGCCTCAGAGTACAGTGTGCTCCTATCATGATTGGCCTCTCTTGAGAAAAGGCGCACACACACAAAAGACTTAACCCTAGAGAGATCACTCCAATCCTGTTGCTATTTCATCAGCTCAACACAAAAAGAGATACCAGAGAACTTCTGTGACGTATCATATACAAACAGGTAACACTTCCAACAATGCCTGAAATCTCATCTGCAATAGAAGACTTCATCAGCAAGTTATGCCAGTTAGGGAAAGGAAGAAAAAACGCTGCACAAACCCACACAACAAAGTCAGACTACCAATGTTGTTCTGCTATACAGACCTCAGGTACAGGGGAGAACCGTGAAATGCTCCTCTTGTAGAAGATGCTAATAAAAGCAAGCTGCTGTCAGGACACCTGTGTTCTCAGCACAGCAATCTGCACCTCCACTGCACATGTTTTAGGGGTCTGTCAGTCCAAGAAACAGCTGGAAGCCTTGCTACAGATGCAGGGGCCCAGCAGGGTAACTCACTCCATTTGGTAAGCTGGTATTGGCAGCAGAAATCTTTCGCTGATGCCAGCTCTGCCTCCACTATGAGACTTGCCTCTATCACAAACACTTGCTAGCACTCCCAGCTCAGCACCGGGCAGACACCAGAGAAAAGGGGAATGCTCTCAGAATAGGTTCACCACCTCTCCTGTATCAGGTGCTGCTACAAGCTCTCTAGAGGTCTTGTCAACAGCTTTAAGTTGCAGCTGGCTGCAGATCCTCAAAGTGTGGCCTGTCCTGATGGGCAGCTCCTGCAGAAGTGAGATGCAACCACTGAAGTGACAAAAAGATACACTAGAGGCCTGGAAAAAAAAAACAAAACCAAGGCCACTTTAGCACCAATTTAAACCATTCCTTACCCTGATCTGGGTGGGGAAGACAGCAACGAGAGAAAGAGAATAGTATGAAATATCCTGAGCATCCCTCTTCTGAGTCCACAGAGAAGAAAAAATGTTATGATAGGAAAGGGAAACAAAATACCAACCTGAAGAGCTTGAAAACTGCTCTAGATGACTGAATGCCAATGTGTGCCTGGAGTGGAGGAAACAGCTCTGTAGAGTCTGTATTTATTCATATCTCCTTGCTCTTTTCTCTTGTTAAGAAGTAAAACATAGAGTCAGTATCCCTAATAACATGAGCTGGGTTGAGGCAGCAATAGCACTAGAAATTTAAAGGGGCTGTTTAATATGCAATGTTCTAGTTCCCAAGAGCATAATATATGGCTTTTTTAAGCCTAACACATCTGTGCATTACAACACTTTTTTACTTAGGTGCTGAACAGAAAGAGACAGGTAGTGTTTATTAAAGAAGTTCCCTGGAAGTACTTGTACTGCAGGAACAACACTCTCTAGGTCAGGTACCTCTAGAAAGTTTTTAATATGAGTGCCATGCACCTCTCATCACAATAGCAGCAAGTGCTTTAAAAATCAAAATATCATTGACTGTAATATCATCACTTGATGAAAATACTCCTTTATCACTCTTTAAGCACAAAAACAACTCCAAAACTGAGTCACAGGGAGAGTCAGTAATTAGCTCCTTTCACGACTGGCAGGCAGAGACTTGGTCTCTCAGTCACTCCCAGCCAGCCTGCTGCCCAGAACATAAGACTGTCTTTTCTCCACTCATTTTCTTGATTAATACAGCCTTTGACTCCTTTGAGACTCGGTTATACCTGTGTCAAAGAGACAAGGAATGATCAGGCACAGCTCAGTGCGACTACAGGAAGTTACCCAGCAAAGGCACCAAGACACGTGTTGTTTCAGTGTAGGTTGTTCGCAAAACCATATGGTCTCGGTGACTATGAATGGGATGCCCAGGAACTGTCCACATTCAGAAAACACTTCCTCCACCAGACAGGTAGGTCATTTGCAGTCCTAGTCTAATGCTTGGGGCACAAGATTCTGGACAAAGGCATGACAAGCAGTACCTGTCCCTAATTTCATCATAGCCCAACTCTTGAGATCTCCCAGAGTTCAGTCGCTAATAGCCAGGGCAAGACAACACAGACAAAAAAGAGTTAATATAAAACAGAAAGAAAAGACCTGACCTAGAGGGCAAGCTGTGCAGAGTACAAACATCTGAGAATCCGCACAAAGTCTCCTCGCCTATCATTCATCCACCAATTACACACCAATGTAATTAAATCAGGAAAGCTACGTTTAATTTTCCTATCATCACCCGATGAGATAAGAGCAGTACGTATGGGAGGGATCAGGCACAGGGGAAAGAGTTATTTATTAGTAAGTTAAATCCTTTTAGATTTAAGAGCCTTTCTAGCTAAGAAGGGTCTGATCCACAACCCCAACTTCTGGGTCTAATGAAGACAAATGAGACACCCCATCTCCGCTTCTGTCCTGGGCTTGATCCTCAAGTCTCTTCTTTTATTCAGAAATAAGTCTCATTGAAAATTGCCAGGCATAATTTAAACAGAAATACAGCTTTTGTTTAAACCCTGGTTTTAGTTTATATATTTTAAAGTGAAGAACACTCATCTCCTAGCCATTATATTAACAAAGATAGCCACATTAATTTATGTTCTGTCTAAACAGCCTAAGGCTCCCTGTTTGCATGAACAGCCAGGCATTAGGGTGCGTTTGCAGAA
Organism: Charadrius vociferus; assembly: GCF_000708025.1. Taxonomy (NCBI): domain Eukaryota; kingdom Metazoa; phylum Chordata; class Aves; order Charadriiformes; family Charadriidae; genus Charadrius; species Charadrius vociferus. Next base: position 3,468,829 of record NW_009647955.1, read on the forward strand.
ATACAAGGCACACTGCAGCCCGTTCTTCTGTCTTTCTTCTGTTGCCTTCTCCTGCATGAGGCAGGAAGAAACGCTGTGGTCCCTGTCCCCTGAAAAGACTAGTAATGCTTAAACAGGATCGTATAAAGCTTTCTCTACTTGCTAGCCACACACCCAGAACTGCTGGTCTGGCTGTTTTCTCTCCACTTCTCTTTGCTTCATCCCATCCAGCCCTGCTTCCTCAGCCAGTTATTTAAAGCCCCAATTGAAAAATGTGTCAGACCATAATAGTGGATGACTTCCACAGGATCAGGTTTTCAATAACAAAAATCCTACAGGCTTTGATGCAACCATGGCTTCACCACATCATTTTTTTTAAACAGGAAGGGAAAAATATTTATAATAGCAACTATAAATATACACACTACTGACTTTTCAACTTGTTGTCCTTGTTCTCAAGCTAAATTTAGTCTGCTATATCCTGTCCAGCCCTTAGTGAAAAACCAATACACACTCAAAATTGTGCAAATCCCACAGCAGGCAATTACACTTATCCAGGTACCTTGCAAGATAAACAGATGGACGTGTAGATTCTCATTTAGGGAGTGTAGGTATGTTCACAGCTATAGAGCAAGTGATTATTATAGCAATTACCGCCCCAGATACAGAAAATAATTATTATTGCAATAGGATAGCCCTGTGCTTCTGAATGAGAACAGTGATGTAGGTTATTCACGGTGTACATGTAGACCATACACTTAGTTCCTGCCGAATACACTTCGAGGGTGTATGGGCACCTCTGAGTTACAAAGAACCATTCACTGGCCACAGCTGCGGTTTACCCATGTCCTTATTTTACATGCAGAAATGTTTGAGAGATTGATTCAAACCTGAGTGACTGATTTCAAGGTCCAACCTGCACATTAAAGAGCATCCTTTCATATCCTGAAGGGTCTTGTTCGTGTGAGTGATTTCTTAGTCAAAACAAGGTAAATATTTATCAGGAACTGACTACCTAGAGAATCAGAGTTGTTAGTCATTGCACTGGTAATCTGAAGGAGCCTTAGTCATGCCAGAGCCCAGGTGATTTCTGCAAGGGCTAACACATGTTTCAGCCTGGTTTGAGGATCCCTGCCCACGATTCAAAGTTTCAGGCAGATGAGGACTCCCCTGCCACGATCTGACTTGCTCCACTCGCAGCAAGTTTTGCAACCTAAGCAAGAAACGCAGTTTAGAGGATGCTCCTGTACAAGCATCAGCCAGTCTAAAAATCAAAATAAGCGGTCCAGAAAAAAAATATTTGTGTTGATAGCCCTGATAGTTGGGGGAAAAAAACAGTGAAGGGTCGGGCTCGCCTCGCCTCCAGCCTTGCTGGGCTCGGCGTGTTTCTCGGGCACCGGCCAGCCCTGCGACCCAGCCTCTCCTCTGTGCTTATAAATACATCGCTGCTAAAGGCTGGGTGGATAGGACGGGAAAAAATAGTTTCCTGGGGGTGAGACCCGCCCTACGGCCGGGGACCCTCCAGCTCGGCGTGCCCGCGGCGGGGGGAAAGGGTCCGCCGGTGCCGCACCGTCGCGGAGCCCTACCCCGGGGTCCCCGGCCGGCATCGCCCCTGCCCCCGCCCCGCACGGTCCCTGCCCTACCCAGCATGGAGAAGATGAAGTCCTTCGCAGTGTGGATCTCCAGGGCTCGCTGGTCGTCGTATTCCCTCTGGTCGTGTTTGGTGAATTCCTGGATGAGTTTATTCAATTCCTCCACCCTGGCTCCCGATCGGAAATCCAGCTCCGGGAAGGGAGGTTTGCTGTTGGTGCCGGCGGACCCTGCCTTGCTGGCGAGAGGCGCCGCCATCTTCATGCAAAAAAAAAAAAAAAAAAAAAAAAAAAAAAAAAGGGAGAGGAAGGGGGGGGGAAAAAAAAAAAAAAAAAA
>NW_009647955.1:3471035-3500808 GCF_000708025.1 Charadrius vociferus
TTAAACTTTCAGCAAAAGCCTTGTCCTGCAAGCGGATTAATAACCGGCTGGGAACTCCGCTCCTCCCACATGTTCCTGAGGCATTTTGCGCTTATTCCTTTTTTGCCCCATAAGGCATCCTGAGGAATGGTTTATATATACGTATGTATGAAGTAATTTTATCATATGTCTTAGAAGCAATGACCAAGATAAAGTATCCTCACTGCTGCACTTGAGACCAACCCTGCCTAGAAGCTCCTGGGAGCTACATAGACAAAGGATAGGAGGGGAAATGGGATCTCAGAAGACTTTCCTGAGGTCAAGGAGCCTGTGGCAAGGAGCCCAGATCTCTGATGTCCATCCATTCCCTCATCGTCAAGACTATATGCTTTTTTTCTGTATGTATTTTTAATGCCTTCTAACTTTTCAGCCTGCAGTGGTTTTCTCCCTGATCTGTGCCCTGTCCCATCATTGAACATATATAGCACAATCCATTATTTACCTTAGCGCATCCACTGGAAGAACTGTCTGTCTTCTTGCTCAGGGAGCGTACAAATATATTGTGTTAGCCTTCTACAGGGCATTTCAGATGCTATGGCACTGGTGCAAACTGCTTGGATATGTATTATCCTCTCAAGATTCTTGGCAGGAAACAAAGCTTTCAGCTCAGTCCCAGACTACAGTAAAATGTGTCTACAAAAATTAGGCATGAGGCAGTCAGAGAAAAAACAGGAAGGTGAAACTAAGCTCAGTGTGAAGAGGTTACAGGCCGGTTTCCCTGATGCACAGTAAACACAGATGCTAGTGTTTAGACTTGAGCTCGAGGATGTGGCTTGGTTCCTCTGGACCACTAATCTTGATCAGAATTGGGAGTTGAGCACCTCTTGCGGTGGGGCCTTATCTGAAAGAAAAATGAAAATCATCAAGGGTAAGTTTGGACCCTGCAACAGAAACCACAGCCTATTCAATGGAGAACAGCTGATGCCTCTGGCTTTGTCCTGTAACTACTTACACAGCTTTTGAGGGCACTGATATACTCATTAGCTAAGAAATGATGTCCCAAAGGTAAAGGTAGGAGTGTGTGTGTGCATGCACATGCCCTCTGCTGGGTACACAGGCCCTATTGTGTTCAGGTGCTGCTCACAGCAGACTCTGACACACATCGAGTTCATTCACCCTCTGAGCCTTGGGGATCAGCTGCATTGTCACATGAACCTCTGAGCGGCACCATGTTTGACTTTGACCAAGCACCTTTCTTTCCTCTCCCTCCGTAGCAAAGCCCACAAATAAAAACAATTTACTGATAGCATTAACATAACGCAGGATCTGACTTGCAGAAGAGCAATTAGCCGTGTTCAGTGTCGGTGCCCTACCCTGCAGGATTAGTTCTGCTAACCCGGCTAAGCCCATGCCCTCCCCTGCTAACCTGCTGTGATCCCTGCCTGCCTGAGCACTCAGGACCTCTTGTCTCCTGCCCCTCTCAGGGTTGAGAGCCCCTCTGCTATTTCTCTGCAGCGGGTTTTTGTCTGGGGTGACAATCTCATACAGGCAGACAGCTCCCTCTTGTGATAACGCCGCTCCCACAGAAGCCACTGTAGCTCCTGAACCCCAAACCACTGGGCTTAATTCCCAGATCTGCCACAATCCCAGGAGGAAGCAGCCCAGAGTAGCACCAAACCACTTCAAGACCTTTGCCCTGTCCACCTCTGAACATCTGTAAGTCCCCTGTGTGCCTGCTGTAAGCATTTCAAGCTGTGTGGCTATCCTTGTTTCACTTTTGCCTGGTGCAAACTGCTAGCGGCTATGGTGTATGCATCAATGGCACCACTTGGCAAAGTAGCTGGACCCTTTCATACCAACCATGCTTTTCAACCCAACCCTCTTGCTTTGTCTTTTTCAAGCTGATGTTCTCCACAGGCTTCATGGACTGGGTAGCTTTCTTTCCTAACCATATCTTATTTGCTGCATCGTATTTCAATACTGGGTCTTCCAGTAGGTTCTTCATGAGCATTTTGTTTTAGATTCTGTCTTTCAGTGGGTAACAGTGACTCTCCACCCACTTCAATCACAGACTTACATTGTCATTTTCCCCCCTCTTCATTTCAAATGTTTAAATCCCATTCAGTAACAGCTTCATAGCTAGCTTTGATTGCCTGAATTCACTAAACATCTACTGGAAACATAAAGTGCTTCAGAAACAGCTGATGCCAGAAGTAATGGAGATTTCAGTTTGATTGCCTTTTTTAATGGCACCTCTGCTTGAAGTTATAGTCACCTTCATATTTGCAGAAAGTTTTCGTTAGATCATGGCGTTAACTGCTCCATGCTTCTTACTCATTTGGAGTTTGTTTTATTCCTGGTACCCTGCATTACTCAGAAATTGCTCAGAACCAAAGAATGTGATTAATTTAGTGTCTGAGCTCAAACTACCACTGTTCACCAAGAGCAGCATCGAGCACAGATTTTTAATTTTCTTTAAGAGTCTCTTGACAGGTACTGCACCTCTCTGTCCCACCTCAGTGCTAAGAGAAATTCTCCTCCGTGAAAAGCAGTTGTACTTGCAAAACAAGGAGCCTTTTTACCACCTTCTCTGGAAACCTTTGAATGGACTCGGGTCCCTCAGTGGCAAGTGGGATCTGCTTGCACTATCATATGCTTGTTAATACCCTTGAAACTGCATCAGCTTGCAATTTTACCTCATCACATCAGTGCAATTTAAGATCTCTGAATAAATACACAGTTAATTCAAGTCTTACGTAAATCAAGCACTGGGGATTACTTGAGCAAATAAATGAGAATGAGATTGCAAGTACGGTTGGCCATGAGTTTTTCTACCAAATCTTTTTTCTTTCTGAAATGGAACTCTCTGTGGAAACGTTGAAGCATCCTCAAAGCTCCTTCTGTGAGCATTATTTGGGGCCTAGGAGAAATCTATGGCCTCTGCCATACTGGACCCAAGACTTACCAATGAGGACATTCACCTTATTTGGTATTGGGATTGAACACCCTGACTACTAAACTGTTTTTCACCTGCACTAGAATCTGTGCCCTTCCTCTCACATGCACTCTTCCTTTCTCCCATGAGTTTTCTCTTTCCTTCAAAGCGTCTTCCTCTTTTTCTCCTGCAAAATAGACTTCCTCTTCTTTTCCTGCTGCGGAACAGATATCCTCTTTTCTGCTCAGCACCACTTCCAGCATTTAGAAATAGAACAGGCCAGAGAGAAATGAAGCGAAAGAGAAGAAATAACTGTTCTCACTTCTGTAGCATGACCTGAGACTTCAAAATGCTTTTCACACTTGAACAGGCTGTCTCAAAAAACTGCTGGATAGCAAGTGAGTATTAATACCACCATCCTAAGACTGGCAAAACAGTTCTGTAGTAGCTGTGAAGAGCAATTGGCCTGGGATACCAAGGGAGAAAGACCAGACAATCCAGAGCCTGATGTTCAGTGCATCTCATTTGGGTTCTGCAAACTGGTAGGGGGAATTAATTGGAACAAGATCCAGAAATAAGATGGAGCCTCAGATACATCATCTTAGGATATTTTACTGCAGCTGGTAATTAGAGTATGACGCAGAATGAGCTAGATTCATCCCTCATTTCATAGAAATTGTACCCGGATTTTCTGAGGCTAGAAGTAGACTCAAGAAACATCTTCCTTTTCTGTACTTACCACTGAAGCAGCTGTAGCCCAAAGCTTCATGTGGCAAGGGGCTTCACCAGGAGCAAAATTACTGACTGGAAGTGCTCTGTTTTTCCGATCTGATGGCTGCAATTTCTGCTTCACATTATTGCAGTACCTTCTAAGCTGTTCAACAGTCCTTTGTGCCTTGTGTTGCAGAAACCCGGTCTTGGCCTATAGAACAGGCTGTCTGTGCAGATAAGAAGAGTGACACAGAGCAGGGAAGTGAGCCATGCACGGAGCGGGAGACGCTCAGCAGCAGACCAAGGATCCTGCTGTGCCATCCTCCTCTCTCTCCCTCACTGGCTCTGCACCCAACTCTGCTCTTCCCACCAATAGCTGAACCCCAGTGGAGATTTCCCCCCTTTCCCTTTTCTCTTCCCAGAGCTTAATTCCCAGATCTGCGGCAGTCCCAGGAAGAAGGAGCCCAGAGTAGCACCAAACCTGGTTTCACATTTGTCAGGAGCTCACTTTCATTCGGCTGCCCTGGTGATATCCTTATGTATTTCAGCTGCTTCGCTGCTCTTCAGGTCTCTCCCTCTCCCTCCATTAGCAGTCCCTAGTCTGGTTCTGGAGTGAGGCCTTTTGGGACTCCTGGACAGGACTGGAATGTCACAGCATGCCATAACATCACCAAAGCACTCCCTTTGCTTCTCTGCGTTAGGACTTCCCCTCATTCTGGTGCCAGAAACTTTGCCTCTATTTCACACAGCCCAAAAATATCTTCAAAACAGCAGTTACAGGTAGCACTCTTCAGCCTCCACAAGGGTGGGATCAGCAAAGTCCGAGTTTACTGCAGACGCAGGGCAAGGAGAGTCTTTCAGGCGAAGTTTGGACTCGTGATCTCTCCCTGGCTCTGCTATTCAAGTTGCATGCTTTAAAAGGGGCAAGGCTTGAATGAACTGTAGCAACCATGAAGTCACACAGACCACCAGAGCAGTCCCAGACTCTGGAGATCTGGAGCTGGCAAGGAATTGGGCTCCTGCTCTGTACCCCGGGCTCCCCCTTGCCTTCCCCCATTCATAGAGGAAAGCCAGTCCCACTCTGGCCCATGAACCTCATTAATTTCACCACCTGGAGCTGTCTCCACATGGGGACATATGTGGCACCAGCTGTGAAATTTGCCAGCCAAAGCAGCACGGATTATACTCAACTCTGTCCCTCTCCGAACACCTAGTGTGTCCCAGATGTTTCCCAGAGACCATGAGAAGCTCTTCCTGCCCATATTCTTCCTCCAGTCACCAGAGACTTTGTCTAAGTTAGTGTCTGTAAATAAAAATCTGGGTGATTTACAGGCATAATTTCTGTATGCAAAGGATTATGAGAGATCAATAGCACCCAGCACACACCACAATCTTGAGACAGTTTTAAAGAGGAGTGCATTGCCTCCTTGACAGACTTAAACTTTTCCTCCAGATTAAAAAAAAAATAAATGCCTCCCACTGTGAAGAGTTGTGATCTCCTACATCCTGTCAGCAGAACACAGCATCCAGTCGTCCACATGGCAGTGGAGCTGTGCTCATTAAAATCTTTTGAAACAATGGCATTGCATCTGTCATAGCCAGCCTCAAAGTACCCATACTCAGGATGCTTAAAACGTTTTCTAAAAGAATAGCAGATGCTTAGTGCATATCCCAAGCTAGAAATATATCTAGCTCGTATATCCACCAAAGTTTTTGAAGTCAGGTTCTGAGAAGCAGACTCTTGATTCTAAATCAGCTTCAGACACTAACTATTGAAAGACCCCAGCCAGATCATTTACTATTCTTTCATCAGCGTCCAGGTTTTTTTTGGTGAAAATATACTGGTGACCTGTTTATCTTGTTATTAAGTGTAATTAGACTGTACACAGACACCTTGGAAGATGATCTGATAAACTTCATAGTCTGCAAGTGGGTTGGCTCAGGGCCTCTGTAAGCAATGTTTGGAAATATTTCTGCTGCTCATTTCCTGGGCTTATGTCAATTTTCTGTCATTAGTTTTATTTTTAAATTGGGATTATCTCAAGTAGTAAAATTTGGATTCAGATCTGAGCAGTGTTGAGCATTGCAGTGCTGCACTGGAGCTAATGCTCTGGTACAGGGATATGGCCAGAACACGAGAACCCTGATCTATTTGCAAATTCCTCCTACACTGTATCCACTCCTACAAGGCGTGGATACAGCTTTGATTCCATATATAAGAAAAAAGTTCTGGTAGGGCAGGTTGGAGAATACAAACAGCAAGGCACGCTCCCTTACACATCTGTGTGCATTATATATGGCTTGACTACACTTATTGCTGTTGTTCATTTGTAGCTAATTACTTGTATTACAGTAATATCAAAAGCCACAAATGAGAATCAGGGCCCTATTGTACTAGAAATCAGATCTAAACATAATGAAGAACTGATCATTAGCACTTCTGTTTCATTTCACTGTATGCTCAGAGACCTCACTCAGCAGCTCCCTTCCTGCTCAGGAGGTTAGAAAAGTTACCAGCGGTTCTGTGCCTGCAGTGATGAATAGATCTAGGGTGAGAAAAAACAATTACACCATTTCTCCTGTGGCAGCTCTCTGCTCACAAGGTGGCTACCAGCAGCAGTTTAACCCTCACATCTCATCCTGCAGGTCTTGAGAAGATTTCAACATGGCGCTTTTCGCGCGCACTTTGTTAAATAGCAACTGTCCTTGTGATTTAGACACACCTGCTACTTCTTTGAAGTCTCATAATGTACCAAACCCAGCATCATTTGTTATTTAAAATCTCACATTGAGTTCACAGGTGACAGTTCTCCAGACCATTGTGTAGTGGTTGTAGCTGTAAAAGATGATATTTTTCCAAGTTTGAAAACAAAAAAGGCTCAGGCCCCCAGACTCTTTCCTGTGTCCCTGGAGAACGCACTTCTTACAAGTTGTCATAAAGCAGTAGGAAAAAGGAGGACTGCAGGAAATGCTGCAATTCCCTGTAGCAGCATCCACACAAAGAGTAAACACAGATCCTTAGTCATGTGTTGAAAGCCACTAGTCCCTGTCCTCTGCCTTTCCTCACATTGTGCTTCCTGCTAGAATATCCAGTCTGTAACTGATTGTCAAACCACTGACTTTTATATCAATTTCCCTTTCATTAGCATGAAGATCTAAGAGCTTGCTGAGTGCCTTTCTATAAAAATACATTAACATAAAATGAAATCCAGGAGACTTGAGCTCTGTACTGTATTTAAGTGCCCTACTTCACTAAAAACCTTTCTGCATCTGATGGCAAAAGGGACATTCCCTGGCCACTGCAGACATGTTTTTAAAAGCTTGGGTTTTGTGTTGCTGAGAAGCAGCATTCAGCACAGTTCTGGCTGGTAGATAGGGACATATCTGAGGAAGAGAAGACCTGAGATGGATAAACAAAAGGCAACTACAATCTATAATGAAAAAAAATCTCCTGTAATGCTTGTGACAGACTGCAAATGTGTCATATAAAACATTTTAGTGGTCTACAATAAGGAGTAGGAGTCTGTGTCCTGCACAGGACTTGTCTGTCTGCCAAGACAGACAATTGCAAACAAAAAATAATGAAAAAATGGGAGGCAGGCGGTGAGGGGAGGAAAGTTACGGAAAATCAAGGAAATTGTGCTTTTCACAAAAGAAAGATATTAGTGAGCCAGATCTTGGCCAGAACCGCAACATGCATGAATGTGTTTTTCTAGCTTTAGTTCGACTTATAAATCTAATAACTAAAATAATTTATTTTCTTCTTCCAGTATTGGGCATGCTGTTTTCTGCTTGCTGGAACGATCTGTATTTACTGTTAAGTGTTTTGTGCTAGCAGCTGGCAAACAAATACCTGAAATACAAATGGGTCCCTGGGAAATGAAAAACATACTTTAGTCTGAGATTATCAAACACCGTTTATCATGTGGGCTTTCAATGCATGGGTATGCAATGTTGGGATACCTGCCACAGAAGGACCTTTGTAACATTTGCCTGATTCAATTTTTCTCAGAAAAAGCCACAGTGTCCTTTGGTGCTAGAATCCCTCTGTGACGCCAGTTCTGAAAGCTTGGCATGTTGTCACCTGGGAAGTAAGTCACATGAAGTCAGTGTTTCCTCTTCTCTCTTCAGCGCTTTTGCAGACACAGGCAAATCCTGATGTTGATGCTGTCATCTTTCTTCCAATTTCCCTGCTGTGAACTTGCAAGAGGTGAATGAGGATAGATGCCTAGACATTTGCTATGACTTCTGTTGTTCTCAGCTCTGCAAACACTTGCATCTGGCAGCCTTAGCTGTACGGCTTAAACTCAGGGGAACTCTGGCAGAGAGCGTTAGTGTCAGGCACTGTTCAGCACATCCCTCATCAGGTGGTGGAATAACAAATCTGTTGAAAAGCATACAACTACACCCAGCAAGGCCTTTTCCTTCAAGGCTCTATAACAACAGAGCAAAAGCAGTTAGCATAAGCAGAAAAAGGAACAGAAATGGCCATCAGAAATGGAAAAGTCCCAAAGCAGATATTGCATAGCCATTACTTAAAGCCTGTTGACAGGCTGTTTGGAAGAGGAGCTTAGCATCACCCCTAAATACAGCAAGTGCATGACGGCACCCTGCCATGCCCTGAATGCAAGAATTCCTCAGAAGCTTAAGCAAGGTAGGTGCTGCTGGAGATAGCTTTGCACCAGGGCTCAGTTCTTGGTACAGCATTCATGTCACTGTCACTTCTTTGCTGAAGAAATGACATTGCAAACCATCTCCTCGTCAGAAGCCCCATCTCCTGCAGCACCAGTGTCATTAAGGAGACTGTAACAGTAGGACGTGACCTGGAGCCATGAGTGCCATGAGGACCCCCAACAAGCAGGAAAAGTGATAGCTATAGAGAGGAATCCCCAGAGTCAGGAGGGAATAGAAGAATTTACATCAGGAACTGGACAGCTGTAAGTCGATTCCAGTTGCCATCATTAGAGATAACCTTGATGTTAACTATGAGACTAGATCTGTAGCAAATTACTACACAACTAAGACCCAGTTCTCCTTCTGGCCGTGTGACAGTATTGATGTCTGTGAGATGGGAGTGAGGGTGCAGAGGAGAGTTTGGGAAGTCCTATTCTGTTAGTGTGACAAGTACTAGGGGAGAAAGAAACAGGCTGTGTACAGCACAGTCTGCTCAGGAGGGGTCTGTAATTGCAGTCGACAGACCAGACTGCTCAGCTAAAGGAAGTAAACACGGAATTGGTCAGTTATTGCTGCATTACACATGCAGTCATGGTTTCTTGCATGCAAGCTTCCAGGGTGTGATCAAACTCTATTATCAATCTACAGTGTTAGTCTATGAAGCTGTAATCCAAAGTAAAGCTCTTTGCACCTCCCTAGAGGTGCAGAGTTTAGGTGGGAACAAGAATCTGCCAGCAGGAACTCCATGCAGGATCAAAACCTTAGCTTTTTTCTGCCTTTCTTGGCTATGTAATATATTTTCATGGGGTTATGAGGATGGTCTCCTGTGATTTCACGCTGTCCTTTTTCCCAGAAACCAGATCACTGGTCTCTGCTGTCTATTTTTGCTTTTCTTACTCTAATGAGCGTGCATTATAAACAGAGGTGTACAACATAATAGAACCCCCTGGAAGTATTTGTAAATAAAAGGCTCTTAGAAACCTTTTATAGGGAAGCCCTATAGACATTAATAGATAGTGAACACTTTTCTATAGGCATTGTTTTTCCACAAGTCTATACAATTCAATAGCGAATTATATTCCTGCTATCAAATCCCAAAGGATGATTCAGAAAACCATTAGAAAGGATCTAATTCTATGTAATTTTCTGCAGTAATTAAGATAAAAGCTTTTCAGGGTCTCCTCTATTACAGTTCATGGGATTTTTCCATGGGAAAATAAATGATCAGTTTAAATTCTCCTTGGTTACTTAAGCAAAGTAAAGCCAGTAAATTCTGGAGGTTTATTCACATAAAATTTCCTTTAATTTCTGTCAGAAATGTACTTAATTTTGGGAGACAGTGGGGGCCAAGGATTAGGCTCCCCATTTGTGATTTTCATAACAGGGCATCAAACTCTACCTTCTGCTAGAGCCAAACATCAGTGATTTTGCCGCTTCTTCCGCCTGGGCTGGCGGGGAACGTGTGCTTTGTGGAGGCATTGCACACAGCAGCAGGTCCCGCTCCATTAACACATGGAGGCTCAGTGTTGTGGTGAACTCAGAGCTCTGAGGACCATTGCATGTCTGGAGAGCTGCAGAGTGCTAATTGAAATGCCGCTAGTGTTTTCCCCATCATGTGTTTGGAAAGCCATCTGAGGAGCAACTCAGCTCGGTGCCTACCTATATCTTGTCCAGGAAGCAGAAATGATATTTCTAGAACATTGTGCTGAGCTCCTGTGAAACCCAAATTTTTCTTTGCCCCTTGTCTGCATGTTTGCTGCCTCAGGAGAGGCACTAATGACCTCTGCAGGGAACTCTCTGCAGAGCCTTGAGAAGAGGTCACACATACGAGAGAAGAACAGGTCATTAAAGCCATGGTGACATATCAAAGATCTTAAAGGCAAAAATCACTCCTGTGCCATGCTTTGTTGGAGCTCCCCTTGTGAGGCTGTGACCTATACTGTGGACTACATAAAGCTGAGGGTCAGGCCTCTGTGAAATCCTGACCTTGCTTACAACAATAAGAGCTTTTTCATTTAGTTCTCTGAGATTCTGGTATGAGAGATTCGTCCATAGCCCTATCATAAGCCCACTCCAGGTAGTGTACTCTCTGCCCGTCCTAAAAGTTTTGCCTCCAGTCTGCTCCATTCCACCCTTCTGCTCCACCACTCTTTGAGGCTGACAGGGAACTGCCCACAGTAAAATGACAACAGTAATAGCTTCTTCTGTGTGGCATTTCTCATTCCCAGGTCTCTTCAGAACCAAGTGGTTTAATATCACTGGCCTTTTACATGCAGCTTATAGCGAGCTCTTCCTCAGAGAAGCCAGAGCCAAAGCTGTGTACAGAATACACCACTTTGGATTTAGTGGTCTTCATTGGTTCTTTTATGTCTATCTTTCCTTATCTAATTATCTGTGTCCCAGACACAGTGTGAAAGGAAGCTGGTCCTATTTGCAGGAGCTGTAGATGGCAGACCCCAGCTGATGGTACAAGAAGGTCATTGGGGGCCAGGAGGTCTGTAGAAGCCTGTAGAAAATGGCTTATCAAAGATGTTCATCACCTCTGTTTCCCAGGGGGCTTTCAAAGGTGTTGGATACATTCATCAGTAACAAGTTTTCCTGCTGGAATTATTGCATCATTTAGCCACGTGAAAAACATCTTCCTGTTCTCTCCACTTCAAACAGATCCTTCCTCTCAGTGCGTTGTGCCCTCTTCATCTTTATTCCAGAGTGATTTATTTAATCTGGTGGCACACTGCAAAATTTCCTGGCCTAGCATTGATACCAATGACCTATTTTGCCTCCATGTACCAAAGTGTGACTTTGATTACATCACTGTCCCAGCCACTCTAAATCCCAGCCACTTAGCAGCAAACTTAAAGTAGGTCACAATGAGTTCAGAAACAAATGGCTTACAAAGCTAAATCTTCAACACGTCAATGGCAGTACTGTACAAGCAAGTAAACTGTAAATCCTCACAGCACCACTACAGAATGTCATTGTAATACTCCAGAGACCAAAGAAGAACTGAGTGCTCTCTGAATTAGCTGTTTCTGCTTTTGTTAATTTTAATGGCTTTTGCTTGATGCTTTATGAAAGTACCATAGTTCATGAATGGTGCTCCTTCTTCATGTGACATTGGGAGGGTGGGAGAAAGGACATGACTCAAGGATTTTTCATTTTACTCCAGACTAAATGGTTCCATGACCTTAGGCAAACCACCACCCTGTGTGTGCCTGTTTCCCCACTTGCTAAGCAGAAACATCATTTGCTACGCAGGTGAGTTGAGTGCTGCTGACCCTAATTCATAAAGTCCATTAACAGTTTGCCTACCTTTCAGCTCTTGTGGCAGTCCTTTGGGGAACTTTGCCGTGGCTGTTGACGACAGTGGACTTTATGGTGCTTTGACCCCCCCCTCCTAAACTGGAGGATTCAAAGCATCAGAAAGTCTGCTGTGGCCCACGACCACCACTAGTAAATTCTTCTCTACGTTTATTTTTAATTAGGAATTTGCACATGCCTACAAAGTCCTCATTTCACAATGAATATTTTTCCATGTTCAGAGTGACAGAAGTCAGACTGCACTAGTCTATTTTTTCCAGAGTTTCCAGGGGGTTTGTTTTAGCTACCTGTACAAATATCCATTTAGCTGTAGCCAAACCATCATAAATCATTCCCTGCTAGTTTTATGGACAGGTATTTTGTTCCTATTTGACAGTGAGTCCCTACATGTTCAAAAACCTTCTGCCCAAAGGTGATGTTTGCCTTAGTGCACAGTGTAAGCACACAAGAGCTCCTGCAGTACTTTTTGGAGAGATTTTTGCTGCACACAAGCTTTCAGCAGACCCTTTACATGAATGAATTTCACCCACAAAAAAAAACACCCTACTTTCAAGATTTTGAGCTGAAAAGCACTGTGTAAGTGCCTCGGGTTATTTTCAATTAACAGTATCTAATTCCAAGCACACCATGAATCACATTTTTCTTCTCTCTTTAGAGCCAACATATTAATCCTTTGAAACAAAAATGGCTGCATTTTAATGAGAGTTTAAAAGGGTGAAAGTTCTGCTCTAGTACACTGAGCATAATAGATTATTCTTGTGATGTATATCTTCCATCCACTCACTTTAATTTTCGGAATAATATCTGGAGAGCAGCCTGTTTTATCTCTGGTCCCTCCTCATTCACTCCACTTAGTTTTCAGTGTGTGTATCACAGTTAATTTGGAGTTGATATTTGTTATTCCTTATGGGCCATATGTTACAATAACACTAAAAAGATTACAGTGTTGTCCTCTCCAGGTTGGCTTGCACAACATATCTCAGAGAAGTATTCGCTTTAATTGCATTTTTCCACATTACTTCCTGGCACTAGAATATTAGGAATCCCTTGGTGGATGAAGTCCTCAGCTGATGACATGGGGCATTAGCACGGTAAAGCCTTCCACTGCCTGGCACAGACCCTGTGCAGATCTGCAGAGGGTTGGCCCATGTCTGTTCTCCTTCAGAGGCAGCTCAAAGTCATATGATGTGGTTTGGAGGTGAAGGGATAACCTTGTCTACCAGTGAAACACAGTAAGGCAGCAGGCCATGCTAGCAGTAAGAGTAGGAGACAAGATGCAAACAAAGGAGGAAATTTCCTACCCTGTTCATGCAAGACACCAAGCCTGATACCTTGTCCATGTGCCTTGCCTGCATAAGGTTGTACAAACATCCTCTCTAGTGTGATTTGGCCCTCTCATAGCCTGGTTCTCTGCTGCTTTAGCTGGTATTCAGGCCAGGAGTGTGGGGAAGAAGGGAGGTGCCTAACAATACTTCTGTGTTCCCTTTTTCCCCATTGTGCTCTGCTCTAGAGCTGAGAAGCCCAGGTAGGTGTTCATGTTGCAGATGGGGAGGGGTGGAGGTGCCTATGGATGAGGTATTTCCAAAGAGTGGTTTTGGCATATATAGTCAGAGTAGGAGAAAGCCACGAGAAACAGTGGCTGTTTTTGTCCTGCACACAGACTAGATGACAGAAAATAAACATGAATAAATGGATACAGAACATCATAATACTCTCTGGTACAGGAGAATGCACACTGGAGGCTGGGAGCTGTTGCCTGAGAAATAGCAAATAATTTAATCTGTCAGTCATAGCTGTTAGCTCCTAAAGAGGTAGCTAAGTGCCAAGATTTCAATCCCAATCCAGGTCAGCATCCCAGCCCCCTCACCAACCTGAATTTCATAAATTTCAGGACCCATGGGACCTTCCTACAGTATTCATTTTCCTGCATTGTTTCACTATCTGCAGCTTAGAGGAAATCCAAAGTGCAACAGGAGGCCTGAAAGTGCGTCACCAACAACTATAGAGCAATGGCTCTGATGATTCTGATGTATTCCAGAAGGCATCCCAGAGCTGAGAAACTGCTTCCTTTCACCTGAGAAAATGATGAGGAAATATGTTCCACAGGACTGCTTCTTAATCTATTTGCCAAGGAGGAATGCTACTGCTTACAAAGGACCTTACAAGATCGCCATGTTTTCATCCTGGCCCACTTGTGACTAAAACAATAGTACGCGTGCATGTTTGATTAAACATGATAGGTTTGCTTGCTTATCTCCATTATGAAACTAGATGTGCACAATGGCATGTCCTAAATCTGGGCATTACATTGTGTGACCAGATGCCACCACCTGTTGCCTCCTTCCACCTCGTACTTTTCAAATGATTGTACCCTGAAACAAGGGCACGGCAGGGAAACTGTCTCAGACTTAGAACTGTCTTTGTCATCGTGCAGAGATGCTTTTATACAGCTATAACAAAAGCTCTGCTAAAACATCAGCTTCAACATCAGGAAATCCATTGCAACAGGTTTAGATACCTCAACAACATATCTCTAAATTCTACTGTGGTTTTATGGCTTGCATTAGATTAACAGATGGCAGCTAGACTCTATGTATGCAGGAAATAAAAGGAGTTCCTCATCCACAAAGTTCTGAACTGAAGCAGATGCAGCAAGTGCATGAAACTAGACAGTGGCTGTGAGCCCAGTCTGATAGCAATTCAGTGCAGATGTTTATGTTTTCCACTGATGTACAGATAGCTACAATCTGACTTCAAACAGTGTCTTGAGCTGGGCAAAACTGGCTTCTTCATTTTGTGGGAAAAGGGAAATTTGAAGAAGCCTGTATAAAGTTACTCCAAGGTTTAAAGAAAGAGCCTACCTTTCTGCTGAAAATCAAACTGAATAAACCGGCCATCTCTCGAGTTCTTGTGATTACACTAATCAGAGCATGCAAACAACATGATGCTGGAGGAGAAGAAAATGAAGACTTTAAGAATGCAGAAGAAAGAGTCTAGCAGCTACTCATGGCAGGAACAGTTTGCAAAATGTTACGGATAAAACTGCAATAAATCATGCCTTCAGCCAGGCCAGCCCAGGTATATTGTAAGCAAAAGTGATTGAGTCATTGACATCCACTACATTGTGTGTAACAGGGAAGCAGAGATGGGTGGATTCATAATGCAGAGGTGTTATGGAGATGGATAGATGGATGGCTGACCAACATTTTGTTTGTAATACACAGTGGCTGGTGACTATGGTACTGTCTGATCTGTGTGTCCCTATGTGTCTATGCTCTCCGCAGGTAATTTAGCTGCTGGCTCCTTGAGCTATCCTGTTCTTCCTTTCTCAGTTCAGCTCAGTTATCGTTAATGGACTGTGACTTTTTAGTTTGCTTTGTTTTAAGTATATTTACTCAATTTCCAGCAGGAAAGCTGTAATAGAAACTATGCCTCGGAGCATGTTAGGCAGTTGACACTGATGACTATGTATTAAAGCCAAAAGGTTGGTCAGCCAGTCAGTTGTCTGTCCAGCACCAGCACGATTTACTGTAAAATCTGGGTAGCTGTCACCAGTTCCCCCCATATAGCCCCCTACAATGAAGATGTCAGAGGTAAGTTAAATCTCATTTTCTTGCTGGCAGGTTTCTTTAATTACATCAGCTTGCTTTTTCTAACCAGCCTACGTTGTGTTGGGGCATTCCACTGCAGTGTGGCTTCCTCAAGCAGATCTATGTGAGCCTGCCAGAGTAAAGAAGTTTCAAAGTTGTTTAGCTGTCTACTTGTGGGTCCCCCACCCCAGAAGGGAAGATAGTCAGCAACTATGCACTCTCCAGTGAAAACAGAGGGTGGAAAGACGCCTTCAAATTTAGAATACAATTTTATGTGTGCAAATCCTCACAGATGCAAGAATTTGTATCTGTTCGGTTACCAAAATTAAGGATGGGATGGAACTGTAGCTATAACGATGAGGCAGACAACACAAACACCTGCCAACTTTATTCATACCTGGGACCCATCAGATGTTCTGTAGTTGTGAGGTAAGAGCATGAGGTAAGTGAACACATCCTCTGTCAAAAGTCTGCTGAAATTTTTAATCCACTTTGGATTATAGAAGAATTTGCAGTCTCTTGCATTACAAGCGATGCTATAAAATCACATCCTTTCTTCCATTAGATTTGCAGATGTGCACAGTCCTCTCCTGGACTGATTTGTGGCAGTGTCTCCCTGCTTCTCTGCTGGGTCAGGCCCTCCTGCAATTTCCTTTCTCTGCCACATCCACTTACCCTGGCTACAATCACTCCAGAAGCGACTGATGTCACTTGTGTCCAAATCAACTGAGGACAGGAGAGAAGCAGTAG
Source organism: Charadrius vociferus (assembly GCF_000708025.1). Classification (NCBI taxonomy): domain Eukaryota; kingdom Metazoa; phylum Chordata; class Aves; order Charadriiformes; family Charadriidae; genus Charadrius; species Charadrius vociferus. The sequence continues at coordinate 3,486,996 of NW_009647955.1, forward strand.
ACAGGAAAGGACAATGCTACCAGTGTTAGTACACTTATTTGTAATGATGGCTGGATTCTCACGGCTCATTTAGACAGAAGCAAATGAAAATTAATTTACTAATGGCAATTAACCCTATAGGCATAACAGAGAGCTTGCAAGACCTCATCCTGTTATCACTCTGAGAGATTTCAGATGCAATTTTCACTGAGTTCAATAGAATTTCTCTGGATTTAGCAAGGAAGATCAGTCCTTGCTTTCAGCACACTGTTTAAAATATACGTGAGAATTCTCCTCTACATTGTGGCAGAACAAAAGTCATTCTCACAGCTCTAGCTGGAGAGGCTTTGGAGCAAAATGCATGTCAGTGTGTTACCTCAACTGTCTGATTTCTCTGCTGCACAGATGAGCAAACCAGGAGTCATCAACTTCAGCTCATCACAGGAATCAGAGTACCTGTCCCCTTGCACTCTGTGCTCTGCATGACATGAAAGAAAAAGCAAGTAGATCACTGCTTCTGTAGCAGAGCAGCTAAGTGTAGCACTGAAACAGGGTCTTGCAACACCCCTGGCTTGGCCTGACCTGACCGGTCCCTGTTGACCCAGATTTGCCCCTCTGCCAATTCAGGTAATGAGCATCAGCTCAGTGCTCTTATTCTCTCCTAACCAGCATCTCCCCTAAGAGCGGAGGTACCTGGCTCTTAATAAGTGGGTAGGAGGTTTTATTACTTTAATGATGTGAAAGAGAAACTGGAAGGAGGACAAGCCTTCAGAGCATCACTTCCAGACAGTGTTTCAGCAAATCAGCCATACTGGTTCCCACGCTCAACCCAGTACTACTGCTGGTTCCCATTCACTTGCTGCAATGAATTCCCTTGATTGTACAAGGGTCTGAGGCTTTGCTTAGTGGGCCAGCAGTGAATATACAGCTTTATTCTTTAGCCACTTTTTTCTTCATAAAACCAGATCAGTTCCCTATTCTGGTTCTTAGCATGGGCCTAAGAAACTGTTGCACTGATAAAACAAAGTGGGTAGGTAGAGTGAGATGTAGAGCATGAGAATTCCCTAAATCGTTGCCTTTGCCACATCTTCAGAGCATGAAACCCTGCCCCATAATGAGATCTCAACGGATGTAGTTCACCTGTACACAGAAGCCTAGCACAAGAGCAACATGCAGTTTTAAAAGTCTGATACTAGCAGACAAGAGCTGGTTATGATTTCAAACCCTACTGTAAATAAAAAAAAAAAAAAAAAAAGGAGGATCTCTGCCTCAGAGAGCTCTCACACAAGCATAAGTCTGTGAAGAAACACAGAAACAAGACAATATTGGCAAGCATGACAGATGGAGAGTCCTGCACCCACATTCACCCAGCATCACGTTCCTGTTGGTGTTGCAGGAAAGGAGACTTTCAAAGAAGTGAAAATCACAAGTTTATTTTATTTTTTTCCCTTCATGTGAAAGGCCTGTAGAAGTCTCAGATTTGCATCATCTGTCACAGGCTAATTGGCATGGTTTTAGTGGACCCTTCAACCTGTCTAAACCTTTCATTGTGGGACTCAGGGCATCAGGGACATGGTAGGCATTGTTCTGCAGTCTCACCATATTTGAGTGTGATTACCCTTGACCAAGCTGGATAACTCTGCAGGCAGTTTTCTAATCTCTTCTCAAAGCCAAATATTGAAAGCTACAGAAACAGAGCCAGACTTTGGCCACAGCCAAATGTGTGAAAACACACACATACACACAGAGTGGAAGACCTAGGAAGTTTTCCAGAGTCTCAAAAGGCTGATATTTGCCTTGCCATATTTCTAACTGTCATGAAATGCTTCACTTTTATTGTAGAGCAGAAGAAATTGTTGGGATTATGGGCACTAATGATGTATTTATTCACAGGTCTGTCAACCATAAATAAAATATGACCTTTCCTTGTACTACAGACAACAAACTTCATAGCAAAATTCTGTTCCTGCTGCAAACAAATTCAGCCCAAGATTTTCCTGCTCCAAACAAAATGTGTATTTTGCCATCTTGGAGACATGGCTGCAGTGTCACTAATGTCAGTCGGCTAAAGCTCTCAGAAGTCTCTGGCACTTCAGCCAGATGCTGAAAGGAGGGTTTAGAAGACTAACTTTAAACAGAGACACTTGGAAAGCTTGTCTAGTAAAATTAAACCACATGTTATTTAGGAAGAGCCACCAGTACACTTTGGAGTTCATCTAATGCCCACTGGAGACTTCAAGGTAAATCCATTCATTGACTTTACTCTGCCATGGATGGGTTCTCATGAGGCAGAACCCAGGATGAAGTAATACAGTGTTGTTATGATTGAGAGAGTGTAATAGAAGGGGATACATGGGGCTCCTAGCAAAGGACTGCAGGGAGGATGTAGATGAGACTGGAGTTTCTTGGAGATGAAAATTGGGCTCTAACCAATAGTCTTGAGCAATGTAGCAGCCATTTCCTATGGCCTCATGGCCAACCAGTTTCACAGGACTCTTCCCCTGCTCTGGGTCTTTGCCCTTGCTCTGGTAATGATGTAGTGTATGACCTCAAGGACTGCCAGTGAGTGAGATTTTGAAAACCAGTCTGCAACATGGTAAGTTGCAGAGTGAAAGTGGAAAAGTCATTCTTGATTCACTCCAGGTGGAAGTGCTGGTAACCCAAAAGCAGAATGTCTCCTTCTGGGCAACTCTGAACCATTTTATGAAGCCAAATCAAAGGAAGTTCATACTTGGATACCTAATTAAATCACCTGAATTTCAAGAGATGCTGCTCCCATGAACAGCCAAAGAGTAATTGATTTAGGAAGGTAAATGTCAGTACATCTTGGGTGAGCAGAAATGCCTAGACTCAGAGACAGGCTATGGTGAAGTGTGAATTCAGCACAGAAACATCGATATTTCAGTCCTGCAACCATCAAGAAGGCTTCTGTTTCTCTTTCCAACTGATTAGGCAATGAGGTGAAATACTGGGCTCAAGTGTAGCTGTTATTCACAGCTATATCTTGTGTATCTTTGCATTCAGAAGCAATTTTATTCATCTATCCAGAGAAACAGTCCAGATGAATTTTAAAGCTCTATGGGAGGATGCAGCCATGAAGCACACAGCAACAAGACCCCCAGCGCAGCAGCCTGGGTGCTGGCCTAAGAAGATGGCAAATGGGGAGTTGAGTACTGGGGACTCGCTGGACAGGAGCTCTACTTTGTTCCCTGCACCAGGACCCATATCAATTGTGCTGCAACACTGGCTGTAGGGATTTAATTTGAGGAATTTCCCCCCACAAGTCGGACCTAATGAGACATAGCAATGTCTGCATGCTGCTTCTTTGGCTGCCTCATCATTAGAGGCACTCATTTCCCAGGTGGCCATGTGATTTCCCGTTTCCCTGGGTTAGAAAAACAACATAATTACACACTGAATTCAAACCTGCTCTGTTTTAGGGAGAGGCAGTGTCTGGTACGCATAATTTATAAATGGATATCACATTGCCATTGGATAGGCCACACTATCCATTTCTCCTCTGTATGAATTCTTTCTTCAGCATTTCAAGAGTCACCTCCATTTTTTTTATACACTTAAAGCCCAGAATGAATCAGTGTGAGCATGAACTTTGCAAAAAAAAAGGTATCCCCAGCAGAAATGAAGAGATAAGTGATCATCTAGCTTACTAACTTCTACCCAAGGAGACAGACTGGTTGCATTGGTGACCACAGGAACATAACTGTAATCCGTCAACAGAGTTTCACTTTCACGCAGGTATTTTTTTCATTTAATTTTCATCTTCTTTTCACTTTTTCATTTACTCACCTTGTACTTGACTGTGATTTTGTGCAGTGGATATCTCATATTTAAAACATAAATCCATGATTTTACTATAAAACCATGCAGAAATCTCTTCAGCTCACCCATTAAAATTTCACAGATGGTAAGTTCAAGCACTAGACTCATGCAGACCTGAGCTATAAACAAACTCTCTGGATTGGAAAGGCCCTGATTTTCACAGACACTTTACTCAGAAAGGCATTGCGCTTAAAATGCCCATAGCTGAGAAATGGAAATTAGGTTGTAAGTTGCTGGTTGGAGAAATGCCAGGTCTGTTCTGCTTTGCTTCCATTTTGCTGCGCTAGAGGATCATTGACCCAGGGTGGCCTTGAATTTGGATTGAGAGCTCACTTCAGCACTACACTGTGGCCTGCTGCTCATGTGAAAGGGTACTGTGTTTAAGCAGTAAGTCCAAACTTAAGGAAAAGGTTGAAGAGTGCCCCCTTTTTACGGACCAGGACTCATTCAAGATGGCAGGGTGAGCTCCACGACTTGCACTCCTCTCTCCAAATTCTGCTTACACCCCAGCCAACCTCCTTTCCTTCCCTACTCCCTCAGGGCAGCCTTCAGCCCTTCTCCTACCTCCAGAAAGCAGAGTACGTCCTCTTCCCGTCAGCACCTCACACTCCTGCCCCATATGCAAGTGCCTGATTGCCTCCTTCATTAAGAAACAGTGAAAACCTCCTCCTTGTGCCCTAGAAACAGTGAGTCCCTGCTGGCCTTACAGGCTACCATGATATTGAGTGCCATCAGCCCTGCTGGCGCTGTGGGTGACGGAGCTCTGCAGACATCCCCTAAGGCCTTTCCTGCTGTCCCCTCTATACTAATATGATATCTGGACTCCTCTAGCTCTAAGTGGATCATTTTGTCTCTTACTTGTCTCATTTCACAGAACCCTGGAGGTCTGCTCACATTTATTTTAGGCTCCGGTGGAGCCGATTTCCCTGTTTCAGTTTGATTTACCTTCATTCCCAGACAATTATGTTTCCCCTTCTTAGGGAGGCCAGTTCTTGGATTAAATCAAACCAACTTGTTCTTACTGGTATTATTTTTGTTATTAGAATTCTGCTCCTCATTCACTGGGATGCTGGATAGCCTGCCTCCATCAGTAAACTGACAACCAGCTGAGAGTGTACCCTAACTATGCAGATACACATGCTGTGAGGACCGCTCCCTGTGCAGCTCAGGTCTGGATTGTAGGGTCCTACAGAGCTTGAGCTGGAGGATGGATTTCAAGCACCAGCAAAGCCAACAGTCCTGCCTTCAAGCAGGGAGCAGACTGTGTGGCTAAGGGATGTTTAGCCTGGCACACAAGGAGAGCCTGGAAAGCCACTGAGGTTGATTGCCTTGGAAGTGCAGGGTGGTCCCCCTGGAAGTCCAGGGTGGTCCTGAGACACAATCAACACGGAGTACAATCTGAGGCCTCCTGTGTGAAAAAAAAAAAAAACCACGTCCCCGCCTCCTGCCTAATCTGGTTCCTTTGACAACCCAACATAGCAACTAATTTAGTGACTTTCCAGACCGCTCCCATAGCTCCACAGAAGCCATAGGGTTTCTCCCCTGGAGAGCTCAGCTTCTAGCCCTTTGTCCTAAAGGCCTGTCATTCCCCACGCAGCACTGGAGGTGCTTTGCTGCTGGCAGCAATTGGGTAGTGGGAACTGCATACTGCTGCAAAACCTTGGAGAAGGGTATGTGCTGGTGAGGGTGGAACTGCCTAGGGGCAAGCAGTCAGCACTGAGCAGCACGACCTTCTCTCGCTGCCCTCCATGCATGGCCTCAGCGCTTTGGACAGAAGTTCACTGGACGTGGGTGCAAGGAATAGTAGATCAAACGGGAGACCCAAACGTGCTCCTAGGGCTGCTATGGAGCTATTGAAGGGTGCATCTTCAATTCCTACTGCATTTGCACCGAAGTCAACGCAACTTGGACGGATACAGACATTATCCCTAGCCCTCTAAGATACATCTCCAGGATCCATGAACTGGGCTGACAAGGACATTACAAGGCTTATTTACTGCTGGGGGGGTAATATACTTTGCTCCCAGAGGTGGAAGGCACAGCTCAGGCCCTGCAGACGGAAATCCTGAGCAGAATATTATTCCATGAGTCCAGCAAGGACCTGCTCCCTCCCCCTCCCCATGCTTCAGGACAGGGATTATGGCATCTAAGGAACCGTGAAGGAGAAACTCTCTTGACAGTATTTCTAGTCTTCTGTGCAGCCTGTTCTTGCCACTGTCCTGACAAGTGTAAATCATGTTTCAGTGTAAATCTGAACCCAGTACATCTGTCATGTCCGGGTGGCAATGTTGGCTACGCTGTTTGTAAATCCGCTGAGAATAATGTATTAGTGCTGTGGGCTGACATCCCATAATGAGATTGTGATATTCCATAGCCCAAGATTTGCTATTTGTGACAAAGACAGACTTCATGAACAGCAAGACTGCTGGAAGACCTGCTGGACTTAGGGCACATTCATAAGGGAGGGATCCTTCTAACCTACTCAGCCATAACTCAGATACAGGGGAGACAGTTCCTAGTGCTTTTTAGACCAATCTCTAAATACCAATAGCTATATATCTGGCCATATATCTGCATTCAAAACACCACACAGCACAAAATAACTACGTGTAGAAAAACACAGTCAAGAACTACATATATTTACAAGCCAGCCTAGCATATTGATCCAACTACACTTAATATAGCAGGCATAATATTAAAAAAAATTATTCACATGTCTAGAACAACTCCATTTATTCTCCTCAGAGATTTAGAAAATTAATCCTTTGTATAATGAAAATCTGCTTTTTTCTTTGCTCCCAGTTGTAGTTTATTTATGGAAAGCTTAAAAAAAAATTCTTCATCCTTATTTGTGGAAATACACATATTCCACATCCTTCCCTTCTGTGCTGTGAGCAGAAGTTGTATATGTGTGTATTTATGCATATGTATAAATCTGCATGTAAATTCATGCCACTCTAACTCTTTCAGCTAGTAAAATAACTTACACCTAACTTGTTTCCTCTATCTCACTGGGAATGAATCAGCCTGGACTTAGTAAAGCAGGTGAATTAATACATTTATCTCATTTTATAAAAGCAGCCTCAGAAATGCTGTCTTGTTCAAGGCCAGACAGCAAGAGGAAAATTATTAAAACACAGCCTTTATATAGAGCCCAGCAGAATTAGGAACTCAGCCTAAGCCTCTCGAGTCTCAGTCTTGTTTCTCTGGCACTGAGACTAGCTGTTTTGTCTTTATTTAAATGCACAGTCCTTTAAATGACTATTTTATCCTACTAGAGTTCTTGTTCTTCACTTACACCAACATGTGTACAAACATGGAAAAGAGTTTCATGTAAGTTAATAAAATAAAAGAGAAGCCAGGGTATAACGCGAATTTCAAAACCCTATCCATGCACAGCCCAGGGCAAGAGAAGTGCGTGGAGCGATGGCGAGATTGCTGAAGGCCTTCTTACTCAGCTGAACTGGAAGCTGAGCTAAAGCCTGTATGAAGCTGATGCTGTCTGCTTTACTGGGCAGTTGTACTCAGTGACTCAGGGCATGCTTCTAGCCCTGACTTCCCACAATGGGATCACAGACAGCCCATTTTACAGGTAGGCTAATATGAAAAAGCAATGTGAAGCAATCTCTCTGGTTGTACAATGTGGCTGTGACAATACAGGATAGGTCTCAGTGTCTCTCAAGCCTGTCCTATCAGTCCCTGCAGGTGAAGCTTCATGCACTCCACCTGTGCTGGCTACTGTATGTTCACATGTATAAGCAAATTTATTTCTGTCATTTATTGCTCTGCTGCCACATGTCTCCTAGCATAACAGCTGACCAGGGCTGCAGATGGGTAAGAGAGGTTCTTATATATGAATCAGTACATCTTTGAAAGCTGCCACCTCCCAGGACTGTCCTACAGATGTGGACATCAAGGGCCAAATCCTGCACTGGGAGGAGTGAACAGGGTTTTCCTGACATCAGCAGTGTTGTGTCCCCTGAGCCACAGTGCGTGCTTGGCTCACTCCCTATGGCCTCAATCAGGCAAAGGGCTGGTAAAGTGGCGTAAAAGAAGCATTGATGGGGTTTAACATAAAAGGTAGAATCAGGCCACTAAAGCTGACCATTTAAATCCAGCAGGTCACTGATTCTTTTGTGTTGATCTGAACTGGCATAATCAAAACCTGGCTGGGTTCCACTTGCAGTCTCTCCATCACACATTACTTACCATCTGAATTTCCCTGCATTCAGAGAACACTCCCACCCCCTCCTGCCCTGCTCACTGAAGGAACAGTTAGTTGGAATAATAAGATCCCTTTTTAACAACATTCTCTCAGAAATCCCAAATGCCAGAGACTGCACATCAGCATGTACAATCTCAGTCATTATCACACACGCAGATCAGTGATTTTTCCCATCTCTGATATGTCAATGCTGTTTACAAATTAATACTTACATATATTTCTGCCCTTTAAAAAAATGTGGCATAGTGGGACTGCAGTGACAGCCCTGTGTAACTGCAAGTTGTATTCCAGAGATACTATTGCCAAGGGGTGAGCTTGCCTGTAAACAAGGGGGTTGTACAGCCCATGGGCAGGGTTTCAAGCCAGTGTTTGCATGAGAAGTCCCTTAGGTTTTGTGAAGCAAGTAATGGAAGAGCTTTTTTGTGTGTTTTGTGACCCATACTTCAGGTTTGTTATTACCAAAGGACAGAAACCTCCCCTTGCATTACCAATCTTCAGCAAAATGTCATGTCCACTATCACTGAAAACACTAATACCAAGTTTATTGCTGGAGTTGAAAAATGCCATTCCAGTGGTATCTCCATTTCTACCACGCCTGTCCAGACCTTTGCCTGGAGCTGGTTTCTGCTGCCTCAGGGGAGGCAATGCGGTGTACGTTAGGTGACAGAGATCCTGCAGTGATGTTTGTTGTTCTGAACGTTTGGCCTCAGTCAGTGTTTTGCAAAAGAGAAGAAATTTGGGGAAAAATCTTAGAAAATAATCCTGGAAGACAATCTCCAAAAACCTGAGATACTGCTGAGGACCTCGTGGAGTACTTTTGAGCATTTAGTTTACAACCAGGCCCTCTGATTTCTATATCTAATCAATGCAGCAGCCTGAAAACTGAGTAGCAGATATCTTTGAAAACTGGAGATTTCTCTATAAATGGTTACCACAAATGATGCAATGTCTGGAGAAGTATCTGTGCTAATTTTTAAAATGTATTTATTTTAAATCAGATTTTGCTAGACTCTACCCCACATATTCAACTTCACATGTTCTGAGCTCCATGCTGATAGCTCAGCATGGGGCTGCAGAAGCTGTTCCAGTTGGAGACAGTGGAAACAGTGGGAAAGGAAGCCAGACTGCTAGCCAGACTGCCACAGAAGGCAATTTGGGATGATGAGATAAGTAAATTAGCTGGATGCTTCTGTAATATGATCAGTGGCAAAACAGAACTGACAAATGCACTGCTATGGTAGTAACAGTAGTAACTTCGTTGTGATAACTGCATGTGGATGTCTCAAAACTAGTTTCCTACGCTGTTTGCAGTACAAGGAAAATTGTATTTTATCAGCGATATACATTCCTCTTAGATTTCTGAAGTTTTCTCCACAGCTATAAGCACCTGTGATATTTGTCCTTAATGGTATCTCCCTCTGCAGAGGAATGTCATGTGGCAAGAAGCACTGAACGATTTGGCTGGTCCTAAAGCAGGGCAGTACAGAATAGGCAGGCCTGAGTCTCTTAAAAGACTCCTGCCAACCACAGTGGGACCTGTGCCTGCTTGCATCAGCACTTAATTCAAACTGAAAAAAGAGCCTAATGATGGGCTAGATTTGTTCTTAGTACAACTCTCTTGACTTCAGTGGAGTTTCCCTTGCAGTGAACTTGTCCTGGCACACTCACGTTGTGCAGTCAAGCAGAGCAGCAGAGGCTCTGGCTGACAGGCAGTAATCAAATCCCACTTCAAGTAGCCCAGCCAGCCTGCTGCCAGGGGGTTGCAGCAAGGAGAGAGGCAGCACGCCAAAGCCATCTCCTGCAGAACTGTATTCTTCCCTATTATTTAGTTATACGATGCTGACAAATGTATTTTGAATGTTTAATTTCTACTATTTGGGGGTACCTTGCCAGTGTTCAAAGCTCAGGGTGGCTTCTGATTAAACAGCCAGATCACCATCCGTGGAGCTCAACATTCAGTCTCCTGCAGTGTTTGCTGTGGTCACAACCAGCACCAGGACTGCTGTGAAGCAGTTTGTGCTGGCTCCTCTTTGGGTGCCATTTGCACTAGTGGCTTTGGGAGGCACTAGTGCTCTGCTCTGCGTGGCAAAACCATGTTCCTGGTCCTGAGTGTGGCAGTTCCTGCCTTAGCAACACGAGGACAAGCAGTCTGTTCCAGTTTGTCAAGCAGATGCTGAGTAAGAGGTGTAAAGTCATTTACGTCTCTAGAAAATTCCTGCATGAGGAAGAAAAATTAACATAAGCCTTTCTGGGACGAGTACGCTTATTTCTCAGAGCATTGACTAGAATCTTTGGCCATTTGTACCTCAAATTCCTATAAGATATTACTGGGAAGAAATAAATGTATACTGCATGATGTTACGCCTTGTGACAGCAGGTTCTGTGTACAAACTGTTGGGAACAGACAGGCATGACTCTACTGTAAGCCTGGTACGCATTTCCCTATTTCTTGTACAATGCTGGACATCACCTCACTGGGATTTGTTAGAGCTGGGGAATAAGACCACTTCCCTTCACTTTCCTGCAGAAATTCCTTTCAGATTTCTCATGAATCAGGATCTTTTCCTCTGAAGAACTGTGACCAGCTGCCTCCTTACCCCATTGCCTAAGTAGAAAATGCTGGACTTCACTTGTGGACTTTTGATGAAAAAATGGAATATTTTTCACCAGGAGATAAGCACTTCCATATATTGAAGATAATTGTGGGAGCTTTTACCTTCCTCGTGTTGCTTCTCCCCCTTTGCTCCCAATTAGTACCAATGGCAAAATTAGTAACAAAGTACCATGGCATCCTCATAACAGCCCAGCTGGTGCCCAAGTAAGACAGAGCAGACAAAGTCAAGTGAGGTTTCTCTTTGATGAAAGAGTGATTCCTTGTCTTCTGTTTCCTATCAGACATGCCCTCAGAGACTGTGAATCTCAATGCTTGCCTCCTTGATGTGACTACAGAGGGACTGAGTTTGGTCACTTTGGAGCCGCCTCCAGGTCTGTGTTCTTTTTTCTGTTGCTGAGAAATAACGAGATTTGGGAAACTGAGCCTAGACTTCCTGAACTGTAGCAGTGGGTGTCTAAAACCTACTCCTGAATTCTTCACAGCATTCTACAAATACTCCACCGTCTTGACTGAAACGCCATTCAATCTGCTCTGCTATGTCTGATCTGTAGTCAGATTTTCTGTGCTCTGTTTGTTTCTTATGAATGCATCTGAGTAGTCTGTGCATCTCAGGGTGGTGTACTGGAAACTGTATCTTGGAGCCTGTGGTTTAGAAAAAGCCAGTAAAATATCTTTTGATCACTGGGCTGAGCTGAGATGCATTTTGCTCTAATAAAGGGTCCTTAATTTTTTGTACATTTTCATTTTTTATTATTTAAGATTAAATTTAGCTGTGGTAGAACAGACTGACTTTATATCTGGTAGAAAGGTCACTCTATTGCAGGTACAAAGATGAAGCTGTACAGTAGCTTAGTAATAACTATGCTTCTAGATAAATGCAATTGTGATTTACAGGTTGTAAAGCTTGAAAGTTCTCAACATAAGCTAACTGTGAAATGTTAGAGGTAAGGGCCAGTGAAGGAGGGAAAGAAGCAGAAACCAACGAGTCTGCTCCACTGAGTCTGTTCACCCTGTCTCCAGCTGTTGGCCCGACCCTGGCATTTCCAGATAGGTCCCAAATGATCACAAGCCACATCAAAGACAACATAAATGCTGAACTGTGTCAGGAAATAGTAATGGTAACACCTCACACAAAGCACGTATTACTTCACTATGGGACTATGGTACTAAGAACTGATCAGACAAGTAAAATAATAAATCTGGAAATGTGTGGAGGAACTAAGAACTGATCAGACTAGTAGGATCACAAATCTGGCAATGTGTGAAGGCAGAAATAATCCATACAGGTGTGGTCTTAGCCCGAATGGAAACATGCAGCTCTCTGGGCAGACAACAATCAGAAAACTTGCCTAACAGATACCATCGACACCATTTCCAGCAGGGCACTGGCCTATAAGAAAGCTGCTGGCTGATACAAGTGGCAACATACAGAGACACAGCAAAGGCTTCTATCTGGAGGAGAAAAAATTATTGCCCTCTGCGTCCTATGGACCAGAAAGAATGGAGATATCTTAAAATCCAAAAAGATTGTCGGTTTGTTGTTGTTGTTCTGGGAGTGGCCTTTCAGAGGGAATGAAGTCCAGAGCTGGCTATTTTTTGTGGCAATCCCATAGCCCCTACCCATTGCCATCTGGCTGGTCCCAGGCCAGTTAGTAGGGATTACACACTGCCACCTCCCGGTGCAACTGAGCAAGATTTGGTTGCTACTGTAAATCCTGTGGGAAAGACTTCACCAGTCTTTCTTAAATTAAAACCATAGATAGCGGAGGCGAACAAGTCTGCACTAGAACATTAAAAGCAGCTTGGCTAAATGAGCTCCAGTGGAAAGGAAAAATCTTTTATTTGTCTAAAATTACAAGCAGCAGGAGAAATGACAACAGGCTTTTCAGGATAACGAATATGCTCTGTCGCAGTCTGAGGAGAATAGAATGATAGCTACATCTGTCTGGTAAATGGTCTCCCACAAATGGTCCCTGATCATTCATGCAGTTTTGAACTGTTGGAAAACATGCTGGCCTGCTACAGACTGGCAACAGTTTGGACTCCTTTCTTCTTCCATCCCTCTCAGCATTTTCAAGAGAGATTCCCATTGGGCCAGCCAGGGGATGGGGGAAGACCACAGCCTAGTTGAAAGTGGGCTGAGTTCATGAATCACTTTCGCATCATTGTTACTATAAAACTTCACCTACTGATGCAGAGGAGATTGCTGGTTCAGTGCATCCCCATTTCTCTGCTGTGGGTGAACGAATCCCTCTGGCCTTTTACCCTTCACAGTGATACAGAAGAAGCTATCCACCACTGTACATCTGTACTGCAGCATGGGCAGGCCTGGCTGAGGTTGGGATGGTCACATGCCATATTTAAATAGTCGCTTGCTATTGCTATCTCATTATTACGTAAGAGAGATTAATTGGAAGACTGTAGAACAGAGGTTATTTGAGAGAGCTGACGTCTCCCACTAGGGATCCAAGAGAGAGAAGAGTCCCTGAGTACACATGTGCATCCTCTGCCAAAGGCTTATACAGCCTGCACTTTCTTATGATTACAACTGTCTTTGAGAGGAAAATATATTCTAACAAGCAGCCCTTAATCCTTCAACTACTGCTACAAGGAAGCCTTAGAATAAGAGTTCCTGCAGTATAACACTTTTGAAATGTATGTGCCAGGAGTGATAAAAAACCTCTTTTATACTTGGAAAACAAATCTGTTTCAGTTGGGTGCACTCAGACATTCCTTCTGATTTGTTTAACATGCGTCTTCTGTCCAGTCTGTCTGAACAGAGACCAACTTAATGAAGCCCAAAGATGTAAGGCTTTTAGATCTTTTTGTTATGTTGTGGATGAAGCAAAAGCAAAACTGCTGTGGGGTGGTGAGAATCAGACAACAGAAATAACATTGATATGTGCCTTGATTTATTGTATAGCAACCATATGGCAAGGTTTGTAGTTTCTGAATACAGAGCATAATTCCCTCAGAAGTTGCCACACAGGGCATCCATGAGGAACCCTTACAGCAAAGACACAGGTGGCCAAAACTGTCCCACCACACATGCTGCTGTCAGAATGGAAGTACACCAATACCAAAGCTGCACTACCAGAGCAGTGACCAGTTCCTGCCTGCCTCATCTGGCGTTGCTTCCTTTAGGAAATATCTGC
>NW_009647955.1:3500841-3540902 GCF_000708025.1 Charadrius vociferus
GTGGAAGTTGGCAGCACTTTCAGTTGCAAGCACTGAGTGCCTTCCTCAGCTTTCGGCAATGAGTTTTGTCATCTCCTCCTTCCCTATTGGCATCGTTTCTTGATAGGCAGTGAAGCTTTGTTTATCGAGTCATCTTGTAGGTTGCACATTTTCATGTTCATAAAACAAGATAAACCCAACTTATATATTAACATTTATTTGGCTGCAAAAATAAGCTCTTCACACCCAATGACCTGTGCTCTTCCCCACCCTCAGACAGAAGCCTCACCCAAAATATCATTCATGTTCATTGTCCTGGCAATCTACACAGTCTCGTTAGACTAAGGGAAGATCTGATGATCAAAGTCAGGGCTCTCAGTAATTCCTTTGGTTCCCCAATATGCAAGTCTAGTGGAGACACTCTGTACGATCTCTGCTGTGATGACACATTGGCAGAGAGGGGCTCTGTAAGGCAGAATGGGTCAGGTCCTAAAGGTTGTGTAGGTCAAAGTCAGTGAGTAAACCGCTAGCAAACTGGAAAGCAGTGCATTTTATTGAGTCATGACAGGCTGCAACAAAATTGCATTTGTCAAACAAAGCTTATTGCCACCCACAGACTGTGTGTCTCTGCTGAGATCAGGCTTCACGTCAGAAAAGGTATAATACAAAAGTACTTTGACAGATGGGCAGTGCCCAAAAGACCTTGCATTCCTAACAGATGAAGATGAGAGAAAGAAAGGATGTTTGCCTCTATGCTATAGACAGACAATGAAGCAGGTGTACCTCCAAAGTATGCACTGCTGCTCAGCGCCCTGAACCAGCTGATAATGGTTGGTGTTGCTAAAAATCACCATTTGGACAGGCAAGGCCAGCACCCTACGACATTGCATTGAGCCAGCACCCATCTCATCCCAGTTTACCAGATCTGTGCTCTGGGAGTATTGCTTCCAGACTGAGATTGGTGATTACATAGCCAGTCTGGCTCTCCACCCTGCAGTTTCTTTGAATTACTTTTCATCACAGTTAGTGTGGCCAAGTCAACATCTGGATGTACACTAGAACATCCACTCATCACTATGGGAATAGGCTGTAAAAACCAGGATTTAGTCCTGAGTCTTCTGTCTGGTATCTAACTGAAGATAAAGTTTCAAGTTGGCCTCCAGTAAAGGGGCATGCATTTCAAGGTCGAAGAGTTGACAGAGGGGAATATCTAGTTGCAATCATTTCACCGTCAACTTGTTTTAGTCTGAGGGATATTAAAGTTTCCTGCTGGCAATAGCCAGGCAATAAAACTGTGATGCTTCTTCAACTATTGCTGCAATAATATTAGATAAAGGGATTTCATTGTTCAACGTCATCCACCACCACATAAGTGACTCAAAGAGTCCTGATATAATGAGATAAATAAACAACCTTGGATAAAAAGTTAATTTTCCTCAAAATTTAAAATCCTTTCAGAAATTTGAGATAATTTCCTAGATGGTCTTTTACAGATTCCTTTTATATTCCTAAATAATATTTTGTACTCCATCTTTCATCCACTTCCATACCGAGACTCTTCCATACCGAGATTAGTTTTTACCCACAGGTTTCAAGAAGGGCTAATGATTTGGGATGCTCCCATGCTAAGGACCCTACCTTGATATACCTGGAAACATTGAAAACTGTTTAAGCTGCCTAAACTGCACTATCCGGCACTTTCAAATTTGAATGACTACAGGACTCCTGTTCAGCCCCTACTCTCCATCAACCTGAGAACCAGACAACCCCTAGGCATTCATTTACACTATGCTCTCAGTCATGCAATGTCAAAGGGCACCATTTCAGTAGTCATGCTACTGTGGAGGATTCCTTTCATTTCTGTACTTTATACAGCTGCAATCTGAGGCATTTAAAGAACATGACTCAGGACATGTCTACACCATGTAGTGCAACGCAGAGATTTTCAGTCTACTACTGATTCATCCCATAGTGGTAGTTGCCTTGACTCATAGGAGTCATTACAAAAAATGAAATTATGAACAGCTTCCAGAGCTGAGACTTCTGTTATAATAGTTTGGATCTTTCAGTGCCTTCAAAGTACCAGACACTATGTTGTGTAACTGGGAAGAGTTAAAATATTTTTATGCATGGACAAACATTTATAAGGCACCCTTTTGTAGTTCCTAGTCAAAGGCTGCCAAAAAGACCAACAGATACCTGGTAGAAATTGAAAGCCTTCCATTTTAAAGTATCAGGTGATCACGACACTTCGCTTCCCCTGCCCAGTTTAAAATTACCCTGAAGAAGCTTGGTTTTCAGAAGCCATCAGGAGCTCAGCACTTGAATGTCTTGAAATGGAGTCAGTCAGAATAACTACTTACTTTTGAGAATTTGAACAATTAAAAGTAGAACTCTGCTGCTGTCTTCAGTCACTAATGATATAGCCAAACTGAACAATTTGGTACAACATTTTCCACAGGAGTATGCGCACCAGGTTTGGTTTTCCTGGTGTACTCCAAGCACACCCCTAATCAATTAGAAGAAACTCCCCCAAAACGAGACGAAAATTCTGTTTGGTCTGTATTTTAAAATTCTAGTGACCTTTCCTCATTAGAGACCAGTACTCTCTCCCTTTAAAAAAAAGGGGGCTTATAATTTCCTTGGGGGGGAATTGCATTTACCAAAACTGTGCTTTTTGACACCATGCCTGTTCAATTTCATGAAGAATCAGACTTCTGGCCAGAACACAGTTTGGCTGGATTCTTGTAACTGAATTTCCTATTCTGGCTGCAGCAAGCTCCAGACCAACTGTATGTAAGCAAAGCCTCATTTAGGCAGCACCAAAGTGTTGCTAGGGTTTAAACAGGTAAATTACAAGGAACCAGATCTGGCATTCTGCTTCCTCTTCACTGTCAAGCCTCTGCCCCAATACAGGGCACAGGCAGGTAGAATAACAGCATCCAGTTCAGATCTGGACATAAAGCCACGTGAAAGGCATGTTGGAACAGAGACCAGTGTGGCAGTAGGAAAGGAAACCAAGAAGAGAGGAGAGACCAAGAAAAATGCATATGGGGGTAGAAATCCAAGAAGTGAGGACAGGATCTGGGAGAGGAGTCTCGAACTGGGAACATGACAGGAAAGAACAGCCTGGGGCACAGTGAAGGGAAGGGCTGGGTAGCTCAGGCACACAGAAGGTGGAAGTGCTGTGCTCTACAGCTAGAAGGCAGCAGCAAAACCAATGGCAGAGCGAATAGGTCATCTGCAAGTACTGAAACAGCTGAAGTGTGAGGAACTAACAAAAGCCACTGGTATGCCACAAGGCAGCAGAGCTAAAGAGCCCCACCTCACTGGGTACAAACCCGAGGAAGTACTGCTCTTTTTAGTGTGCTCTAACAAGAGTAGAAATTATGACATGCAAGGAAATCATTCCACCACACACAGAAACAAACAAACAAAAACAAACCAAAGAAACCTCATGCTTTTATACAATTTATAGAATCCAAGACTAGGTAGTTTTATAGTGACAGAATTTAAAACTCCCTTTCCTACTTCCTTCACTTTGGCATTATTCTCTGTAGGCATTATGACATTTAAGGGTATCTTCACATATTCTTTATCAACAAGATAATGTTTTTCAATATTCTAAGCTGCTTCTACCTGTTCTCTTCCATTATGAAGTTGTTATTTTCAGCAGGTTTCTCGAACCTTTGACTCCAGACTAAAATAATATACTCCAAATGAGCAAAAACGCTTAGCTGACTCTGTTTATGATACTGAATTCTGCTGATTGTACATTGCGAATGCCCGATCTTTTAGAAAACTTCCTTTGCCCTGTCACCTTCCTTTAAGTATCGTCTGTATTTTGGTAACAGAAGTACAACTGTATATTTGCCTTAAATGAATGTGCGTGCATATTACAAGCACTACAGATCTCTATACCACTGTCTTATAGACTTCCTTATCTAATATATCCATAAATCTGTGTCACCGGCATACCTCATCAGTCATGATTTTACGGTGTCTTCCACATCATTGCTCAGAATTTTAAACAGCATACACCCAAGAACTGAGCATAAGCTACACACCCAGACTGTGATAACCCCTTGTTTATAGTTATCCTCTGGGGTTTAGCAAATAATAGAGCTGGAAAAGGAACTCCTCAAAAATTAAAACTTGTTCTCACAAAAACATTTTGCATAGCTAATAGAATGCGGCTTTGCTAGGGGATTGGATTAGCTTCAAACTCTACTGGCTGCCAGGCAGGGACAACGTAAAAGTATCTATACTTAGAACGTTTATTCAGGTATTCACATCATATGAATGATTACGCAGAGAAATATTAGATGTCAGACCGACAGAAGCAGTGTGTCTCTTTGGAAGCATCCTCAGACATCTCTTCTACAGCCCAAGTCTTTAATTAAAAGACCACAGCACAGTTCAACAGTGACCATTGTCTGCATTAGTGCAGACCGGCCCTAATGGATGCCCCTTCCCCATAATCTTACCCTTGTTTCATTTTAGCCAAAGTCCTCAGTGTCTGGTCATCTCTGGAGATAGTGGAGGTGACAAAAATGAGCAGGAATAGCATCAAACAAGCAGACTGGAGAAATTATTGTCTTTCCTCTGTTACTGTTCGCAGTTATGATGCAGGGTGTTTGACTCCACAGATTGTGCTTGTCTATTAAAGAGAGAAACCTGTTGGTGAAATTCAGCCCTGAAGTATGGAAGGAAGAAAGAATTGTGCCTAAAGATATGCAGGAGTGCAGAAACAAAAGTGTTTGCCAAACATTAAGGAGGTTTATCTTCAGTTTCATAGCATCCCAGGGCTGGAGTCTGCCAAATGTCCAAGAAAGCTCAAAAGCACTTGCAGCCTTGGCTAGGCTCGCTGGGATCAATAGGGCAACACACAGGCTTGCCAGAAGGTGTTCTTAAATGTCTCATTGAACCAGGTCTGAATGGCAAAAGATTGGAGGCAATCTTATCCAGTTTCAACAAATTAATCAAAAGGCAAAGGTTATGATGGCTGGCTGTTTGACTTAACTATTGAAAATTACCCATGGCTTTCAGGCCTACCCAAAATTAATACCAACGTGAAAATCTAGACAGATAACTGAAACAATAATTCTTTTTCTCTTTTTACTCATTTTATCTGAAGATATCAAAGCAGTTGACAACTTTGCACAAATGTGAAGACAAAGCACCTTGAGATGAAGAGCTAATTGAGTGGGTTTGCAAACAGGAGCAGATACCAGACTCTGGCCAGCCACGTGCTGGGCCATGCTGTCACGGTGCATATCAAAGCTCACCTTTTTAAACACCAGGTGTGGTGAAGATGGAATTTAGACTCAAGGAAAAAAATCACTGCCATGGTTCTTGCTCAACAACTGACGTCCCTACCAGGTGAACTAACAAAATAGATCAAAATCCAAAACTGACGAGTGATGAAAGTGAAGAGGAAACGAAACTGAGGAGCAACTCCAGCACAAACGGAGCACAGTTGCTGTGGCATTACTGCATGATCCCCTGATTGTACAAGCCCCATAGTGGACTGTGTAATGAGTAAAAAAAAAAAAAATCTCTGTCACAAGCAAAACAATCTCAACCTGGAGACTCTTCTCCTGCGAGGAGACTGACAGTGTGAGACATCAGGGTTCTGCCCACCATGGCATCCATCCGTGTACCAGTCTCTCCCCTCAGCAGGGGCGGCACACTGGCAACCCTCCGGCCAGCTGCAGCGCGGCCCCCTCAAACACCATCTCCTGAGCCAGCCGGAACCAGCTCTGACCATCCCGGGGCCATTCCTGACATCCCAGGCTGAGGCGTGAGCCTACCCATGGGGGTCAGGGTGAGGCCCAGTGTCAGGCACAGCCCAGGATGGTGGAGGCCATGGCTGGGCTGAAATGGGAGTGCTGGGCCTGTGGGTGGGAGCTCCAGGTGAGGCTGGTTAGGGCCAGTAAGATCTCTTCATGCACTCATTGCCCCGAGGTTGTGCTCAGCACAGATTGTCTTGCTTTTTAGTTCAGGTTTTAAGGACCAAAACTTAACTCCCTACTTACCACCACCTTTTCTTACCTGTATTTCTGGCACAGGCCTCAGACCGCTGCTGGGCACAGGGGAATGTCCTTAACAAGGGCGGCTGTCCCAGGGGTTTGCCATGGCGGCTCCCAAAAGCCCTTTACCATCATCTCACCAAAAGCACACGTGCATTTACAGAAGCCGGGGGAAGCTTGGCAGTGTCTCAGCTACCTGCCTTCCAGGCAGTAGCCTCACCCCTCACTTTTCTTTCCGATGCACGTTTCTTTCTTTCCTAGGTGGCCGACACTGCAATTTGACCACCCTCATGTCTTAGGGGGTGCTCGTCTGCTGGTGTACCTGTCGTCTCCATCGCTGGCGCTGTTTCACTTTTGTGAAACTTTGGTGTTTTACAAATCAGGTAAGTGTTCTAGTCCCTGATCTGACCAGGTGGTTTCATTCACGTTTCTTCTTTGGACCTGCTCATTTTCTGTGAAAAATTAAATACCCCCTGCATCAGAAAGACAGGCTGACTCATGTGGGAGACCAAGGTACAAGAGCTCACTCCACAGAACAGACATTTGAGATAATGGAAAGGACGTGTTTCCTCTTCACTCTGTGACCTCTGGCAAGTCCTGTCATCACATACAGTTCCACCCTGGGAAATGGGAACAAAGCAGTAGCTCTGAAACCTGACCCTGGGGAAGGATTTTCAGAAATAAGGAGCAAACCCATGTGGCTTCAGTGAGTGAATGCAACTAGAGTAATATATTGCACCTGGTCCTTTGAGCACAGCAGTCTGGAAACCTGTTCCTAGCTGTCTGCATGCAAAGACAGCCTACAGCAGTGCTTTACAGCCTATGGTTGCTTACAAGACTTTTCTAAGTATATTATAGTATTATTTTCTTCATTTTATTCCTCTTCTGGATTTACATATTAACACAAGGCAATAGAAGAACTGCGGGATAAAATGAAAGCTATTTTCCACAGTAAAATCTTAACTGATTAGTATACTTAATTTTATTTAGGGCTTTTTTTCATAAAGCTTTCCTCACAGATTATCCTCTGCTATACTCCTTGTATAGCAGGCCTAAAATAAAGAGAATTTGCCAGGACTTGGGGGTGTCGCACACTCCATCTCTAAAAGGCTTATTCAAAACTACAGGGAAGATTTACAGGTTTGCCTCTCTTGAAAGCCCTGTACTTCAACATTAGCAGTGTGAAGGGAATTGCCTCTGCTTCTGTTTCCCAGGTTTACTCAGAAATTTCTCTGTCATTGCTAATTATCTCATTTTGATCCTAGTCTTAAGAAATTGTTTTCATAAACCTAAATTTGTGGAGTTAAGTGGATATTTTTGACTCACAGATGGTGTTTTGCTTAAAAACAAACAAGGGAGAGAAGCATTCTACTTTGAAAACCTGAAGACAAAACCTGACAATGACTTGGAGACTTGGAACTATGAGGGCAGTGAAGAAAAAGCAGAGATGTGAGCTTTGTGATTATCAAGCCATCACAAGATTATTTCTGAAGCCTACCATGAATTTTTGACACTTACAGTTTTAAATCCTGCTCATGGCATAGATGCAGTATGTGCTATCCAGGTAAATCATACATTCTCTCTTGTCTGTTTTGGCTATCAAAGAAAGGTCTGTCTACTCTGTATTGTGTTATTCCTGGTTAGAGCGCATTTACAGGCACTTCTATATGCATTCATGAATGCAGCTGTGAAGAGAAGCTTGTTCCATGATGGGTATATATTACTAATTATGCTAAGAAGCCTTCGCAAGGGAGGTGGTCAAACACAGGAATCAGAGAGGGACCTAGACAGGTCATGGTGTTTCCATCATGATTGGATAAGGCCCAGACCAACTTAATATAATTTTGAAGTTACTTAGGCTTTAAGCAGGGTGTGAACCAGGTGACTTTCAGAGTTCCGTTCCACCTTTAATTATTGTATGGTTCTGCAATTTGTATGCATTGCCACAGGCCTGTCCAGCTGGGGAATGTTGGCTGATATAATTCCAGATGAATCAAAACATTGCCATAGTTTTACTCATACAATTACACACATGGGCATATTATCCTGAAATAAGGGTAGAATATTCTGATATTATTGATCTGCTTTGGAATCTATAGTATTATTGTTCAATTTCCCTATGCACAAGAAAAGAGTGAAGAAGGAGGATTGTATGTGGCAGATATATGTGTTCTCAATGCGGCATCACTCCAGGGGTCTAGCGAAAGTGTTTCCCAGCTCTGCATTTTTAAATATGCCAAGGTTGCTTATTTCTGTAGAAGTTTCTAGATTTCTGGGGTGATACATGATTTTAGTATAACGGCAATATATTTTATCTTGCTGAATCATGTTAATAGCCACTCCCCTCCTTACTCTTATCAGTATAACACAAATCAGTGATGCTCAGCAAGAACTGTATGTCTAATAAGTCACTGACGTGGCTGGCAACGGCTTTGGCATCCCTATTTCTGAGAACTATTTGCTTCCTAGGTTTGGTGTTCATTTCCCAGATCACATCCTCCACTCAGGTTCTTTCTTCCAACAGTGAGAAGCTACATTGCCACCCCCTTCTACCTACTAAACTCTAAAATAACATATCCAGAGGCTTTCTCTTGGGTCCAAATCCACTTCTGTGGGCACTCTTTCTCAACAGATTATATCATATTTAAAAGTTGAAAGATCATTTCTTGATTTAGATCACAAAAGCAAAAAAAGGCATGTGTTCTGTTTGATAATTAGTATTTCACTTTATAGCAGCATGGTAGTTGGTGGTCTTAATCTTTTCTCTAAATGTGTTTGACTTTGATTATCCATGATTTTAAGATTCAGTGGCCCAGAGGGAAGCTTGGAGATCTGAAATGTGTAAAGTTTGAATTTTGACCAGCAGTACCCAAACTGAAGCTATCCAACTGAAATGCTATCCAACTGTCTCTGGTTTCTTGAAAAAGAAATCACAGTCATACACTAAAAAAAAAATATCATCTCCTGTAGTCATCTGTATTTCCTAATCTTTGTTCACACAAATTTTTATGTATATGTAAGTATGCAAACACACCCAGATGTCATCTAGAGTCTTAAATGCCTGGCTGATAAGGAACCCTGCTTACCTCCTGGGACATAAGCGTTGTTTTCCTGCACAGCTCAAAACTTAAATACTCTTTTATGAATACAGTTCACTCCAAAGCAAACAGCAGAATGCTGATCACTCACTCTGAACCTGTCAATGACACAAGTGACCTCTATTTCAGTTTAGTTCATTTGAGATGTAGATCTTGTAGAACAAAGTACAAATATCAATGCATTTCACAAGCTTCATACCTTGCTGGGGTCCGGACTGGGTTTAGTTTGTGATCAGGGGACAGACTGAGCAACAGGTTAACTTTCCTGTCTCTCTCCTGCTTGTAAAAGTGGCAGAAGCTGCCAGACTGAGACTATTTTTAGCTCAACTCAGTCACCTCTCAGTGGGTTTTCCTGTAGACTGAGCAGGGAGGTGTCTGTGATTGAGGTAATAGAGAGCAGTACATAGCTTCAGTAGTCATGGGAAATATACGATTTAGATCAGAAAAGGCCATATGAGGAAATTTTATGTAAATAAAATAAAATAAAAGGAGACATTGGTTATCCAGAGGCCTTTCTTGCTGTAAAACGTGGCCATACCTTAGGACTATACCTTAAGAGGAAGCAGCCTTATCCTGGAGGTAACAGATGGGAGAAGTCACCCTTCCTGAAACGACCAGGAAGAGGTAAGAGCTTTGCAGGGTTACTCAGGACATGAGGAATTGGGTTGAAAGGCAAAGAACTGCATCAATTCATTTGGGATCTGTAGAAAGAAAAAAACCAAGCAGGCACAAATACCTGTTTAAAATGAAGTTCAAGTAAGTGGAAGGCTTGCTAATGTCAGAATACTGAGGATGGGAGGGACAATGCAGGCTTCATCAGCATCAAAGGAGCATACAACGGTGAGCTGAAAATTAAAAAAAAACTTCAGCGTTCATTAACCCAAGCCTGAGAGTTCTAATTTTAGACACAGCTGCTTCTGTAATACCAGCTATGTTATAGGGAATGAGCCAGGAGTCCCTTTTGTTTACAGTAGGATGAACTAGGACCAGCACAACGCACTTTAACAGTAAAATATTGGCATTGAAACAGTGCAAGAACAGAATCAGACCTCTGCAGTAATCTAAAGTCTTTATCTCTGTAGGTAGCTTGGTTTTACAAACGCATTGACGGAAACAGAAAGCACCACTCTGCCTGTGAAATAAACTACTGTTAGAGAACAATCTTTGCACACCACAGAGTTGTTGTGTATTTGAGATCCAAGCCAATAAATGTGAAAAACATCAAGGTGCCGATATGAAATTGCTGAACTCCAGTGAGCCAGAAGTAGTTGATTAGATTATCACTGAATAAAAAGTATCAGCAGTTTCCTCCTGCCAGAGATCTGCTCCCAAAATACATATTCAAAGTTGTCTTTTATATCTTGTATATTATTAATAGACAGATTGGAAAAATTTCTCAGCTTTTATGAACTGATTTGCTAGCCTCATGATTGCATGTGTAGCACCCCAAAATTAAAAAGAAAGTAGCTTTACCTATGACAGTCTCTTCTTTATTCAAATATCCATTGGAATGCCAGCGAAAACTCTTTATTGCATTAATTGAGAGGAATATTATGTTCTTTACCTTGGTATGCTGGAAATGAAATACATTGTGAGTGTATTTCAACTCGAAGATAAGAAAGGCCTCAATAGTTACAATTTAAGTAATACATTATCCATATAGTACACATCCATAAACTCATGAATGTTACCTTGAAAATGCGTTTCTTTTAGGTCATAGCATGAATACTATTTGCATGCAGGAATTTTGTCCATAGGCGATTGGCATCTGAGAATACTGACCGAAAAGCTGCTATCTTTTTATTTTTGTTAGCTCTGCACTGTTCAAAGCATAAGAACAAGAAAGACATTTTAATCTGGCACGTGCACTCTGATAAGAATGCTACATTCTGTTTTCAAAATCATTACAGCTCTTAGACCAGGAAAACGACAGCTTGAATTTCAAATCTAAGCTTCAGTTTGGAGAGCAAACAGAAAAAACAACCTCAGCTTGTGCTCAGCGGAACACAAGTGCACTTTACTCATCAAAAAACATCTGTTTATTTTCTAGCAATAGGGGATTTTCTGTGTACTTCCTCCTCGGCCTATCAAAGCATGTTACTTAACAGAGCAAAGGTGAGATTAGTTGCACTTCCATAGAATCTCAATTTACAGATTGTGGATTTATGCATGCTGATTGTTTGACAACTCCTTAGTGAAGGTTTACCAGAACAGTGATTTGGAGGTAGCTCCAATAAGAGTCCAGCATAGACAGATTTCTGAAGGAACCAGAGATCTGCCAGTGCCTTCTCATACACAACACCAGTAAAGGCAGAGAGGCGCCCAGAGGGCACTGGGAGTTCCAGAAAAAGAAACAGAGGTATTACATGCTGCAAAAGCTGGCTCTGTCATTTGTTAGGACAGAGGAAGAACTTTATCGCCTGAACAGAAACAACAGAGGGTTCCTTTTACTCAGGTAAATTGCATCAATTTACCTAAAATTGATGCAAAAACCCAATGCAGTTAAATCTGTGCAAATCAGATACATTCATATTGTCTGAAATTCAGATAAAGATGTTTAGGTTTTATGTGCAAATTTACTGAACCTGATGTATTCTAAATTAAGAGAATCTGCACAGAATTCTGCCTTTTAAGAACAATCATTTAGTTAAGCCAATTAAAATTTCTTCTAAATGTGGCCTCAGACAGAATAGTTCCTGGGATATACACGTGCTGCAAGAGCATCCCAACAAGACATCAGCATTTCATATCAGCCAGTGACCTCTCTGCTTTTTGCTAGATAGCAGTGTAGCAGTCTCCCATGGTGTCACTATGAGGCTCAACTAGCCTCAAATCTATGGCTCAGGAGAAAGAGGTTTTGTGTAATTTTCCCCATTCTTTCAGCTTGCTAAGCTCCCTAGCTTTCTGCTGATTACAACATCACAGACGGAGAATTAACAACATGGTGAAGTGCAATCACTATTCATCAGAGAAACTTGGATTCAAGAAAATGGAGTAACCATATTTAGATAACTGAGGACAATTACATATGCTAGAAAAACTGTGCAGCAAAAGCTGCACTAGGCAGCACTCACTAGAATGGATGAACTGCTGAGTTTGCTTCTCTTACTATTTGATTTTTCTTGCTTGGGACAATTTTTTGGGGTTGTGTCTTCATTGTACTGTCCCTTTGCGGGAGTATCAGGCTGATTCTGTCTCCTGGGAAACCTAACTTAATCCTGCAAAAATTAAAAGTCTCTTTAAGAGCCCCTTTGTGTCCATGAACCAGAAATGAAGTCATATGCAGTATTATCTCTGTCCTTTTGAGGATGTTGCATGTCACACTGTTCATTGACAAGCCCTACTATTGGCATCCTCTTCTGCAGATTTTCTGTGGGAAGTCTGTTTGTGTCACCTAAAAGCCATTACTTCCCATGAGTAGCCCCAGTGTGCCTCGTCAACAGGCAGCAGGTGAGCAGAATTTCTAATGCTGGCTGCAGATGGGGTGAAATCTAGTGTCTGGTTTCAAAAAGAAACACAGCAGTACAGAGCACAAGGAAGCCGGTCATAGGGATTAGTGGCCAGGTGTGCATCACTTGCATCCTTGGTTTAAGGCAAAAGTAAAACATAACCTGTTTGTAAGATTGTCTGCAAATGCCCTTCCTTGGAAACAATTTTAGCTTCATTGTATTAGAAATGAAGAACTGCTCTTCTTCTTCTTCCTCAGGTTGTTGTGCAGTCCAGACCAGTATTTTTATACAAATGGCAGTATCTCCCAAGCGCCTTTCAGAGATGCAAAGCCTGCAGATGGAGAAGAGAAATAGTAGGCTTGCAAGGTGATCAGTTTGACAGTTAGGAGTGCAGGATACTGTCTTACAGTATAGGATATAGGATACAGGAATCAATTACATTTGATTCCCACTGGAATCAAATGGCAAATCCTTTCCTTGTCATCCTTCCTGTATGTAAAAGAGGTTATCAATAGTTGTCCCTTGCTGAAAAGCCCTTATAAGTACTCCAGTTCACCTTTCACAGAGTGCCTGAGCTGACATTAAACAGTAGTGACAATGTGACAGGAAAGGTCACACAGCATGGGTGGAGGGTATGCCATGTTCTATCGACAGGAGTGTTCATGGTGCTGCAGTGCCTCATATTTGCGATGGGTGAGGTGAGGTCAAAGACAGTGCATCATCTGGATGGATGGATTTACCAAAGGGTTGCTTCCTTTCCAAGATGGACTCACATCTTCTTGTCAGAATCGTACAGAGCAGCATGTGTGTACGTGGAGGGCCCCTTGCTACCCATTACAGTTCTAAGGACAGCTATTGCCCCGATTACCACTTGCTGGACCAGCATTTCAGCTGCCCTGCTCAATGCAACTTCTATTTGAAGGTCACTTGTATTCTCCCCCTCACACTGACCTCTCCTCAACTGAACTGGAAAAGTGTGGTCAATGGTTTTGTGCAGGGAATGAGTGTCTTTTGTCTCTAAATCACATACGTCCTCTTCCCTGTTTACTGATTGGTGCAAATTCACACGTTTTCCTCGGAAAGTATTTTCATTGGAGAGGGATGATTACCAGTCATGTGAACATCCACCCTCTGGCTTTGGAGGGACTTGTGTGGGGCATGAGCTTGTGGCAGAATGCAGCCCCAGGCCCAGGGTCAACATATCAGTTAACATCTAACTTTAAATATATTTGTGCTTCTGTTTTAGCCTCCCTTGATACTTCCCTATTTCTCTTGTTTTTATTAGCAGCCTCCTCAGTTACTTGTTAATGACAAGTGAAAGTATTTTGTGCTGGGCAGGGGGAAAGAGAGTTGAAGAAATTCCAGACTTAAATTATGAAGCCTTAATGACCTTAATCATGGGAATATGAGCACAAAGGGAAAGTAGTTGTAACTAAGAGGCCACTTTTCCAGAAAGCCCCGGAGGCATCCTCCTTTTAGACAAAAAAAGAGCCATGGCCTGGGGTCTTCCAGCAATGCAAGGAAACACAGTACACTTTCTGATACTCTTTTGATTCTAATCACTCATGAAATGCAGGTGAAGTAGAGAATTTGGTTGCCTTTGAGCCATTTCTTTGCACACCCCAATGCAAGGAATGTTGCAGAAGAACAGAACAGCAAAGGCCCAAGTGGCAGTGGGAATGATCCGCCTACTTTTTCTGTGCCAGCAACCAACAGGGAGTTCATTGCAGCCCAGAAAATTATCCTTTTCTTTTTAAGCAGGTGCAATACGGTAGCAATAATATTTCAGCAAGTTCCTGAATTGTGCCCACAACAACATGACTGTCGTGAGTAAATTGAAAGCTTGTTATGTTCTATGCTGAATGCTGGTTTCAGAAAGGGAGAAAATACAGCCAATACGAGAAATCTCACTTACACTAGCAGTGAAAGCTGGGCATGAGTTTTAAAATGAAGGAAGTTGTCTTGCTATCAATGTGAGAAAAAAATCCCTTTAAAATTGCGACTTTTAAATATAAAACAGCAGCAACAAAAATTGCCAAAATCAAATCAATTTCTCCAGCAAATAAATAAGGGTGTCAAAGGAAGTGACACAGAATATGAGCTTTCAGTTCATGTGTGTTTTTTCTGGAGGCAGATAACCCAGGGAACATAACTGATACATAGTTTAACGGATTTTTATAATCGCCTCCGCCCTCTGGTCAATATATTCTTCTGTTTCTCTGTAGGTCGCCCTCATTTCCTCCTTGCTGAGTCTAGCTGGTGGATTACTATGCAAACTGTACCACACAGAAGACTTATCTCTGTCTTCTAGCATGGGGACCCTCTGGCACTTACAATACACTTTAATTATATTCTGTATTTCAGTGCTGAATACCACAGGGTAAGTAGCACAGTGCTGAATACTACAGTGTAAGTAGCACATTACTGAATGTAACTTAATTCAAGAAGCTTAGCTGTTAATGATAAATATCCTTTTTCCACTTTTTAAATGTGGAATTTCTTTTCACTTTTTAAATATGTAATGTTGTACAATTGAACCATGTCATTTTTTAAAAGAAGAAATAGTTTAATTTTGTTGTTGCCTAATTCTGCACTGGCTCCTGTCTGTGAGAGCAACCTGCAACACGTGGATTTCTAATGGCACATCTGAAAAGGAGAGATCTTGACAAAATAACCATAGTAGTTATAAAACAGTCTGAATATACCTAGAGTAACCTTTGCCTTAAGATTTGCCTGATGTGTAACAGTTTGCAGATAGTACTGAACAGAGACCAGGTGGCAACTTGTCACAGCTTTCCCTTTCTTATGGAAGGAGAAATCCAGCAAGGACTGGCAAACAAAAATTTTCTTATTTTATCTGTCTTCACATTTTCTCTTTCCTCCTTAGCCCTAGCTTAGTCTGTTTTCCAGTTGCTTGCTGCATTTCATTGATGAATTGATTGTGTGATATTTGCTCTGAATCTCCCTAGTTTCTCTAAATGTCAGTGCTTAGATTTTGACGGGCAGTGGGGACATTCACTGTAGTGCATTCACTTAAGGACGGATTCTCTATTACTGTGTCAAGTACAATAAGGATAACTAAGGAGAGGTCACCACAGAGGTTGGAACTGAACCCTGCCTCCTGAAACTGTGGACCACCGCACAGCATGTCAAGAACTACTTTTGTATCCTTGCAGTCCTGGAAATCCTTCCCTATGCAAAATACCTAAAGAGCAGAGCCATCTATGTTGTGATCTGCAGTGAGATTTTGGTCTTGTGTCAACTCATCTCTGCAGGACTTTGTAGCACCACACAGACTATGCCTTTGTAACTGCTTCTGTTCTTCAGCATTTTCAGGGTAAATTAGAAGAGCTGAATGAGATGACAGCTTTGTGTCATGAGAGATTTGCAGGGGTTAAAGGATATATATAGCCTTTCAACAAATAACAGTGACACAGTACACTCGTCTACTGGTATTTACACAGTTTGCTTTGCAACAGTGGGGATGACGATGCCATGAGCAAGTTAATACCAAGTCTTTGCTATTATCCTGGTACTGTCTGAGCTGAGTGGCATCCATCCATCCCTTCCATAGCTCCCTGTACCTAGGAGAGCTGGTGTCCTTTCAGTTCAGTGGGATACAGAGCAGAGGATCCTTCCACACTAGATGAATTGAACATATCCCACCTTTGACAGTCTCAGAACTTTATCATAAAGGAGTAAGTACATATGGGAAGAGAAAGAGTCAGACACGGATGAAATCCTGGGTCTATTCAGTGCAACACTGAAAGACATATCTTGAGGTCCCAACATTCTTTCTTAAACAGTTTTTAATTTCACAAGGGCTTCACTGTGTTGTTTTTCTTGGCAGGATCAAGCAAAGACCAACTGGTGGCTTGAGAACATGGGATCCTGAAACAGGTAACTGCATGTCATTAGTGCTGTTAACATCCAACACAGATTTTGAACATACTAGCTCTTCTTCCTTACTTTAATGTGTTGTATTTCAGCTTACCTCACCAGATGTGATTTTAACAACAACTCAAGACCATTTTGTGACTGGACCCAACCTTGCAACGTCAACCAGGGAGTGTGGATACGAACCAAGCATGACACTCCGACTGATGGAACAGGTCCTGATGGAGACTATCCTGATGGAAGTAAGTGCTCAGTTGTGCCATTGTTGATTTCCTTTTGAAGACAGTTTGACTACCTTTATTCTTGTTTCTTTGAAAGACAATAGAGATTCATTAAGCCCTTCAAAGTGTGTCGGTTTCATTTCATGCTGACACCTGTATTTGACTTTGCACCATGTCAGTTATCAGTAAATTAAACTGGGTTGTCCCATCATGAGTTGGAAATCTTTATCAGTGTATAGAAGTAGAAAACAGCTAAATATGCCATGCTGAAGGCCTCGTAGAGAACACAGTGACATGCAACAGTTCATTATTCAAGAGAGGTCTTGTGGCCAAATTACACTGATATCAGTTAATGGCAATAAATGTTACAATTGCTGTATGGCACTAGATAACGTCCATGCTAGCAAAGTGGTACAAGATCAAGTCTGACATTAAAGAATATCTTTGAAAAGCTATGTGTGATTGAAAAACTGAGGTCTAATCTGGTCATATCATCAAAGAAGTGCTTAGTATGCCTCCATCTCTATCTGTTTGAACCACTATCCTTGCACTAGCAGATCCATTTATGAGGGATCATTCTGCAGTCATACTGCTTTCTGTAATTATCCTGGGGCTGAAAGGTTAGCTACTGTCAACTCAGTAAGTGGATTAGAACAGTATTAGTTGGGATTTTTGCTAAATAATTTTCTGCATTTTTAGTATTTTGATAATACAAATTTAAATTGCCTGTTGAAAGAATAAATTAAATATTTTTAGTTTGGATTTACACAAATCACAATATTGTTTTTTTTTTTAATTGACGCAATCCATATAACTTTAAAAGTGACTTACATTTTCTTGCCAACTAAAACATATGAATGAATGTTAGATGCTATGTGTGGAGCCATTCTTTCCTATATAGAAATGGTCATTAATTTCTTTTTGATTCCTTTCCATAGTCAGATGGGATAGATTTGACTTTAACTGCTCTGGGGAAACATAGCTTTGATCTTAGCTCATGGGAAGCAAAAAACTTCAGCCCTAGTAAAGCAAAATGTGATCTCATATTGAACCAATTGGGACTAAACCATTTCAAATTGTAAAAAAAAATACTGTGAGTTTCTGCATTTTGAAAAGTTTCTGTCCTTTTCCTATTGTCAAACCTAAATATTTTCATGGAAATATCTGCATTGCTTTCTATTCCTTCCATTTTGAGACAAAACCAAATACTGATGGGCTGGAATTTTCCTTGTGCTAAGGATTTGCTCATCTTGAGACCAAAATCTTTAGAAAAAAATTATATCCCACAAGAGAAGGTGTATAGCAGATTGCATCATTTTCCTTTGAGGAAAGAGGAAACTAAACATGGATTAGTGGGGCACTGTGTCTGGAAGTGCTGTCTCTTGCAAGAGGCCTACATCTTTAATTGTAATCCCAGAATAACCGTTCCTGTAAGATGGGATATATTTGCTTTGCTCTCCAGCTCACATGCTAGTTTGGATAGCTACATGGTGCTAACTATTGCAGTGTAAAATTCCAAACACCCTCTACTTTGCTTCTTTGCACTGCTCATGATGCCCTTGATTTCTTCCAGAATTGGGTTGTACTTCAGTTTTAAATGACACTTAACAAGTTACAAAGATTCAACCATATTTTATTTTTTTTTTTTTACTCTGCAGAAGGCTATTTCATCTACCAAGAAGCAAGTAATCTGATTCCATTCGACACTAACAGGCTTGAGAGCCCAGACACTGTGGTTTCTCAGAAAATATGCATAGACTTCTGGTACTATATGTTTGGGTCAGAAAACATGAATGAGCTGAGAGTGCTTATCAAAGACAGCACAGGAGAGTCTGTGGTGTGGAGTCGGAAGGGAAACCAGAGTTCCTTGTGGAAATATGGTGCCATCACTCATACTGTCCCAACACAGAGAAAGATAAAGGTAATATATTTTCAGACTAAATTTCTTAGTAGAGTATCAGCATTTGTTCTCCCCCTGGCAGGCTGCAAAAGGTTGTGCATGTAAACCAGAAAATATAACCAAGATTTCCTTTGTTTATATTTTGTAAATATAATGGCCTCATGCTCTGTGACAATGAAATAAGAAAATAAACAAAAGGAACCCTGACTTTTACTGGTGCTGTCAGTTAGGGGATAAAATCTATTTAGTTTTTTCTCTTTTTCCTTCCTTCCCTCCTTCGTTTTATCACAAAGACAAGGACTTCAGGTGCCTTAATTAAATGTGTGTTTGTCTGCTGTGAATTAAGGTTTGAACTTCGGGATGCTGCCTACATTTGACTTGACTGTAGAATTCAGACAACTAACCTCATAAATCATTTATCAGTCAGCAAAATAGGGGGCAATGTTTCTCGAAGTCCTTACCTCATTACAGAATATCTATTTTAGACTTCTGAGGGAAGCTGGGAAAACTGCTATAGCCTCAGCTTACTTGAGACAGAGCAGAAAGAATACTAGGAAAACATGCTAATGAAAATGGTGTCATATTTGTCTAGAGAACTCTGACGCAGTGATTCACTTTGCATCTTGCCTAGGTAATTTTTGAGGCTGTCCGAGGACTGACAGAGTATGGGGATACGGCGTTGGACAATGTGAGAGTAAGGGATGGATCCTGTGGTAAGTCTGTGTTTGCACCGTTGTGTACACTCCTTCCTCATTTCTGTTTAAGCTGTTGACCATTAATCAATTCCACGTACAATACAGAAACTCCTCATAACTCTCACAAAAGAGAAATGGCAAAAACTTTACAGCTCACTTCATTTGAATGTTATCTGTTTGTTGTAGTTTGTTTCTAAATCATTCTTCACCACCTCAAACGTTCAGAACAAGCTATCCCCTTCTCTGCAAATGTGACCATTTTCACAAGGTCCAGCAAACTTTACCTTTATTTTGAGTCTGAAGTGCATCTCTAATCCTAGTCAAGGCTGTGCACATTGGTCTTGGGTTCCAGATTAAATGTTCTAATCAGCTTTTTACAACAAATCTCAGTTCATATGAGCTCAGCAAATAAACAGCGCTGCCATATGTCACAAAAAGAAGTAACGGTGAGTCAGTAAGTGGAGTTGCACTACCAGCTCTGTCTATGAATCAGCAATTTGAGCTTGATCCTTGACCCTGTGACAAATTGGCCCAGACTGGCACAAGCTGTGGCTTGAAGGGGTCTGGAAGTGAATTACAGTTTCATCCCATCTTTACTGACATGCATGCAATACTTACAAAATGTGAATTGAACAAGAAATTTGCTGAAAACTATATAGAAAATGTTATGTCTTAATAGGCCTCGCTCTCTGTGAAACACTACACATATAATGACAATAAAATGTTTCAAATCTACGCTAGCAAGAACAAAGTTTTCCATGCAGTTCCACACCCTCAGAACATATAATTTTCTTTAAAATTCTGTGAAAAATACTTGGGGCCTTTTTTGGGGGTGCTAGGGAAAGCCAGTTCTTCATTTTTCCAGGCCTATTAGCACATGATTCAGCCACTGGATGGTGCACTAATATAACTCCAAGACACAACAGAAAAGTGCTCCTCCCTCTGTTAAACTGTATGACTAATAATATGATGAAAGTTAAGTGAATTATTAGGTCTGGTAAAAGTCAAAGTCCTCTCAACCTTTTTGTTTCCACAAGATTGTTTGGTTTAATAGACATTTTAATCAAACTGATGAAAAACTAAATATATGTCCATTTGTCACATGAAAAATTATCTTCCAAGGCAACTTTAGCAAGCAGTCTTTAGGTCACGATATTTGACATTCATAATGTCATTTGCAGATCTTCTTCACCTTAGATCTCAAGGGGCAATAATCTTAGGAAGAGATTTTCTTTTACTTTTTTGCTCAGCTCTACAACAAAGTTAACTTAAAGCTTGTTGAGAAGTACCCATTGTGGAGATACAGCCATTATCAGGATTTTGTGATAATTTTTCTCCAAAGTTGAAAGACCAAAAAGCAATTCTGAGCTAGATATGCAGAAACTGCATTTACAATGCAGTAGGGAGCTGGATGTGAAGAAGTGGGCGAATAAGCAGCAGGTGTACAAGAAACCAGTACACACAAAGAAGCTGGTCCCACATTGCAGACAGGTTATTACAAAATATCTTCAGCTTTGAAGTTAGAGCTCACTACGTGAACATAATCCTTTTGTGCAGAGATTTATCAGTATACACTAGACTTCGGGTTACATGAAGTCTATTTGCTTCTTCTAAATAGTAATCATTAGTATCTTGCAAACCCCTCACATCCAGCTGAATTTTTATCACGTGGTTAGCACAGAAGTAGTACCATCATAGTATGTAGTTACTACGTCATTACTCAAAAATCTCTAACTTGTTCTCATATGACTTGTTTTCTATATTACGACTTAATCCTTATAAATAATGTTGTTAGCAGTATCAGTAATACGGAAGACCAATGACTTTACTTGTGGATTCACTTGGAAGATGATATACGTATAGTGCATCCATAAGTAGGTTGGAAAGCACTGTTCTCCATGAATTAATTCATCACTTGGTTATCTCCTTGTGCACTGACTGTTATCACCCAGTCAGAGGATAGTGGAGGGCTCACAAGGGTGCAATAGGAGAGTACCTGAATGAGGAGAGTTGTTCTTTCTTCTGCAAAGGGGGCAAGAGTGAATGCGTGTGTACACTGAAGGTTTTAATCAGTCTGTTGTACTTTCAGAGGTTCAGATCCATCACTCAGTTCACATGTCACCAGGTGAATGAACATGACATCAAGAAGATACTCACCCTGGTGTTGCTAACTCACACATACAAGTACACCAAGAGAAGCACTTCTCTTAGAAGATATCTTTATGATGGATAAAGAATAGGTGGAGAAGATACTAATATTTGTTTGCAAGCAGAAGCGGGCATGAGGGAAGACTCCACAACATGACTGTTTGTTGTGCCTGTCAGTAGAAAGCTCTTACAGCTGTCACATTCCTAGGAAATAAATTTCATTTTGAAGAAACAACAAAACTCTCTGATTAGAAACCACCAGTGCCCTGAAAGTTAATTGTTTCTGCTATATGCCACCTGCTGGCAGGCTACTCAGTCCCAGACCTGCCAACACTCACAGCCAGTTTGACTCTCATGCCCTAACATACACACAAGAGGGAGTCACATTACCAATTGTAAATACACTTCCAGCTCCAGAGAAGCATGCTGGCACAAGCTCAGTCACTGTCACCAAGTTAACAATCAATCAGATGAGTTTCCTAAGTGCTCAAAAGACCCACACGTCCTCATTTTTAAATGCAGGCAGTGCCATTGCTTCAGTGAAAAAATTCTAACTTTAAGCTGGTGAAAAGTAAGCGGAAATTCATGTATGTTGGTGTGTATGTAGTGTTCAGTCTGTGATGTTATAACTCATTGTATTACCTTGTCTTTTCTCCTAACAGAAGCTGTCCCTACCCCTATGCCACCAACACCTACACCAACAGAACCTACACCTCCAGTGACAGGTAACTTTAGCCAATCGTATATGCTAGTCAATTGGCTGTAGAAGGGCACCTAATATTTTTACTACCAGTGCTACTTATTTGCTTCAGTTGATTTCTTGGGTATCTCTCTATGGCATTGCCTTATGCCATATAAGTCTGCCTTTTCTGTTTTAGTTCTTCCATATATAATCTGTAAAATGGGGATGATTGTGTTTCCCAATGCACAATGAAGGTATAAAGTGGCTTTTCTGGATGGATCCATTTGTTAATTAGAACATACTCCTTTTTCTGTCTCCAGAAGCAATCTGCAGTATACATGGGGATCCTCACTACTACACATTTGACAAGCAGCGTCATGACTTCATGGGCACCTGCACCTACACCCTCTCCAAGCTGTGCGAGAGCAACAGCTCGCTGCCTTACTTCAACGTGGAAGCGGCCAATGAGCACAGGGGAAGCAACACTCGCGTGTCCTATGTCCAATATGTGGACATCGATGTGTATGGCTACAGGATCAATCTGGGTAAAAATGGAATTGTTAAGGTAAGATTGGAGCCTACTATCTATCATCAGTAACTCATAGCCTGCATGAAGAAATAGTTGCACAATGGTTATAAATTTCCAGCATACACGCAGTAATATTTAGAGACCAGTCAGATATTTAGGAGTAGTGGGGAGTTCTTAAACATTGGAATTTCAGGACTGAAAACATAGAGTAAAATTTTGTGCTGTATTGCTAAAAGGTAGGATTAGACCTGAAACTCCAGATGGGCTTGGTGGGCTAGCCTACCCTTCTGGCTTGCCCCCCATGCTCAAGCTTGGTCTGCATCAAGGAATAAAAAGGCCCTGCATTAACCGAGTCTATGCTGGTGGTTATTTCCCGATCCTGTGTGGTAGCCTGGCAAGCTGCATGCTTATCCCTGAATCCTAGTTATTCCACATCACTGCTAACTTCACTTGACACTTGGCATTTGCGATAAAGCAGGGCCAGATAATAGAGTCCTAGAGTGGCAATCTGATGACTCTCCTCACACTGATTGTGTCATTTGGCCGGCTATTGTATTTTAAGGCTTCTTTATGGCTCCTTTCCACAAAGGGCCAGGACAGCAGACATGTTTGATTCAAATGCCCAATAAATGAATAGGTCATCTTACTTCATTACCACCCTTCTTATAAGAAAATAGTACAGCGATTTATGTGACAGGAGGTAAAGGTATAAATGTATACGGAGACCTTTCCCATCTGACCTTAGAAACATAGTGAACTCCTAAATCCACATTTGTCCAACAGCTTCTCTTTTATACCTTTCCCCTGTATTTACTTTTTTTATTGTATATGTGTTTCTAAGTAAACCCAACTTTCTTACAAATGTAATGGGAACAAATGTTCAAAGTAGATGCTAATTTTAGTAAATTTTAAATAAATTGAAAATTTTACTTGGACGCATACTTTCTATTATCTGGCGTTTCATATGTGAAAATTATAAGAGAAAGACAAAGAAACAAAAAGAAGCTTTTTCAAGTTTTGTCCAATCCTGAAAATTTTCTGAGAATCCATTCTGACTACATTTTCTTAATCTTATTTGATCCAAAATAAAAGATTGGTCGGTAAGCAACTACTGCTGACAGACCGTGCTAAGTCTTGGACTTTTGGCAGCTGGGTCGGATTCACCAAGACCACTTTGACTGCACTTGGAACTACATCGCTATGTTATTATGGCCTCAAGGCCCTAGATTATGTGCCCATATACAACGTTCGTGTTAAATAGTACTTAACCCAATGTGAGTTCTTACTGTTATTACAAGCTCACTGTGCAAGTCCTATGCTCCCTATAGGGATGTGATTTAAGAGGGTCACCATCAAAAATACTTCTTTTGAAGTGATTATAATGATTGTCCTTCTCTGTGCCTGCAGGTTGATGGAGTCAGCCAGGTGCTCCCTGTGACCTTGGCACAGGGTGTCAGTATTTCCTTCAGCGGGCAGTATGTTGTGGTTACTACTGACTTTGGGCTGATTGTCAAGTTTGATGGAAATCACAGAGCAGAAATCACTCTTCCCAGTACCTACATGTCTAAAGTCTGTGGAATATGTGGAAATTATAATGGGGACAAAAAAGATGACTTTCTTAACCCAGATGGAGAGATGGAAGCAAACTCGACCAGCCTTGGCAACAGTTGGCAGGTTTACAATGACTCCAGGTAGGACTCCAACCGGGATGTTAGGCCTTAGCTGTTGGTTATGCAATGACCAGTATTTTCAACAACTGGGTTATGTGAGCCAAAAATGTTAGGCACGTGGGATCAAATATATTCTTGTCAGAGTACTTAATTTATCTACCTTGGTAAAGTTTCACAAGAAATTTAACCGTGCTTAAAAGGAGAAAAATTGAATAAAACACTGCAAATGCCCGCTAAGATTTCAGTTATTGTTATAGTCAATTAATGCTAATACTTGAAGATCCTATTTAAACTCTTTTGAGATACTTTACCATTTATTTTATAATTTCACAATATATTATTTAAAGATAGTAGAGGTTTAACTTTGAATGCTTTTATTTCTTGTTTGCACTTCATAGGTATCTTCCACATAGAAAGCTTCACTTAAAAGAAAGCCCAAATTAATATTTAGGTTTCTTCCAGATATAAGGTTGAGATGATATTAAAATATGAATTTCTATCCTAAGTATTTGAAATGTAGAGCTTTAAAATATGATATGTTTACCCTGCGGACAGCCCCATAGTTTTGTTAGATGTGATTTGAAAAGCATCTTAGGTGCTAGTGCATCCAAAGTGCATTGGTGAATTTTTCCACATCTTTTTTTTTCCACACTAGGTGCTTGCCAGATGATGGCCACACCCCAAATTGCACTGACGATGAAAAACATATGATCCAAAGCAATGAATACTGTGGTCTGATCACAGATCCCAGTGGTCCATTCCAGAATTGCCACTCAGTAGTTGATCCACAAAGTTATTCTGAAGCCTGCCAGTATGATCTCTGTGAACTTCATTTGAACAATGCAGCCCTCTGTGAAAACATACAGGCTTATGCAGACGTGTGCCAAGCTGCAGGAGTCCAACTGAGACCATGGAGAAATGCAACCTTCTGCCGTATGTATCAAAGATTACTGGAAATTACCACTTGTCAGGAGGATACATGAAATAGTGATCCAGTGCCCTATGTGCCTTCTGCAC
This sequence comes from Charadrius vociferus, assembly GCF_000708025.1. Taxonomy (NCBI): domain Eukaryota; kingdom Metazoa; phylum Chordata; class Aves; order Charadriiformes; family Charadriidae; genus Charadrius; species Charadrius vociferus. The sequence continues at coordinate 3,526,159 of NW_009647955.1, forward strand.
TGAAGGAGATGGGGAGACTAAACAAAGAGATTTGTCTGTAAACACTGGAATGACTGAAGCCTGGTTTCTTTCTGACTTTTGTTTCACATTTGACTGCAGTCTCTAGCTGGAGCAGCTTCTCTGCTGAGGTTTTCTCTCACATAGGTTCTATGGTTTCTAAGCAGGAGTGAGACCCCTCTGTAGCTGTTCTTTCTGCTGAAGGAGCTTGCAGGATCTCTCCTCTTGGTCTCACGCCTATTTCATTTAATGGACTTGAATATGTTGTTATTCTCTACCAACCTCACGAACTTATTTCCAATAAGTCCGCTGGGTCAAATTTAGTAAGTGGAAGGATGACCAGAGAAACGCACGATGTAAATGTGTGATCTCTGTCTCCTCAGGAAAACAGGCTAAAAATAGAGTGAGAAAATATGTCATAAAAACTGAGCTGCATCACATAAACATGTAGAAGCTGAAAAAAAATTGTTTAGGAAACTTGAGTTCTGGTATCTTCTCACCTGAAAATGTCAGTGCTTAAAAAGTCTAATTAGCTTGGGTACGTACATGTCATGTATGTAACAAGATCAAAAATAGAATAGAACACTTATAGATCCTGATTATTTAAAAAATATTAAAGACCTTGGTGAAGTGAAAAAATAAAAATTAAATATATACAATATGATTAGAATTAAATATCAGGACTAGAACTTGAATATGGTACATGTTATGGACAAATAACTAACATAACACCAATATCCGTAGCCCAAATGCAAGAATTCAAAGCTATCCTCTTCAGGAATAAGAGGTCTTCAGGGAAACTCTCTCCATAAGGGAAACTCTAAATAGTCCAAACCTCAAAAGAAATAAGATTAATAAATAGGTTTAACTTTTATTACACAGCACTAGCCTGCTCTGCCAACAGTCACTATGAGCCCTGTGCTGCAGCCTGCCCTGCCACCTGTGTTGACCCACTAGCACCCTACAACTGCAAGCTGCCCTGCGTGGAAGGGTGTGTGTGCGACAGCGGGTACCTGCTCTACAACGACCAATGCGTGCCAAGCCAACAGTGCGGGTGCTGGCACAACGGGCAGCACTACCCCGTGGGCTCAGAGTTCTGGACGGACAACACCTGCTCCTCAAAGTGCACATGTCCCGCACGGGGAAGCAAAGTCCAGTGCTTCAGTGCCTCATGCCCTGCGGGCCAGTACTGCGGGGTAAAGGATGGGAAACCTGAGTGCCTCGAACAATCCTACGGCATCTGCCACATCCATGGTGACCCTCACTACATCACCTTTGACAAAGTGACGCACAACTTCATGGGCAACTGCACCTACACCCTGGCCAAAGTGTGCTCCAACACCACCTTCCTGCCCTACTTCAATGTTGAGGCCAAGAACGAGCATCGTGGAAACACCAGAGTGTCCTACGTGCGCGAAGTTGTGGTTGAGGTGTACGGAGAGCGCATTGCCATTGTCAAGAAGGAGAAGAGCCAAGTGCTGGTAGGCAGTGGGGCTGGCACAAGCGTGGGGTGTCTGCCAGGCAGGGCTGGCTTTTCTTGGCAGGGCCTGGCATGTACCAGACATCTGCATTGTCCCAGGCCTGGGTGGGTTCCCTTGAAGCCACTGGGTTGCTTTGATTTCCTTTCTGGAGGGGTCGGAGGAGGAAGAGGCAAGTGGGGAATGTGGGCTGTGTTGAACAGCATGCGGAACAGAGACACCGCTCTGCAAGCCATGGGAGCGTCTGTGTGTGAGGGCACCACAGGCAGTGTTCTGCTGTGTCCGGCCTGGCAGTTGATTTCCCTGGGGCAGGAGATTTCCCTGGACTTGTTCCTTCACCCAGGATCAAGTCCGGGGTCCAATGTGGTGTGTCTGCCCTAGGTGAACAATGTGCGCCAGACCTTGCCGGTGAGCAGAGCAGGGGGTGCCATCACGGTGAGCCAGAGCGGCCGCTACATCGTCCTGGAGACAGACTTCAACCTCAGGGTGTCCTATGACACTGACCACTCGGTGGAGGTGAAGGTGCCCACTACCTACTTCAACCTGACCTGTGGCATGTGCGGGAACTTCAACAACCGGAGAGAGGACGATTACATGATGCCCAACGGGCAGCAAGCTGCAGACTCCAATGAGTTGGGGCAGAGCTGGCAGGTCCCAGACAATGACCCCTCCTGTGGTGTCCCCGACCCCTCCCCACCCTGCAGTGCAGAAGAGGAGAAGCTCTACCGATCGGACCAGTTCTGTGGCATTCTGACTGCCAGGCCTGGCTCTTTTGAGAGCTGCCACGGTGTGATCAACCCCCAGAGCTACTTTGACACCTGTTTCTATGACCTTTGTGCCCTGAATGGTGGCCAGGAGGTCCTGTGTGCTAATCTGGAGGCCTACGCTGACGCATGCCAGGCAGCCGGCGTGACTCTTCTGCCCTGGAGGAATGCCACCTTCTGCCGTGAGTTTCTGTAGAGAACTGAATCTTTGAGTAGCTGCCTTGTTGTCTTAAGAGGCTGATTTTAGCCAATAACTGACTTATCTTAGGAAACTTAAATTCTTCACATTGTTACATATATTTATATTTAGAAATGAAATTCTTTAAAATTCACCCCATTATTGTTTTCTGCCAGAGAGCAGAGGAGAATTTTGTTCATTATCTCAAGACTCTGTGTTAAACCAGTAGTAGTAGGTTCCTGATAATGTGGAATCACCTCTGACTTTTATTTGATGTTTTGCCTTTAATAAGAGATGCTTAGTATCCAGGACGTGTGAAATGTTCATGCTTTTTTCTTGTAGAATGTTTTCTTTTTTCTTTCTGATGTTAAAATAGGATAGGCATTTCAGGCTTCAAAAAAGCAACTTTGTCACTGGTTCAAAATAATCCTAAGTTTGGATTGTGGTTTCATGTGAGTTGTGATTGTCAATTTTGTTGTTTTTCAGCTGTTGCATGCCCTCCCAATAGTCATTACAATCCATGCACCAGTGCTTGTCCAGCGACTTGCACTGACCCTCTTGCACCAAAGAACTGCAGCAGACCTTGTGTAGAAGGATGTGAATGCAACAATGGTTTTGTCATCAGTGGGGGACAATGTGTGTCCATGAACAACTGTGGCTGCCTTCAGAATGGCAAATATTATGAGGTTTGTTCTGGCACGTAGTTCAGAGGCTTATTTCACAGTTCATCGTTACCATTAGCTCTTTTAATTTATTTTTATTTTGTTGTCTCTAACAGAAAGGAGAAGTTTTTTGGCAAACCGACTGCGTGGGCCAATGTGTATGTGCTGGAAATGGGACTATAGTTTGCAATTCAGACACATGTGAAGTAAGCGAAGTTTGCAAGGTGCAGAATGGACTCCTGGGATGTTATCCATTGAATCCTAGCACCTGCCACATTTTTGGGGATCCACATTATATAACCTTTGATGGGAGACTGTACCATTTCCAAGGAGACTGCAATTATACTGTTGTTGAGACATGCACGAATTCTTCTGAAAGGTTTTCAGTGACAACCAGAAATGAACACAGAGGAAACCCAAACTGGACAGCCTTGAACTCAGTTGCTGTCACACTGAAAAACTTTCACATTGTTTTGAAGAAAAAGAAAGAGACCTATGTAAGTGTTCTACTTTAAGCATAACCAAGCCATCTCATCTGTTCACTTTACATTTCTGTCCAAAAGAAATGAATCAGACTTCTCTGCTTTATTCACCTCCAAGATTGCACATGCTAAAAGTCACAGAAATGTTTTGGTTTTGGTGGTGTTTTGGTTTTTTTTTCAGAAAGGCAGAAATCAGCAGAGCAAATCTGTGCATTCAGATCTTTTCTAAACGAGGTTGTAGGAGAAAAAAAAGGTCTTCATCCATAGCTTCAGGTATAATAGAAAGGCTTTGCTGAACTAAATCTCAGTCTGAATTTTATACATCTGGCCTTTAAAATAGAAATGGTATTTTTGCTATACACACTCAGATTTATACATACCAGAGCTAGCTTTAAACTAGCTATTCCAAGTATTGCTACATGTGTTGTGACAGCACAGAGTTCACCTTGTGCTACAAAGCACTATTCAAGATGTGGAATAAGAATGCAGCCTGTTAGTCTCTGCTAAGCTTCAAACTTCGGTGTCTGCGTTGTTCATTAGAATAAGGCTGACTTGGTGAAGAAAGCTGTAGTACTGCCAGTGTAGACCTCCTCTTTGTTCCTGGGAGCTTTATTGACTTACCTGGTTGTGTGGGTTTTATTTTCTTTAGGTGAACGGAATTCAGGTTTATCTGCCCGTGGATTTGAACCATGAAGCCAGAATAGCTATACAAGGACATTATGTGGTCATTGATACCTCTCTAGGGATCCAGGTGAAGTTTGATGGTGACCAGGAGCTTTTCATTCTGGTTGATGAAAGTCTCAAAGGACAGCTGTGTGGTCTGTGTGGGACATTCAATGACAACCAATTGGATGATTTCCTAAAACCGGATAAAGTCCTTGAACAGGATCCAAATAAATTTGGTGACAGCTGGATAGTGAAGGATGACAATAGGACGTAAGTATCTGATAATACTTTAGGAAACAGCAAAATGCGTGAAACATAAATCATCTAGTTATAGGAGTAACACACATTACTTACATACCATAGTAACTCTTCTTTGATATTTCTTGTTTGCTAGTGTTTTCACCTTTGAATAACTCCACTTTTCAATAGAAAGCATTGAAATTTTAAAACCACCCTTCAGAGGTTTTCCACATGAACTTTGTAGATTTTATTTGAAACTGGTCTCTTTTTTTGCATATAACTTGATTTTTGTCTTAGTTTTCTATTCTAAAATATCTCCTTTATATTATCTTACTATAAGAAGTCTAAAAATGTCTCTCAGATTCAGCTCCTGAAATAAGTGCATATTGATTAACATAGGAATGGGGCATTTATCTGTCTATTAATGCTTTCACATACAAATTACTGCTCTTACTCTGTGCACTAGTGAACTGAAACTATCTTGCTTGTGTTAGCTGATTTGTTGGTTTCTTCTGGACTTCAGTCTATGGATAGACAGTCATACACCAACAATTCACAATTATATTCTTAATGGAGAATTATGAGTCAAATTGTAATATTTCTCACTTTTGGGTTTGGCACACTAAAGATACACAGCAAACCCACAAAATTTGGCATAGGGTTCTATTACTGTTGAGGTATGCCTTGCAGGATAGAACAAAATATAAAGATTTGTTATATAACCATGCTGCTGTTTATTTTTGATGCAGGTGTAATCCAGTTACAGTCATACCACCCACTTGTGACCCAGCAAAAGAGAAAGAATATGAAGAACTTTGCAAAATTATTTTGAAAAATAGTGGGCCTTTTCAGGTCTGCCATTGGCACATTCCCCCACAGCTATACTTTGAGAGCTGTGTCTATGATCTATGTGCCACAGACGGGAATTCTGATCAGTTTTGCAAGATTTTAGAGGCATATGCTGCGGCCTGTGAACTTGGAGGTGTAAATCTGGGTGAATGGAGGAAAGATACCATCTGTGGTAAGTCATTAGGTCATTTAGCAAATAGCCATCCAATTAAATCCTCATGCTACAAATATAAATTTAAATGACTAAGCTGAGCAGAATTTCAGAAAAGGGGATTCAAGGAGACACAGGAAGCTTTCAAATGCTCAGCATCTCTGGATATTGGGCTTCTAATCTAAACTTCTAATGGACTTTCAGAACTCACTTTAGGATGTGATATTTGAACACTTTTGACCTAAGACCATTTTTCAGAATTGGGTCATGAAAGACAACATATGCTGTCAGTTAAGGACTCAGCCAGGGACAACTTAAGCACTTGTCTAAAGATCACCACTTTGTCTTTAATAAAATATTTTGTCTTTTTGAGAAGACCTCACTTACCCAACCTGTCTACAGCTCCAGGTTTTCAGCAAGGATATGAAATGAATTCAGAAGTATATAAACCAGGGCTTTAAAATTAATAAAGGAGATCCCTGCAATTTCAGGTCCATTCAGCCTTCCAGACGTAACACTATTAGGCCCTTATTATCTGGGTAGACTAGTAGACATAGAGGTAAGGCAAGAGGCAATTGCTTCTTCTAGAACTACCAGAGATGATGACCGAAGCCAGGAGAAATGACAGCCTAAGTATGAGGCTACGACGTGAAAAGGCATTCCATAACCTCTTTCCAATTCTAAGACAATACTTCTCATCCCAGAGTATAAGAAGTAAAGAGAAATGTCAGACCATTCTCATTGTAATGTCTAGATTTCCACCAAGGCAGGACTTTGAGAGCCAGCTGAATACTGCTGTGCTAAATAGGAAAGCTTTAAGCAATTTGCAATGACTAAGGATTATGACTGTGGCATGGTGTAAAAATACAGGATATTAGTGTACTATGATGATAACTGAGGAAGGGATTTCTAAAATACCACACATTCTCAGGTACTTAAAATTTCATATTTTATAGTAAATTTTTCAGTAGTGGCCACTTCTACTCATTACGTCTTCAATTTTTTCATGAACACGGGTGCATGAGACCTAGAAGGGCATTGTCAGAACAGAGAGAAGATTCCAGACCTTATTGTGGAAACTCTGTTTTTCTCTCTGCACCATATACAGCTGCACCAACAGCCTGCAATATGTCCTGTACATTTGATGTTGACTTCTGTGAGTGGGAACAGGCAACCAGCGACGACTTTGACTGGATAAGGCACAAGGGGCCGACACCCACACCAAATACCGGCCCTTCCTATGACCACACGACTGGAGGTAGGTACAACAAACAGTATCTGGCTGTGCCTCTCTTGTACGAGGGCATGGAGCCTGTTCGAATAACAAATCCAGGCCATGCATTTCCTAGGCTCAATCCAGAGCCTTCTCCAGCAGTCAGGAATCTGTTGTGGGGTGGATGAACAGTGCAGGACCTGTGACCGTAAGCATGTGACCTGTTAACATAAGTCCCAGTAAAGACGCTTCAGCAAAGGTATATCCAGGCTAAGACTGGATCACTGTGGTGCTCAGCCTCTCCTTTGGAAGGCTTTCCTTTCCCTAAGTCGTAGACCAGTGTAATCTGCTGGAAATCCATTTGGGCACTGCAAGTGCTGAGTGAAGAAAAGTTTTACTGTATGCCATCTGTAAATGAAGTGACTTTGTCTTGTCCTGGCCCATTAATGTGAAAAAATTGACACTTTGCTGTTTTCAGAGGGCTATTATGTCTACCTGCAAGGAAGTACACATCAGCCAGGTGAGGTAGCCCGCTTGGTCAGTCCAGTGTGCAGTTTGGAAGGACCGCACTGCTTCCGCTTCTGGTATCACATGTACGGAGCAGCTGAGGCAATGGCCCTGCGCGTGTATGCAGTTCACAATGAAACATCAACACTGGAATGGAAAGATGCTGGAAACAAAGGGGACAGATGGAACTTGGGAGAGGTCATGGTGCACAGCACAGGAAACATGCAGGTAAGGGCCCAGGCTCTTACTGCCGTCAGACATAAACCGTGCTTTCTAATGGCACTTCACATCTGTGGCTGGAGCTAATTTTGAGAAATATCCCTTCCCTTAGATTGTCCTGGAGGGCATGATAGGTGAAGATATCAAGAGCGACGTAGCATTGGATGATCTGTCCATTGAAAAGGGATACTGCACAGGTACAAAGATCAGCTTGGGGAAGGGCAGTCATTTCTTGCTGTGGCAGACACTGCAGTTTCTGTCTTGAAGAAGAGCTGGTGAACGAGGATTGATTTGCTTGTACCATTGTCTCGATTGTAGGTAATGTGATTCCGACAACACCAGGCACCATCACAACCACACCTTCAGAAGATAAAACCACGTCAGCACCCATACCAGGCCCGGGTGAGTCAAGGAGACCCGTCATGGGGCTGCAGTCCTTTCTGCAGAGTACGCTGGGGAGCAGAAGCAGCAGGTGGTGCTTAACTGAATGTTTCCTCTGGTCTTTCCACTCTCAGGGACCTGTGTGGTGGAAGGAGACCCTCACTACCACACATTCGATGAGCAGCTACACCACTTCATGGGCACCTGCACCTACACCCTCTCCAAGCTGTGTGAGAGCAACAGCTCGCTGCCCTACTTCAATGTGGAAGCGGCCAATGAGCACAGGGGAGGCAACACTCGCGTGTCCTATGTCCGATACGTGGATGTCGATGTGGCTGGCCAGCGGATAAGGCTGGGGAAGGGTGGAGCGGTGACGGTAAGCGCATGGGGGAGAGACGGTGGGGCTGTGCAAGAGGAGAGAGCTGTGCCAAAGGGGTTGCTCCAACCCCGTCTTGGTTTCTGTCCTTCCAGGTCAATGGAGTGGCAGAGGTCCTGCCCTGCACCCCATCCGCAGGCGTGCAGGTCTCGTCCAGCGGATTCTACACAGTCGTCACCACAGACTTTGGCTTGAGAGTGAGGTTTGATGGGAACCATCGGGTGGAGGTGACGCTTCCGAGCACCTTTAGGCAGAAGGTTTGTGGCATGTGTGGGAACTACAACGGGATGGCAGCAGATGACTTCCTGAACCCAGAAGGGATGCTGGAGCCAGACTCCACCAGCCTGGGCAACAGCTGGCAGGTGTCCAACGACAGCAGGTGTGTGTGGCCCCCCAGGAGGTCTGGGGACATGTCAGGCCAGGGGAAGGGGAGGCACTAGGAGAAGTCCACAGATAACCCAAGGGCCTTTCTCCTGGTCTTTCCACAGCTGCTCGGCCGGACCACTGCCCACCCCAGCCTGTAATGAGACGGACAAGCAAGTCATTGCCAGCAGCCAATTCTGTGGGCTCCTCAATGACACCAGCGGCCCATTTCAGATGTGCCATGCTGTGCTGAGCCCCAACAGTTACTTTGACACCTGCCTTTATGACCTGTGTGAGCTGGGGCTGGACCGCGAGGTCCTCTGCAAGAGCTTGCAGTCCTACGCAGATGCCTGCCAGTCTCTTGGTGTCAAGATCCCTGTGTGGAGGAATGCAACCTTCTGCCGTAAGTCCACACACAGTACCAGGGATTGTTACTCTCTGGAAAACGCAGAATAGCGAATGAAAAAGTGGGGTGGGAAATAAGTAAGAGTTTTATTACACGTGCTGGGGATTTACAGGCAGCTGTAAGATCAGAGGCTCCATTTTCTGTTTCATTTGATGGGGTATGGCTTAGAATACCCATGGAGCCAAGCAACCCACAGAGAAAATATAGACTCTTAATTATTCAAAGAGGAAGGTATAGCACCCAGAAGTGTTCTGTTCTCTAAGTGTCTTGGCCGTGTCTTCTGTCTTGGCAGCCATCACCTGTCCAGCCAACAGTCACTATGAGCCCTGTGCTGCAGCCTGCCCTGCCACCTGTGTTGACCCGATGGCTCCTGTTAGCTGCAGCCTGCCCTGCGTGGAAGGGTGTGTGTGCGACAGCGGGTACCTGCTCTACAACGACCGATGCGTGCCAAGCCAACAGTGCGGGTGCTGGCACAACGGGCAGCACTACCCCGTGGGCTCAGAGTTCTGGACGGACAACACCTGCTCCTCAAAGTGCACGTGTCCCGCACGGGGAAGCAAAGTCCAGTGCTTCAGTGCCTCATGCCCTGCGGGCCAGTACTGCGGGGTGAAGGATGGGAAACCTGAGTGCCTCGAACAATCCTACGGCATCTGCCACATCCATGGTGACCCTCACTACATCACCTTTGACAAAGTGACGCACAACTTCATGGGCAACTGCACCTACACCCTGGCCAAAGTGTGCTCCAACACCACCTTCCTGCCCTACTTCAATGTTGAGGCCAAGAACGAGCATCGTGGAAACACCAGAGTGTCCTACGTGCGCGAAGTTGTGGTTGAGGTGTACGGAGAGCGCATTGCCATTGTCAAGAAGGAGAAGAGCCAAGTGCTGGTAGGCAGTGGGGCTGGCACAAGCGTGGGGTGTCTGCCAGGCAGGGCTGGCTTTTCTTGGCAGGGCCTGGCATGTACCAGACATCTGCATTGTCCCAGGCCTGGGTGGGTTCCCTTGAAGCCACTGGGTTGCTTTGATTTCCTTTCTGGAGGGGTCGGAGGAGGAAGAGGCAAGTGGGGAATGTGGGCTGTGTTGAACAGCATGCGGAACAGAGACACCGCTCTGCAAGCCATGGGAGCGTCTGTGTGTGAGGGCACCACAGGCAGTGTTCTGCTGTGTCCGGCCTGGCAGTTGATTTCCCTGGGGCAGGAGATTTCCCTGGACTTGTTCCTTCACCCAGGATCAAGTCCGGGGTCCAATGTGGTGTGTCTGCCCTAGGTGAACAATGTGCGCCAGACCTTGCCGGTGAGCAGAGCAGGGGGTGCCATCACGGTGAGCCAGAGCGGCCGCTACATCGTCCTGGAGACAGACTTCAACCTCAGGGTGTCCTATGACACTGACCACTCGGTGGAGGTGAAGGTGCCCACTACCTACTTCAACCTGACCTGTGGCATGTGCGGGAACTTCAACAACCGGAGAGAGGACGATTACATGATGCCCAACGGGCAGCAAGCTGCAGACTCCAATGAGTTGGGGCAGAGCTGGCAGGTCCCAGACAATGACCCCTCTTGTGGTGTCCCCGACCCCTCCCCACCTTGCAGTGCAGAAGAGGAGAAGCTCTACCGATCGGACCAGTTCTGTGGCATTCTGACTGCCAGGCCTGGCTCTTTTGAGAGCTGCCACGGTGTGATCAACCCCCAGAGCTACTTTGACACCTGTTTCTATGACCTTTGTGCCCTGAATGGTGGCCAGGAGGTCCTGTGTGCTAATCTGGAGGCCTATGCTGACGCATGCCAGGCAGCCGGCGTGACTCTTCTGCCCTGGAGGAATGCCACCTTCTGCCGTGAGTACCTGCCTTGCAGCGGCCAGAAGGGCAGGTGCTGCTCCCTTGCCCATAACCCCTGGCCAAAGCAAGTCTTTGGTCTTCCGCTTCCCAGAAGGTCGTCCTTCCTTGAAGGCTTGCTGGTCCTAATTGTCCCCTTTCCATTGCAGCCCTGCTGTGCCCTGCCAACAGCTACTATGACCCTTGCATGACCGGCTGTCCTGCCACCTGTGTTGACCGACAAGCCCCACAGAACTGCTCCAAGCCCTGCATGGAGGGCTGTGCATGTACCTCTGGCTTCCTCCTTAGTGGAGACACCTGTGTGCCTGAGGCCCAGTGTGGCTGCCTCTTTGAGGGCAACTACTACAGCGTGAGTGAAAACCCTGCCCTGGCTTGCACCCCTCCCCGGGCACTCCCTTGCCTCTACTTTCCTGCCTGATGCGCTGATGCTCGGTGTTTGCCTGCAGGAAGGCGAGTACTCTGTGAGCGAGAACTGCACTCGCCAGTGCCGGTGTGAAGCCAACGGCCAGATGGTTTGCTCTCCGTTGTCCTGTGGTGTGGACGAGGTCTGCAAGATCCAGAATGGCCAGAGGGGCTGTTACCCAGCCAGCACTGCTCTCTGCCACATCTACGGCGACCCGCATTACAGCACCTTCGATGGGAAGCTTCACCACTTCCAAGGCTCCTGCAATTACACGGTGGTGACGGGCTGTGACAACTCCTCCGTTGGGTTCACTGTCACCACCCGCAACAAACATCGCGGCAGCCTGAGCTGGACGGCTCTGAACTCTGTGGCAGTGTCCATGGAAGGCCTCCACATTGCACTGCGCAAGAACAAGGCGGTCTACGTAAGCCCCTCATTTTTACACCTGGGAATGACAGATGCCATAGCCACCACTAAATACCGCTCTGTCCCCAAGAAGAGCCTGACATTCCCTGAGCCGGCTGGTGTGCTCAGAGAAGAGCACAGCGAGGCTCTGAGCAGGGCACACACAGCTGCTGCGCAGCAGCAGATGTTCGGCTTGTTTTCCTGAGCTTGCGGTGTGCCATACGTAGAGTAGCTGCTGTTCTCATAGGCCTGGGAGGGTTTCTCATGCCATCGGGTCATCTGACTCACCATGGGCCCTGGCACCATCCCAGGGAAGAACAGTGACCTCTCCGTGGAGGACATTGCCTTATGTTCCTGTCTCCCTCTCTCCCCCTTATTCAGATCAACGGTGCTCTGGCCTCCCTGCCTGCTTCCCCCGCCCCCGGTGTGTCTGTTTCCCTGAGCGGCTCCTACGTGCGGGTTTCTACCAAGCTGGGCCTGCAGCTGCAGTTCAATGGGGACCATGAGCTCTTAGTGCACGTGTCTGAGAAGCACAAGGGCAAGCTGTGTGGGCTGTGTGGGACGTACACTGGAAGCCAGCAGGACGACTTCATGCGACCCGATGGGGTTGTCGTGCCCGACTTCAATGACTTTGGAACCAGCTGGAGGGTGCCAGATGATGAGTGGCCGTGAGTCCTTGTTCCGTCGCATGGGTGATGGACAAAAGGGAACGTGGGAGAGGGTAGCTGTGAGAGGCCAGGGCCTTGGTGTGGTATTTTTCCCAAGCTGTTGCGATCGCAACTGCCTTGGCCATTTGTTTCTGTCCACCCAATGCCATGGAGGGTACTGGTGACTGGGGGCCACGTTGTCCACCCTTGCAAGTGGTAGCCGCGGGTGCCTTGTCTCAGTGAGGGATCTGGACTCCAGAGGCTGAGGTTTTGGCTGGGAGGAGGTCAGGAAACAGTCTGGCGGGGGCCCACAGGCTGTTGCGGGCTCAGGGCTGTCTGTCTGCCTTGCAGGTGTGACCCAACCATCAGACCACCCGCGTCCTGCTCCCCCTCCGAGGAGGAGGCAGCTAACAAGGAGTGTGCAATCCTCACACAACTTGGTGGCCCGTTCCAGCCATGCCATGCAGTTCTGCCACCCAAGACGTACTTTGAGAGCTGTGTCTATGACCTGTGTGCCACGGGTGGCAGCACGGAGCAGTTCTGCAATGACCTGGGGGCCTATGCCACAGCCTGTGCTGAGGCAGGCGTTGCTCTGGGAGACTGGAGTGCTGGCACTGTCTGTGGTAAGTGTTCTGTTGACCTCCTTTGTGGCCTAGAGTCAAGGAACGGGGCAGCTCTGCTGGAGGTTTCTCCCTGTGTCACCTAACTGCTTTGGTGGGCCAGCCCTTGGGTGAAGAGAATTTTTGTGACCTGGGTACTGTGGCACTCCTCTCCTGCGCTCCTTTTGCCATGCTGTGGGGGTGTTTGGGAAGGGTCCAACATTCCCCTTTGGGAAGAAATGCATGTAGCGAAACACGTCTTCTCCAGCTCTGTTTCACTACATATGCAGCAGCTTCTCCAACCTTGGCCCCCTTGCCAGACATTGTCATTCTGAGATGACACTCTGCGATTCCTGCCCTGGCCCTCTCTGGTTACACTGTTGGAGCGCTTGGGAAGGGTGGACCAGCTGCCCACAACAAAACTCCCATGTTGACACGGATCTCCTCTAACTCTCTCTTGTGCTAGGCCCATCGACATCAAAACCCACGACCCCCTCACCAGGCACTACAACGCAGCCTCCAAAGACGACATCACCACCAAGACCCACACCAAGCTCAGGTACTGCCACATCCCATCCCCATCTGCTACTCCCAGGGGCAAGTGTTCATTTAGCTTTCTGCGAGGCTCATGACGAAGGGACGAAGCAGCTGTAGTGAAGGGGTTGCACGTCTCCTTCTCTCCTCCACCTATGCTGGTGGCAGAGCACTTAAGTGCTCGAGTTATTGCTGAGGAGACACTGTGCCGTCCCGGAGCTGGGCCTCTCTGGTCACAGTGCTGTGGTGCTTGGGAGGGGTGGACCAGCTACCTGCAGCAAAACTCCCATGTTGACCCCGATCTCCTCTAACTCTCCCTTGTGCCAGGTCCATCAACCCCAGAGCACCCCCTCGCCAACCACCACAACGCGGCCTCCGCATACACCAAGACCCACACCAAGCGCAGGTACTGCCATGACCCATTCCCATTTTCAAGTCTCTGTGTCAACCACTCATTTGGCTTCCTCCAAGGCCCATGACCATGTGAGGGAGTGACTGTAGTGAAGGAGTTGCAGGTCTCCTTCTATCAACCAACAATGCTGGTGGGAGAGCACCCAAGTGCTCGAGTTATTGCTGAGGAGATACTGTGCCGTCCCGGAGCTGGGCCCCTGGTCACGGTGTTGTGGTGCTTGGGAGGGGTGGACCAGCTGCCTACAAGAAAATGGCCATGTTGATGTATATCTCCTCTAACTCTCCCTTGTGCCAGGTCCATCAACCCCAGAGCCTGGGACCACCTCGCCAAACACCACAACGCGGCCTCCACATACACCAAGACCCACACCAAGCTCAGGTACTGCCACATCCCATCCCCATCTGCTACTCCCAGGGGCAAGTGTTCATTTAGCTTTCTGCGAGGCTCATGACCAAGGGACGAAGCAGCTGTAGTGAAGGGGTTGCACGTCTCCTTCTCTCCTCCACCTATGCTGGTGGCAGAGCACTTAAGTGCTCGAGTTATTGCTGAGGAGACACTGTGCCGTCCCGGAGCTGGGCCTCTCTGGTCACAGTGCTGTGGTGCTTGGGAGGGGTGGACCAGCTACCTGCAGCAAAACTCCCATGTTGACCCCGATCTCCTCTAACTCTCCCTTGTGCCAGGTCCATCAACCCCAGAGCCTGGGACCACCTCGCCAAACACCACAACGCGGCCTCCGCATACACCAAGACCCACACCAAGCGCAGGTACTGCCATGACCCATTCCCATTTTCAAGTCTCTGTGTCAACCACTCATTTGGCTTCCTCCAAGGCCCATGACCATGTGAGGGAGTGACTGTAGTGAAGGAGTTGCAGGTCTCCTTCTATCAACCAACAATGCTGGTGGGAGAGCACCCAAGTGCTCGAGTTATTGCTGAGGAGATACTGTGCCGTCCCGGAGCTGGGCCCCTGGTCACGGTG
>NW_009647955.1:3548326-3569342 GCF_000708025.1 Charadrius vociferus
GAGCTGGGCCTCTCTGGTCACAGTGCTGTGGTGCTTGGGAGGGGTGGACAAGCTACCTGCAGCAAAACTCCCATGTTGACCCCGATCTCCTCTAACTCTCTTTTGTGCCAGGTCCATCAACCCCAGAGCCTGGGACCACCTCTCCCAACACCACAACGCGGCCTCCACATACACCAAGACCCACACCAAGCTCAGGTACTGCCAAATCCCATCCCCACCTTCTACTACTTGTCGCAACCATTCATTTCACTTCCTTTAAGGCCCACGACCATTGGATGGAGTGACTGTAGTGAAGGAGTTGCACGTCTCCTTCTGTCAACCGACAGTGTGTGTGGGAGAGCACCCATGTACTCGAGTTATTGCTCAGGAGACACTGTGTGATCCCTACCCTGGGCCTCTCTGGTCACAGTGTTCTGGTGCTTGGGAAAGGTGGACCAGCTTCCTACTACAAAACTGCCATGTTGACACAGATCTCCTCTAACTCCTTCTTTTCTAGGTCCTTCGACATCACAACCCACAACCCCCTTGCGAAGTACTACAACGCAGCCTCCACACACGCCATCACCACCGAAACCCACACCGAGCTCAGGTACTGCCACACTTCATTGTTACCTCTTACTTCCTGTCATAGGTCCTCAGCTTTCTTAATACAGGTCCCATAGCTAAGTGACAGAGTTTTTATACTGGCGAGTCAGAGCTTTTTCTTGCTCACTCAATCACCTTCGTGGGACAGCCCTTCAGTGCTGGGACTCTTTCTGAGTAGTCACTATTGATGTCCTGCTCTGGGTTTCTTTTGCCACATTGTTGGGGTTTTTGGTAACAGTACACCAGCTGCCTGATAGTTATTTCACATACCCTTTATTGCCATGTCCCTAAATATTTAAATTACCCTTTCTCTATGGCAAGTTTTCTTCTGTTTTATGGGTGTTGTTGCTTATAGTATTTTGAAATCTAATTTAGCTTCCAATTTCTGTTTTTATTTTGGTTATAATCCAGTTATATGGTCCTGGAAATACTGACGGTGTCGTTACTGTTATTTTAGTACTTAGGAAATACACTAAAATGTCAGTTTAGATAAGTTTTAGCTGCTTCTTTCCTCCAGTTTTAAGCACTAAGTCTTCTACATGTGTCAGCTTGTTATGTACAAGAGAGTGCTAGCTCACGTAGTCAGTTTTGCTGTCCTCTGGGATTTTTTTTGATAATTGTTATATATGTAGTTCCTAGAGTTTTAATAGTTTGTATCTAAGCTGTTAAGGTTGGTGTGTAGATACAACCATAAGTGTAGCTATTTTTGTAAGACTCTATTGAAAAGCAGAGAAAAGATGAGGACTTCTTTTCATTATTTGTTGTTGTTGTTGAGAAACACCATAAAAAAACCTTAACCAGCTCTTACACATAAATGCATACACACTGTGTACCACCATTTGTACATATTATCACTGGTAAATTAACTTCCATATTCTTTAAAAGTATGTAAAAAGGACATCTTGTGTATGCAGTATTCAATATGAGTTCCATAACTGATGTGAGTACAGAACCCCACACAGCTGGTAGTGCAGCAGTCTATTCTGGCTAACAAACCCTCTAAAGTTTTTGAGTAGATTCTTCCTATTTAGTCAGAAATAGTCTTTCAGACATGGACACTGATAACTCACTGCTCTGTTTTATATATCGATGTCTTAATAACAAAGGTGTTTTTTATATTCCATCTTTTTCTTTCTATTTCTTCCTCAACCTCTAGCATAGATTTCTGATACCTAAGAGTACAAATTCTTTATGCGTCCAAAGATGGGAGGCTCGGCTGGCGTTTGGAATATTCTTGACTGATGGCATCACTATTATATCTGAGCAGCAATTAGAACATAAAACAAACGAAGTGAGAACAAAGCATCTGCAGAATTCTGGTAGAGATTCAGAGGAAATTATTCGTTCTTTCTTTCTTCCCAGGCCGTGCTTCCTGCAGCGCCTCTGGGGATCCACATTATAACACTTTTGACCACAGAGTTCATAATTTCATGGGAAATTGCACTTACACCCTCTCCAAAGTGTGCAATGTCTCTGAGAGGCTTCCATACTTCGATGTGTCCACAACAAATGAGCACAGAGGAGCCAACACCAAAGTCTCTTATGTGAAGTCAGTGCAAGTGGAAGTCTATGGCAACCAGATTTCTTTGCTGAAAAACAAGAAAGTGAATGTAAGAAAATACTTGTTTAAAAGACATATGTAATATTTTTAAACTGACATGCAGATAATGAAATATTTCCTCTGATTGTAGAGTTGATAGCAAACTTTCTCTTTTTATTACTAGACATACCTCTTTTAATGAGATGTCCAACAAATTTGCTCAGATGAAGCATTCTTTAATGACTCCCAGTTCCCTTGTGCATAAGATCATCTTTTTCACTATTGTATTTTAGCTGATGGTAGTTTTAGGAGTCCCAGCAGCCATACACTAACTTTTACAACTTGCTGTACAGGTGAATGGCAGCAGAATGAACCTGCCCGTATTTATTGAAAAGAAGATCAGTATTCAAAGCAGTGGTGGATATGTTCTCTTGGAAACTGACTTTGGACTGTGGGTGAGATATGATGGAAATCACTACGCAGAAGTCTCCGTGCCCTCTATTTACAGTGGTCTGCTCTGTGGCCTCTGTGGTAAGTCATAGGCTTAGTCACTTTTTAGTGTGATATGGGGGCTGGTGATTACTTCAACTTCTTTTCTTAGCATGTCATACTTGCTCTCCACACAGCTAGTCCTTGTCAACCGGACTAGAATTTATAGCAGTGGAGAAAACGCGGTAGAATTTTTCAGTTTCTCAAAACTGTTACTTACAAAATTCCTGGTAACATGCTATCCATTTGGAATGTTGCGAGGTATAACTACAAATAACATTTTTAGCCAAATAAAAAACCTCACTTCAGTTCTACAGTTGAAATTTAGGAAGAGTACTGATTTGCACACATCTACTCAAAAATTCCGCAAATACATTTTTCTGTTATTTAGATTGTTGGGTGTGGGGAATGCTATATCATTTCATTTCATGAATCATAAAAAGTTGAGGCTGTTTCCACAGGAGAGAGCAATCTTCAGAGTAGCTTACTGTCAACATCCTCAAACTTTCCTGCTGTTGTTTTCCTGTGCTATTTTAGAAGGTATTTACATAACCTAAATGATCATGTTTATATGATCAAAGGAAAAAAAAAAAAGATTAAATAAAAGAAAAAGAAAGAAAAGGCTCATTTTTACCTACTTTTTATTCCAGCTAAGATAGGCACTGCCTACATTAAAACAAAGCAATGACAAGGGTCCAAAATGGATAATCCTGAGCTGACAGACTTGATGATTAGGAAAGAAAATTCATACTTTATTCCAAAATTCAAGCAACACAAAATATTAAGTGCTGTACATGATACAAAATATAGAGGCCTTTTAGAGTCCTGTGAGAAAGATCAGACACAAAAGGGCACATTCTATTGTGTTCTGTAAGAAATTCTATTACAATAGGATAGAAAAATAAATAAGAGTCATGGGTGGCTTACATAGCTAATGAGAGCAGAAGCTTGCTGGAATTAGCAGTGACCAGTAATTTTTCATCAGCAATGTTGCTAAAGCCTGGACTTGAGCAGGTGTATTTGGAAGAACATTCTGAAATCCAGGTGATTATACGAAATGCATTTCAGGATGGAAATGGGATTGTAGAAATTACAAGAGTAGCTTGTCTTGTGAGTTTCTGATTATTCTTTGATTTGGATCATCCGAAATTTCCTAGTTCAATTATCTCTCCATGGGTTTTGCACACTTTCCATTCAGGCAAACTACCTAAGAATATAATGGTGCAAATAATACCATTTGATTTTTAGTCCAACATTCTACAGGTAGGGTGTAAAGAAATGAGTTGGGTTTTTCTAGCTAAGTGATTCTTTCTTGTATGCGATGTGATCTAGTTACATAAGAACTTACAGGTTTCTTTTCTCAAGTCCACAAGTGTCTGAATGGCAGCTCTTGTCAGTGATCAAAGTCTAAAACACTGTCGAGCTCTCCTTATTTTACCCAGCACACACTGATGTTGTATATATACTCTTCCTAGTTTGTAGTAATTTTTTTTACAGCTAAAACCTGGGTTTTTTCTACAGTTGTGAACTTCATGTGTCCCATAAATCTCTTTTTACCCTCACAGGTAATTATAATGGTGATCCAAATGATGACAACATAAAGCCCAATGGTGACATTGCAAGTGATTCCACTGATCTGGGACAAAGCTGGCTTGTACCTGAGAATAACACCATGTATGTATATTAATTTAATCACATGGCATTTGCTAATCAAACCACTCACTGGCTCTCTCATACAGTCCCATTTTACATATTCCAACTGCCCATTAGAAGTAGGGAGCTGCCCCTTCACTTTAAACAGGGAATGAGAAGAGTGCTTGTGTCCTTTAAGTCTTGTTTTCCAAAGCAGGAACTGCCTGCTGAGTGTAAGGGGAGATGGGACTTCAGTCCAGCCCTCTGATTGGAAACTATAACTGATTGGATCCCATAGGTCTTTTTTTTCAGCTAAGAATAAGCCTCTGCATAGTCCAGAAGGCATCAAAAAGGGAGTCCATTCAGTGATAGGGCCGATACCAGCTTTTCAAAGAAGCTGGATGAAGTCTTATAACTGTAATGAAATACACCCTGCTGTGCAGGGTTGTCATGTGTCAGTCTTCACCTGAAAATCTGATAGCAAGAGATGTGAAACACATACTTGATTTTGTTTGCTTTCCCCAGATGCTCGAGTGGGACACAAGAGCAATGTGATCCTGTGCTGGAGAGTGAAGCAAAGAAGAACACAGCATGTGGCATGATCACAGACCCAACAGGTAGTATGAACTGTGTGATGGAGCACTTTATAGCTTGTGTTGCCTCCTCTCTATAGTTTGCTGTTCTGAGCTCACATTAGAAGCTCATAAAACCTCCAGTGTGAATGGCCAACGTAAAACTCATAGGTGCTTGGTCAAGATATGATAACCAATCAGACAGTGCCAACGTGTCCGTTAAGTATATCTGAGAATGTGCGCAGGGAGCCATAGCTGCTTTTTGCTTTACAGTGACTTGCACTCTGCTTGCTCAAAGAAATAGTTCAGAGGGCACTGTCATTGCATGTATTACAGATACTGTATCTGAAATTCTGTAGATGTTCCCTGCTTTGGAGACCCCCTGCAGTTGCCTAGAATTAGTGGCTTACCTAGCCAGCAGCTCCTACTTTATGTAAGCTATATTGTATCAATCATACAAAAGGAAGAAAGTCTGATCCAGATTGCCAAATCTCATTGTGCATGCTCCATTTCAAGTGTTGGTTTAACTTACTAAACAAAATTAGCCTGGATCACTCACAATACATTCACCATGACAGAAAATAGATGGTGGTGGTGATCTTATCATTCCCATTTTTTTTCTGTCCTTCTATATATTTTTCTTGATTTACACAGGAATCTTCAAAGATTGCCATGCCAAGGTGCCTCCAAAGAATTTCTTTGAAAACTGTGTTTACGACATGTGTTTCACTGATGGACAGGCAACATCCTTATGCTATGGACTGCAGGCCTATGCTGAGTCATGTGTCAATGCTGGGATATGCATAGAGTGGAGGAATGCTACTCTTTGCCGTAAGTGTTGTGACTTATAAATATCTATTCTGGATTTAAACTTCAAAAATATGCATGTTCTCCTCTAACTTTTTCATGCATGTTATTTCATTTTATGTAATGTTTTGAGTATAGTCTATGTCTTTTCACATCTTGAACCTACTTCAGTTTCAGTACCCTTCCAGTATTTGTATAAAACACTAATTTTCATGAACATTTGGACACATGTAGGTCTAATCCTTAAAGTTTTAATAATTTACAATTAGTTTCTTGGAAAAATTTGATTACATTCAACTGTATCTTATGTGACCTTCTGCACTGGGGAAATAACTGTTGCTTTGCTCCACTGAAAATCTACCATCCTCAATTTAAGTGGAGCTAGTAGTCCTCCGTAGATGAATGCTTATCAATGGCTCTTGGTCAAAAAACTAGTTTAATGAGACCTTTAGAAACAGCTGTTTCTAGGAAGTTTACAAATATTTCTCTATAAAGCAAAGAAATCAAGTTTTTTCACCTATCTCCCGATTACTTCTCTTCAGAATGACCTTATGGGAAATTTCATATAATGAGCTCTCATTTCTTCAAATAAAGCTTCCCAGGGGTTCCACTGGTGCTGATTTTTATGCAGCACTGGGCAGTTTTCTGGTTGCCAGACATCTTCTAAAGGACCTTTATATCCACAAAGTACACACCTGGAGAAAAGAAGTCCTCTAAATGTCAACCACACTGAAAGAAACCGTAATTCTTCTTTATGTTTTTTTGTCTTTTACATTAATTTTGATTATACCAGTTGCCATTGTATTACCTTCTGCAGATTTGCACTTTTTTTTCTTTTTCATTTTTTTTTTCTATGATAAACAATTAGCTCCGCATTGAAACTAAACCATAAAAAACATTGAGGGACTCAGCAAGCTGCTCAGTTTGGAAAAAGAATTACTGTAACTTTAGAATGATTTTAAAGCACCCAGGAATTCAGCCCTAGGAGGACAGAGAACACAGGATTCATAGATAAAAAGAAGACAGAGCGAGAAACAAGCTTCTAACCCTCCAAATCAGATCAAAGCTATGGACATCCAGACTCCTTAGTCCAAGGCCATACCTCAGGACCTAAATATCTATAGCTGGATTATAGTGATAGAGAAGACTCAGTCACATTAAGAGGATTGACTCTCAAGTGCTCCATCTGACAAATGAAATAAAAACTCAATTAAGAACCTGACAAAGGGCAGGTAGTCTGGCTAGATGGCTGGAGATGTTGGCTGTCATTGCCTGACAGGACTAAGAGAACATGCTGTCAGGGCAGAAGTAAATGAGAGTCATATGTAGTGATTTATCACAGAATCGAGACAGAAACAGTATTTGGGTTTTTTTTTAGAAATGGACAAATGCTTCAGGATTTCTGTAAAATGTTATGTCTTCCCTGGGGAGCACACTTTGAGTGATAGAAGCCCAGTTCTACCATGAGCAGGAGGGGTGTGACAGCATAATATATTTTCCTCAAGGGGTCTCAGTGAAAGTTAGAGTCTGATTTTTGGTTCTATTTTTAAATATATGTCAGGTGTTCAAATAGTAATTACAGCAATGGGGCCATATCAGCTGGTACATGAAGAGATTCTTCTATTCCCTTAATGGAGTGACTTTATGTCTTAAAACCTGCAGAAAAAGGTTTACTGAGCCAAGCACAATTAGTCCTGTATGATCACATCACGCCTACCCTCAAAACGAACCTACCTTCCTTTGTGAGGTGATGTGCAGGTGTGGCCCACCTGTCTTACCCACCTCTACCAAAACCCACCCATCTCACATGGCAAGAAAATCCTTTGTATGCAGCACTCTCCAGTGTTAGATTTTCTAACAGCAATTTTTGTGTATTTTTCAGGAGCAAACAATGAAAGCATCAGGAAAACTTTTATCATGATTTTGCCCTTTTGAGAGATCTTATGCTTTCTTTTCCTCTCTAGCGATGTCTTGTCCTGGAGGCAGCATCTACAAAAGCTGTGGTACTAGGTGTCCCTCTACCTGTTTGAACATGTCAGCAGTTGATTCCTGCAGTTCCTTACCAGTGGAAGGTTGTTTCTGTAAGGAAGGCTATGTTTTGAGTGGAGACAAATGTGTGCCAGAAAGCAGCTGTGGTTGTGTTGATGAAAAAAATCAGTATCACCAGGCAAGTTACCTCAGCTATTTATTTTTTTTTAAAGAATGATCAGGGGAGCTCTTTCTTTATCACTATGAGAGAAAAAGATATTAGTAACACTAACACAACTATTATTTACACCATTAATAATAACAAAATAGACTCACCTTGCCAGCCTTCTTGATCCGTGAGCTGTGTGGCTAAAATTGCCCAAATGTTCATATATAATGCACACTTAAATACCAGTAATTTGATTGTCCTTCCAATTTATCTAATAGTATATACTTCTACACTCTTTTTTCCACTCAGCTGGATGAAAGCTGGTTCACCAGCTATCCCTGCACTGAACGATGCACCTGCAACGCTAATAACACCATTGAATGCACATCCTGGGAGTGTGGAGTCCGAGAGGAATGCAGTGTTCAGGATGGTGTGCTGGGCTGTCATTCCAATGGTAAGTCCTGCCTGAAGATGGTTCTCAATGTCAATTCCATAATTAGATCCTTCTTCTCCTTCTGGCTTTATTATAAATATCTTTTCACATGTGATGGCAAAGAAGTCCCAACTGACTCCTGCCGGTGCTAAGAGATGAAAAGACATAATCATCTCTCTTGCAAGCACAGATCCTCTTCTGTTATAGTGGATATCAGCAAAAACTGATGCTGCCCAAAAGCTTGCAAGATCACTTGGGTTCCTTTCGTCTTGATAATACAAGTTCAAGTCCCACATCACCCGTGCTGCAAACTCTAAATTTGGGAATAATTGAGAACTGCACTTCTGAGAGCCTGCGTGATGGCGAGTGCATTAAGTATCTATGTATATAGATGCAAATTTATTTAATTTTATATTTGCATCTGTATTTATACATATAATTATGTATTTTTATATAGTTAAGTAGAAAAGCTTTGTATTACTCTCAACTGCCATAAATAATGCCTACAACAGCATATAGAAATGTATAAAGAGGTTCATTTGTTGCCAAGTTGCCAGTTCATACATTGCAAATTAAATTTAGGAGACACTTTCTAGAAATTTCATATTTCCAAATCAAGTCAGCGGTATGAACTTGAGATACCTCTGTGAAGGTTTGCCAACATAATAATGATAGGGATTAGGTTACTGCACTAATGCAAACATCTTTGGTCAGCGGAGTCCATGGTGAAATCCAGTCCAAAGTTCTTAGCTTATTTTTTCACTTTCAGGCCAAGCAACATGTCAAGTGGCAGGAGATCCCCATTATTTCACTTTTGATCGAATGATGTACACTTTTGTGGGTACCTGCACCTACACCTTAGTTGAGGTTGTCAACACCAGCAGTGTCATTCCTATAACCATCCTTGGCAAGAATGAAGACAGAGGATTAAGAGGGGCCACGTACCTGAAAGAAGTCTATGTAGATGTGTATGATGTACGAATCACTCTTCAGAAAAACCAAGGAATCCTGGTAGGTGGTGATGCTTTTTATTCTGGCAAGTATCTTAAAATTAGTTCACTACAGTAGCTGTAGGAAAGAGGATCTTCATGTTTCCTGAGGAATATGTGTGCATATGCTTGTGGGCTCAATGAACTGGGTATCATGGGGAAATATCATTTCTCACCAGTTGCCAAGGCTTCTGGTTTGGATTTACCATTCTGTTGGCCGTATCTTGGAGATGGAGCCCAGAACTTCCAGATCAGAGAATTGTTGCCTGAACTAAAGAATGGGGCTCCCCACTTCAATAGCTGTTGTCAGCCCAATCACCTTTAGCTAGCTAAAAAGAGAGAGGAAAAGCAAGTCATACTGTATTGGTCCAGAATAGCACATGGCAGTACCAGAGGCAGGGAATCCTATGGGTGGGTGGGTAAAAGCTTGCTCACTACCAGGGATCTTTCCAGCTCCCTGTTAAAGCCACAGGCTATGAGTCCTGCCCAGCTCTCCTCAGCTAAAAGGCTGATTCCTGCAGCCCATAGTTGGAATATGCAATGGTGGAGGTGTAAAGGAGCTAAAACTGTCGTAGAGAAATCTTCAGCATTGCAAGCAATATAGATTGTGGGCAGAAAAGCTTTCATGGAAGAATGTCCATACTAACAAATGACATGTCTCTCCAGTTGAACAATGAGAGAGTCTACACTCCAATGGAGAACCGGTTGCGAGGTGTGTCCATTGGAAACGTTGGCAGATTCCTAGTAGTGGAAACTGACTTTGGTGTGATAGTGAAATATGATGGCAATCACCATCTGGAAATCACCCTCCCACACTCTTATTTCTCAAAGGTAAGATTTAGCATGACTGTTTCAAAACCTCTGCTTTGTGCATTGACTTCTAATTTCTTTTAATCCTGTGGTTTGCTCTTGCATCTTTCTTTGCAGCTGTGTAGTAACACAGGTAAATTTTTTCCTTTCTATTTTTTTTCTCTTCACAGCTATTTCCTTGTGTTCCAAGAGGGTAGTTAGAGAAAATGGCCTGGCTAGGGGAACGCATCCAATTTATTCAATTAAACACCTTGAAGCCTTAGGGAACCACAGATTTACTGCAGTTTCTATTTTATTTCTCTATGGATACAGTCAGACACTAGCGAGCATGTCTGAAATTTCTGGTACAAGATTGGTTGTTGGTGGTGATTTGGTCACATCATTTCATAGGCGATGAACAAGAAGTTATTGGGGAAGCTGATGTAGAACAGATTGTGCTTAGAATATGGTTCTTGTTCATTTGCAGGTACAGGGCATGTGTGGTAACTTCAATGATATACGTGAAGATGATTTGTCCTTGCCCAACGGTACGCTCGTCAGTGTTTCACAGTTTGGAAATAGCTGGAAAGTGGAGGAAGACAGTGATGAAGGGTAAATATAACTTCTTTTCTTACCTTCCATTTTCCTTCGGTAAACAGTCTCCGCTCGATTGTTTTGACTGTTTGCTGCTTTGTATATGAGACTTTTCCTCAATTTGAAGCTCCAAAAAAAAGCCATCACCACAGGAAATTGGGGTGATTAACCACTTGGGGAATTAGGCTTTGGGACAGTCCGCTGTCTGGCATAGCCTCTGTTTATTTTACACTGAAGAAACCTAGAGCAGGACAATGGTGTTGGGGACCAGTGAGCGCCAGCTGCTCCCCAAGGGACAGGGAGCCAAGTGTGAAAACACAGCTGAGAGAACAGTGGCCTCACCAGCCGGGGCGCAGCCCACACTACCTGAGCAAGGCAAAGCAAGCCCAAGGATGGAAGCAAGGGTCAGCAGAGTCCAGATCACCACACAAGTTTGCAGTGACAAGACAGTTTCGAGGTAAAGCTGAGAAGTCAATCCTCTAGCTAGGGGGAAGTTCAGTGAGAGTAACGAGGGTCAGATGCAGCATGGTGATTGCTAGACAGATCTAATTCTGCCTAATCTTTAACATATAGACAGGAAGACGACTGTAGTCTCTAGCATTATTTGTTTAATGCCTTGCAGTAGAAACAAATTTTCAGTTTCGGTCTCTATCTTCTATATGCCTTTGAAACTTAAATGCAGCTATGTCTGTGTTTTCATGCAGCTGTTTATCAGACTTAAGAGAAGATGATGTTCCTCCTTGCACTGCAGAGAATAAACCAGTCATGGAAAGCCAGTGCAATGTCCTAAAATTGGACAAATTCAAAGCATGTCATAATCTAGTCAAGCCCGAAGACTTCATACAGATCTGCGTCTATGACATGTGCCGGTATGATGGCATGAAGTCCGCTCTCTGCGACATAGTCCAGTTCTATGTGGACACCTGCAGGAGTCATGGAGTCATTATTAAATGGAGGAATAGCACATTCTGCCGTAAGTGCCCAAGCAATTGAAAACACCGAAACTTCGATGGCTGATCGCATGAAAACAAATTAGCAGTATTAGGTGTACAAGTTGTGTAAAAGAAAATTAACCCCAAATTATCACAAAATGCAGTTCTATTATGATTTCATGACTTCATGTTGCACTGACCTGTGTTCAGGTTGAGCTAAACCCAGTGATAACTCAAGACTAGACTAGTTATGGATAGTAATGTGGAGTTAGAATTGCCTTTAGTAGCCAAATGAGTGCCAGGAGTTATTGCGATGAGCCTAAAATAGAGAAATAATATAATCAGAAGACTAAAACAAAGTGGGATACTGTGTTAGGACACAAGGCTCAATGCCACTCACCATGTTTTGAATGAAAACTGATAATCTGGCCAGTTGGTTATTAAAGGCCACGTTCTCGGATTAGTTTCTGGAGTATGTGCCTCACTCCACCCATTCAACAAAGCTACAAATTATGTAAAAATGAGTAAAGATCACATAGTACGTTTCTTTTTGTTGTTTTTTTTTTTTTCACAATTTAGTATTACATTGTGGGATTAATTATCATATAATGTTGTGGAGGACAAAACAATTAACTGGTTAAAAACCAAGCCAGATGAATGTTGAAAAGGTCCATCAGAAATTCCTAGTTGCCCCTTGCCACAAGTGGAGGAAAATACTGGACAAACGAACCCTTTGTCCTGCTACCCTGTTTCTTGAACTGTCCCCTTATGCATCTCTAGTCATTGGCAGAAATAGGGTATAGAGCTAGAGGAATCTTCACTCTGAAAATGCATATCTGTTGTTCTTGCATGTGTTTATGTCTGTGGTTAAGCTAGATACACACCTGTTTAGCATCACTAGAGCGTTGAACACTCTAAGGAATTTGCCCTAAAGATTCTCATTTCTAGCAGTGCCCATTTGCAGCTGAACTGGAACACTGAATCTGAATGATCTAGCATACTTGTAATAGAACTGAATCAGCAGCTCCAGAGAGGGTTCTCTGTTTTGTTTTTTAAAATAAAATATAAAAAATCAAAACTGGTTGATGATCAAAATCAGCTATTAAAAGGCAATTCTATACTGACATTTTATAGCCCAAGTTGTAGCTTCCAGGTAGGCACATGTGTTTGCAGTGCACTTTCTAAATGTACTTAATAACGCTGGTTCTATTCTCCTCACCCGCACAGCATTGCCCTGTCCACTCCACAGCTATTACACGGACTGTGTCTCCACCTGCCCATCAACATGCAATGACATTTTTGCCTCTTCCCTGTGTGAGAAGACAGAACAGTGCACAGAGGGCTGTGAGTGTGATAATAACTATGTGCTCAGTAACGGCAAGTGTGTACCTCTGAGCAATTGTGGCTGCAGGGATGATGACAACAATTACTACAGTGTAAGTAGTTTGTCTGGGAAGCAAATCTCTGGCTGCAGAACTTGTGGAAAGTTGGTCCCCTGTCCATCTGAATGAGAGAGAGAGAGAAATCTTCAGGGTCTACCTGAAGAAATATCGTTCATCTGATCAGTAAAAACTGCAGGCTCAGGTATTAGGAGCTTGGTACTTTGCACCCGAGGCCAAAATTGAGGCATATTCTAAACTAGTCAATTGATCAGAGTTATTCAGGCAGTCTGTCCTAGTCCTGCTTTGTGTTCAAATTCTCATGTCGAAGACAGTACGATAAATGGACTGAGATCCCCCCCACCCCCCCCGCCAGGCTCTTGGTGAGACTATGCCTGGATCGAGCAGTTGTGGAACTGCCAACTAGGCAGGCTGCACCTAGCCAGCCCCCACACCCTTTGCTATTGAACTTCTATTGCACTGCAAAGCTGAGCACTTTGGTAACGTATTACTAACACAACTTGCATCCAGGCTGGGGAGACCTGGATAACTCCACACTGCACCAAAAGATGCCAGTGTCAGAAGAACGGTGTCATCAAATGTACGAGCTATGGCTGTGATTCTAAAGAAACCTGCGTGATCAAAAATGGAAAACACAAGTGCAATCCAACAGGTATGTGTAGGCAAGTCTTTGCCTGGTGAGGGATGGTGAAGGAGGAAGGATGTGGGTCTCCATTCTTTCTTCCATGGCTCTTCCAGGCTTTTCCACAGAAAAGAAGGAAGCTCTAACAGTGCTATTGATGACATATTATTGAACACAAAAAGGCCTCAGTTCTCAGAATTGAAAGTTCCAGTACAAAAGAGAAAGTTTGTAGAGGGAAGTGGAACAAGAGTTTGAACATTTACTTACATCTAGAAATTTGACAGTTCAGTTTGACTACTTTAAAGGAAAAAGAAAAATAAGAAAAAAAGATTTGCACTGGATCTGCCAAACCCAAAACCCAGCTATGTCTGTGAATCCTTTGGCAATGATCCTGTTTTTTCCATTGTGTGTTGATTTGAAATCAGAAAAAATAAAGGCAAAACAGTACAGAGCAAATCTGAACAGATATGTAATAGGCTAGCAAGAGAACTTTGATTCGCATATTCTAAGATAAATTGGATTGTTTAGGAGGTAGCTTGTTGCGTAGTGACTCTACACTTCAATTTTGAAGAGTGGTATGGCATAGGTCCTACTGTATTGGTGATTAGTAGAAGAGCATAATGCAAATCCAGCTTTCTCCTGCTCCATTTTGGCAAAATTGAGTCATGGAATCATGGAATTGTCTAGGTTGGAAGGGACCTTTAAGAACATCAAGTCCAAGTATCAACCTAACATTGCCAAAACTACCACTAAACCATGTCCCCAAGCCCCACGTCTACCTGTCTTTTAAATACCTCCAGGGATGGTGACTCCACCACTTCCCCGGGCAGCCTGTTCCAATGCTTAACAACCCTTTCTGTGAAGAACTTTTTCCTAATATCTATCCTAAACCTACCCTGGCTAACTTAAGGCCATTTCCTCTTGTCCTATCGCTTATTACTAGCGAGACGAGGTCAACCCCCACCTCTCTACAACTTCCTATCAGGTACTTGTAGAGAGGGATAAGGTCTCCCCTCAGCCTCCTTTTCTCCAGGCTAAACAACCCCAATTCCCTCAGCTGCTCCTCATAAGACTTGTTCTCCATACCCCTCACCAGCTTTGTTGCCCTTCTCTGCCATGCTCCAGGACCTCTATGTCTTTCTTGTAGTGATACCACAGCAGAGGCACCCCAGCAGTCTTAAGGAGAGCCTTGGTCCTGGGATAATGGTTTGCTCTGTGCTCAATGGTTAAGGAGAATACCTAAACGATAGTCATTGCATCTGACTGTTCGGTCTGGTGAACCCCATGAGCAATTTAGTAACCTCAGAAGAAATCAGTGTGCCAGCAGTGAGACAGCCAAAATTAGACATTGCATTTCCTGTTGTAATAATTTTGTAGTAACATGTTGCTGAGGATTATGAAACCGACGTCTCTAAGAGCCCACTGCAAGCCAGGCTGTGTGGCAGAGTCATTCCTCTGCTGAGAACCATTGCGCACGGCTTAGTCTCTATGAAGCCTATAAACCCTAATGTTCTGCTTCAGTTCAGTTGGCTCGCACTGGTTCCAGGCAGATGAATGAATTTCTCTGGCTGACTCTCCATTTGAGTGCCCAATCACTAGGGTGATGCCTGAGCACCCATTTTTATTTTAAGAAACCTACATGCTATCAGCAATCATTTTTACCTAACTTATGTTAAAGTGCTTGGGATCTGGCATATGCACATTCAGACTGGAGAGTAATGAAGCTCTTTTCCTTTAGGTTTTGGGAAATGCCGGGTCATGGGCGATCCACACTACATCACCTTTGATGGTCTGGTGCACCACTTTCAAGGGAAATACACGTATATTCTGGCTCAGACCATCCCTGACCTACCTGATACTCTGACACAGTTCAGCATTGAAGGCATGAACTATCCTTTCCATCGAAGTCGACACATTACTTACCTGAAGGAGATTCTCATCAATGTTTACAATCACACAGTGCGATTCAGGCAGAACAAGCAGCTGGTGGTAAGTCTCACTGACTGCAGAGCACAGAGAAAGGCTCTCCATTAGAGTAAAACATGAGTAATGAATGTCTGTTCTGAAGAATTGAAGTATTAAAGCTAACTATATTATTACAGCAGTGCTGTGGAGTAACCACAAACGTGATTTTCGGTTGTGTTGAGTCTTTTTTCTCTAGAGCTATGAAGGACAGAATTCTACTTCAAACAAATAAATGAAAAAATTGAGATTTAGGAATAAAACCCCAAATATCCTAAGATTTACAATAAAGCCATACATATTTTTATCAGTGTTAAGGAAAAGAGGAGTGTGAATTATGCTAGGAAAACTTAATTTCCTTGTTCTTTATTGGTGCATAAGAGTATACATAGCTCATATATACATTTTTAGCTCAGTAATAGAAATGTCTTAGGATGACATGAAAATACTGTGTCCAGATCACTTTCCTCACTACATGATTTTGTTAACTTCAAAAAATTGAATACTGATTTTTTTACGTGGCTAAATTATCTGATATATTTATCATAAAACCAAAGAGGAGGAGTGTTCATTCGTAGCATTGACCTGTACTGAAGCCAGATTTTAATTTGGCCTATATATTATGAATTTTAACTTATTCTTTCCCTGTTAGTTGGATGGTGTGAGGGTGAGAACCCCTGCTCATCCTCATGAAGGTATTCGTATATATCAGAGGACAACAAGAATTTACCTGGAGACAGATTTTGGCTTATACGTGAGCTTTGATGGCAATCAAAATGCAGGTAAGTGATATTAAGACAATGTACAGGAATATTTATGCACTGTCTCAAAAAATGTTCTCATTCCAAAGAAGTTCTAAACCCAAGGCAAAATTAGAAATCTTTGCCCTTTGAGCCTATGGTCCTTTGTGATATGAACTTCCATAAAATCGAAACAAAAAGTGTTTCCCAGGAATCAGAAAAAACAGAAAACTGGCATCTCTTTATCTGGATCCACCTGAACTTAGGAGAAATGAGATGTAGAGTCAGACTGTTCTACTTTTTTCATGTTAAGTATGGCCTGAGTGATAAAAACGAAAGCAAATCACTTAAAATTGCTGATCAGGATGATCTGGTGAAGTCTGGATCTGCCCCTTTGGCAGCTTCACTCAGTCATAGGACTGAGGTCCTCAAGCTATCCAGCTGTGAATGCATCCTTTTACATGCTTCCTCTCAAGCCTATTCCAGATAATCCCATTCTTTAGTGTTTCTCAGCAGGACTCTTCTATCACAAATACACAACTCACTCATGTTACCTCCTCTGTTCAAAGCAGAGTTACTTCTGATTTACAACAGAATATGGTCATGTTACTTTTGAGTACCTGGCGAAAGTGCCAGGCCATTTATACACGACCATCATTCCAAGCTCTAAAATTCCAACTGCAGAAAGAAAAGGTCTGTTTTATAGGACTTCTGTTTCTCAACAAGCAAGTGAACTGTAAGTGAAGGGCAAAAAATGGGTGGTGCATTCAGTTTGTTGCAGAGCCGTAAGCGGTGTGCACTGAGAGCACTCAGGTGGTGATGTCATGTTATGTAATAACTTCCTGGCCACAAGAAATCACTTTTTTCATGATCTGTGTTGCAGAGCACAGAAACAGTCCTGTGAAAACATGTATGAACATGTACGTTTGGGGCTGTGTTCATACCCCATGTATGAGGCCCATGTCACACGACCAACTCCAGTCTGAATCATGAAATGCAGTACTTGGCATTGCTTTCCACCTCTTCCATGCACTCAGAAGCAAAGATTTCTGTGTAATGGTTTGTTGTGTTTTTTTTTTTTCTTCTGAACTTCCCTAGATATAAAGCTGGCCAACACCTACAGAAACAGAGTGGAAGGCTTGTGTGGTGACTTCGATGGGAGATACAGAAATGACTTCACAAAATCAGATGGTGTTTGGGTGAAGAATGTGAATGCATTTGGTGAGAGCTGGAAAGTTCCCCTAAAAAGAACAACTTCTCGTGTCAGGTACTTAATTTTCTACTTAATACCCATGGCAAGCGCAGCCAGTGGAAGCAAGTGAATTAAGCCATAGTTAATATCCAGGAATAACTATAGTCTCTCATCTCTGGTCTTTCTTCATCCCTTGGTCTGTGTGTAGAGACTTTTCCTGCTTGTCACTAATGTGAACTATCAGGATCCTTCTATCTAGCCAAGAGAGGCCTGAACTATCACTGCATTAGTCCAGTTCAGTATCCCTCTTTGGAGTCACAGCCGTTACAACTGCTAGGGCAGGGGAATGAATAAGATCTTTGGCAAGCTCATGATTCCCGGGAAAGATAAATACATCATGATGTGCTGGATGGGCCTCAGGGAGAACAAATCCTGGTTCAGTGTCATCCCTCCCTCTGGAACATGAAGGTAGCTTTGAAATCCATCCAGATGAATTCACAATTTCTCCCAGAACAAGTTCTGGGAGAGTCTGATTTCCTTACTTTCATGGCTATCTAGTGTTTTCCGACAGTACACAAAAAGCAAAGACATTCTTTTCAGTATAAATAAACATTATATTTGTAATCAGGCAAATTCTGTGCTAATTAGTCCATACAGAGCATTGAAACAGGTAAAGCAGGTAGGGACAGAGGTTTCCTTCCTTTCTTCTCAATTTGCTTCGAAAGACTTCTGGAGGTTGCTTAGCCACTAACGCAGAACTTTTTCAGCAAGTAAATGGAATTGTATTATCTGTCAGGATATAATTTGGCTGCAAAAACTTGTCTGCCAGAATAGTAGAAAGCAGTATGTAGGCTAGTGTTGAGCATAAAGGGGTTCCGGAGGCTATGCCTACAGGACGATTCAGGCACTTCAGGCGTGCAGCCAGCTGTTCAGTGAAAGTGAGCACACGTCCCAGAAATAGCGGCCTATTCCAGCTGCATCATTCTCACTAACATTCAAGTTTTACTGAATAGACTGGATGAAGGAGGCATTGGATCAAGCCTGTGTCATGCAGAATTTCCAAAGAGATAATTACAGCTATCCATTTTGATTTAAATACCCATAAATCTCTGAGATGGTAAGAAGCGTTCTAGTGCATCTTTGATTTGCTTCATGTATGTCCTTCCCATTCAGGATAAATCATGAGAGAGAAATAAGCTTACGCTTATACCACAAGGCAGAATTACTCTTGCGGTGTTACTTAGAGAGTAGTACCAGGAATGCTGGATGTCCAGAGAACTGACGGTTTCATAATGACTTCATTTCCAGGCGAGATGTCAATTCAAAAAATGAGTCTGAGGAGGAACCAGATCCAGGGCTCTTCCAAGGCTGCAATGAAAATCAGCTGGGGCAAGAAAATAGAACTTCTAGATGTCAAATCCTGACTGACTCGAGTGGTCCTTTTGTAAATTGTCATTCTGTGGTCTCACCAAACTTCTATTTCACGTAAGTGTCTTCTGCAGACAGCTGTTCTCCGCATTTGCAAAACCATTTTGGCGCTAGTTTCTGACAAGAACTTGCATCTTCAGTCTCCAAGGTATTAACAGGAATTGAGGATAGGAAATGCTTTTGGAGAACAGGGCCCAGTGATATATTGATATATTATTGATGTATAATATTGATCTATTTAAATCCCTTTATGTATTTTTAAATAATTGTGATGACCTATCCTTCCATCTATTTAGAGTTTGGCTTTTCTGTTAGCTCGAGAAAGTAACTTTCCTCTTTTCCTACACAGAAAAAGCAGCAGTGTTAAGCATTATACTTGTAAGCTGGGATTTCCAGTGTGCTTACAGTTCTCATCTACATTCAGTGAGAATTTGGTATTTGGCTCAGGTACCTTTTAGCAATTCCAGCTTCATAAAATCTAGCCTTCATGCTATGGCCACAAAGGCTGAAGCTGACAGTGCCACTTCTTCAGTCTTTCATGGAGAAGAGCAAAAAACAGATTAGTGAAGAGTAACTAACCCAGTATCTTCAAGGAAGTTCCCCCTGCTGTGTTTCAAGGCTGCTCTGGCCTCCTACATATACAATTCCTACACGCCTAGTTTTGAGCTGTATGAAACCTGTTGATTCATCCCCAGATTCACCATTCATCCATCATCAGTCACAAAATTGCCAAGTAGCTGCCAGTTTTCTTTAGTCATATAGTTGTGACTAATGTTTAAAGGTAGCTAATGCCCACTTCAAAGTCCCTCATAGCTGTGACAAGAATGTGAAGGTATCTTAAGCCAAATAAACTGGACCAGTGGCTTCAATATATATATCCTGATTCTTAACATACTTTTCTCCTCACTCTAGAATTTGGTTGGGCAGCCTGTTTTACCTTCTTAGTAGGTTGCCTGATTTTTCTGAGGTGCTGCATACTTGCAGATTCCATTCGTCTCAGATCTCAATGCCTCTGAAAATCAGGCCATGGATAGTCAGATGACAAGCAAAGCTGAGACGGTATCACTGGTAAACAAACACTGGGTAAAACAGAATTCCGTGTCAATATTCAAGGCATATGGACATGGCCAGGGCACTCATGTATCGAAAGAAGTGCGTAGTCCAGCTATAAGACTTAGCAGTACTAAAAAGTGCTCTATAAGCAAGGTACAGGCAGGCTAGCCCAAACCAGAAGCAGACAGCAAAGAATAACTCACTGTGACAAGCAGTTAGGTACTTGTTTATCGCTTTTCCATATACGAATGCCTCGCGTGTTAGCAGCAGCTGCACAACAGATCACCTGATCTTCTCAATCACGTGGCTGGCTTCGGTGGGTTTTTTTTATTCCTCTGTTTTCCTATCAGCAAGATACAGGAAAATGAAAGTAACTCAGACTCGAGCAGAAAAGCAGCTGAAAATAAACAGTAACAAATGTATTGGGAATGAACACTTTCTCATGTTGCACATAGGAGCTGCCTGTTTGATATGTGTGTGGAAGGAGATGAGAATGCTACCTTATGTCGCAGTCTGGAGGAATATGTGCTGGCTTGTCAGCAGCAAGGAGTCAATATGAAAGGCTGGAGGCAACAGACAGACTGTGGTAAGCACAGGAAGAACCAGAAAGTATGGTTTCTGCCTAAAGCACTCTCCAAATCTGAGATTTGAGGCTTTTTCTAGACGCATCATGTAACAAAGCTTCTCAGGGAGTAAAAGCATGTTGATTCGCACTTCAATCACTGTTCACAGTTTAGCATGCACACTCACTTTTGGCCACTCTTCTGTGTCCTATGCCAACTTTCGCATTTAGAACCCCACTTAGAAAGCTACTTAGGAAAGCAGAGCAGTCGGCTTCCCTGTCGTCAAAAGTTTTGCAGGAGAAAAAAGTGTCCCCATTCCCAACTGGGCAAAAAAAGTTAAAACTTTGGAGACCATCACAAGCTACAAATCTGAAGGAAAAACATTTCATTTCAATCTCTTTTTAAATCTACAAAATACACTAATTCCTTTTTTTTTTTTCCTGTGGAATTTCAAGATAAAAAAAGATTCAGCTGAAAACTCCAAATCTTTCAGACTAAAAAATGCTGAAATAAAACTTATAATAATCTCAAACCTTTTTTTAATTTTTTTTTTTTTT
>NW_009647955.1:3569402-3574524 GCF_000708025.1 Charadrius vociferus
CCTGCTGAAACACAGTTCCCGGAGCTGTGAAACAGCTCGGGTACTTGCAGGGATGGATACCCTGAATGAGATCGGTGAACATCAGGAATGAGAGCATGGCATACAAACAGCTTTGATGATGCATTTCCTAACTTTGGTGTGCTTTACTTACAATTTCCTCTGGTTATCGAAGGGCATTGTCTAAGTAAGTAAGTAATACACAGCAGCCTGCTATAACTGGACTCTCCCTATTTTCACAGGTATGTCATGTCCTGCCAACAGCAACTACAGCTCATGCATGTCTGCGTGCCCAGCATCCTGCAACGACTTGACCAGCCCCTCTGAGTGCGAATCACCTTGTGTTGAAGGCTGTGAATGTCTCCCTGGCTATGTTCTTAGTGGTTCTGACTGCGTGCCTTACAAACAATGTGGCTGCACATACCTTAACAAATATTATGAGGTACGGTCTCTCTATGGGTCAGACAGCTCCTGCAGCACCAAAAAATATTTTCTTCTGCTACTTATTTTGAGGATCTCCTCATTATTGTCAGCACGTAATTTTGTGTTAGAAACAAACAGCAATTGTGTAATCAGATTTTGGTGTCTGGAGGAAGGGAATAGAGAGCAGATCACTTGGTCTGCCTCTGAAACTCTGCCTGCCAGAACACTCAAGGCAGGCACTTGGAGAAAGTATATGATTACACTCTGACATCCATGTTAATTCTTCACCTTTATTACAAAACAGAATACCCTCATAGGCTCTAAAGTTTACAACACGTCAGTTACAGAGAAACTCTGTCAGTCACTGTGTTACCTCTTCTCTCAGTGAAAAGTGGTATAATAAGCAGGGTTGAGAGTCTGTAGAGTTGGCTATGACATGAAGAGAGGCCCAAGCAAGGCTGGATTCTGAGGAATGTGGAGAATCCTCCATTGCCACTGCAGGATAGAACAGCTTCATAATCTCGTAGATTCTTTTTTTAACACTGGAGATTTGGAACAGAAAAGGCCTAAGCCAGTAAAGTTTGTTTTATGGGAGGAGGCAGACACTTGCTAGAAACAGCTGGCTCTTGCCAGAAAAATGACACATAGCCTTTCCACACTGCCTTGGAGGCATGATGTGTTGCATGTGCCACTCTCTTTTATCTCCAGCAACCATTAAGACATTGTTGTCTGCACATGTACCCTGACTTGGGGCTAGGATCTCATACCCCAAACTCTTCTTTTGCCTTCTTTCTTCAACTATCCTTTAGTTTGAAAGAGCTGGATTAGTAAACCGCTTGCTTTCTTTTTTGTACCATATACTAAGAAAAAAAAAAATAATCTGCCCTGTTGCCACGCACCAGGAAGGCATCAGACAGAGTAGCATGGGGCCCCAGCGCTCCACTCATGGTTTTTCTGGCTGATTTTAGTTGATATTTTTATATATTTAACTGCTGTCTTCCAGATTGGAGAAATATTTACCACTGATGACTGCTCTCAGAGATGCCAGTGCACAGAAAGCTCCACTGTCTCCTGCTCTAACACAGTGTGTGGATCTGGTGAAATCTGTGGCATTTCAAACTACAGTCGTGGATGCTACAGGAGTGAGTCAACCACTATCACATTGTCTTTGATGCTAAGAAGTCTTGAATTACTGCTTATAGGACATCACTGGGTTGGGATAGCTGCAACAGAGTGTGTACAGAAGAAAACCATACAAGGGATCTTGCTCTGATGTTTCCTCATAGAAACAGTGTTTCTTTCCCTTATTCCTGTTGTCACATACAAGTAATGTGCCTTAAAATATAGGGAATGTCCAGCGTTAGAAGTCAGTGTAATCTAAGCAAGAACAGTTCTCTCAGGGTGGGATTATCAGACGGTCTGAAGTGTTTCTCCTTCCTTTTCGCTAGGTGGACCATGTATGCCAAGTCCTTGTAAGAATGATGGAGTTTGCTCTGAAATTATCAACAGCACCTCTCTTTCTTTCCACTGTGAGTGTTCAGAACTGTACACGGGACCAAGCTGCGAGGATGAAAAAATAGGTAATAAAACTGTTTTGGATTTCCCTGTCTGCATTACACACGTGGTTTTCAAAAATCGGTGTCACTGTGGAGAAGCCGGAGCTTCCTCTTCATGTAAATTAGTGACTCAGTAAGAGCCTGTGGTCATCCAAGCAGAAAGCAGTCACATGCCCCTGCTGCGAGGTGCTAGAAGGCATGACGTCAGGGCTTGCTGGAGAATACAGGACCTGGGTCTGAAACCACTCCAGGGAGCTACATTGATCAGAGAATACAGTATAAACCCAGCAGATAGGCAAGGATTGAGAAAAAAATCGTGTTCACAGTACGGTTAGCTTTCACTGACAGGGCTCTTATTTCTTCTTCAGTTCAAGAACCTTCCAAAGAGGATTCTAAGGACCACACAGTTGCCATCGTTGTTGGAGTTGTGGCAGGCGTAGTTGTTATCGTCATTCTCATCTCCTCTGCAGTGTACCTGTACAGGTAAGGCTTTTCCCAGCTTTGCCCCGTTCAGCAGAGTCAAGACACATATACCCCTTTTAGCACCTCTAAACCTCAAAACTCCCATTAGTCACATGCCTGCGGGGACAGAAAGGAACCACAGCATTCAGGATCTCATTTGAAGAATGCAAGGGAAAACTTCACTTTCTCTCAGAAATGAACATACGCCATTTCCTTTACGCAGGGCACATGCATTCATACTCACACCTTTGTTTGACCTGTCACTACAGATAAGAATAGATATGAAAAATGGTTGTTCCTTTTTTTTTCTCCATTATACAGAAGGACGAGAAAGACGGATACAGCTGTGATATCAAGGGATTCTTCTCTGAAATGGTCCAGGCATGCATTGGATGACAGAGTACACGAGCAAGACTACGGCTGCATTGTGAACACTGCATTTGATCAAAATTGATACCAAAATACATACCTATACTTAGCAATGTTTTTCCAATTCATTTGTAGTACTTTCTGCTCTTTTATTTTAATAGTATTTCTAGTACTTTGAGAGGAAATAATAATTAATAAATCATTGCATTTGCTGAAAACCTTTGGAATTGTTCATCTAAAATCTCTTCCAGATCTCATGTTGTAGACCCAAATTGAAATGCATCCTAAATCACGTTAGAGACTGTGTTGTCTTCAAAGGCTGCTTGAAAAACACAAAGTCGAGACAGAATTTGCCAGCACAAGTGTGCTGCACACCACCCCATACACACCTCTGGTAGCTCCACAACCCGGAGACTGATGAGGTCAGAATTAACTATAGCATCCCAGGCGGGTGTTCATCAGATCACCTTACCCAAATCCTTCCAGGGGGAGGGGAACAGCTGGCTGAGCTGGACACAGTTCTTGCTCCTTTTCTGGCAAGGCACGTCCAGCTGGGGAGAGAAATATGTAAGACCACGCTGACCTCATTTGGTGGCAGCGGTAGTAAAAAACATGACCCCCCATTGCCACCCTTGGGTGTGCTGGACTGAAAGAAGTGATTGTTTGAAGGAGAGCTGCCTCCTTGCTGTCAGGGTGAAGCGGACAAGAAGTAGGGTTGTCATCAGCCCCTGGCCTGTGGGTGCTAAGGAAGAGCATAACAACAACTTCCTGAAGAATGAGATCCTGTCATAACCTCTCCTTGGGGTGTTTGCAAACTGAAGCTGCCGCATGGTGATGAACATGGGTAGAGGTCTGCATTGCTCAGTCCCTGACTATGCTAAGGACCCCCCTACAGCAGAAGATCAAAGGAGTTTGTCGCAAGGCCTGATAACACGCAGTGTGCGAGACACCCACCCCATAACAGACCCCTCACAAGGCTCAGGGGAGCGAGACACTGCCTGGGCCTTGTATGAACCCCGAATGAATTTCCAGTGCCACGAATGAAGCTTTGAGACATAAGGAATGCACCATGAAGGTTTCTCTGATGCTTTTCCAGTTCTTTGCAGGTTCACTTCTCATTACAGTGAGGAACAGTGTAGGCTTTCCATTGTTTCTGCCATAATCCTGGTTATTCTTTACTTACCTTTTCTCCTTTCCCTTGTATCCATAAACTCATGTGCGCTGTTAGCCAAAAAAAAAAGTATTTGTAACCTCCATGAAAAGTTAGGTAGATAAAAGGCATTTTACTCTGCTCCATGCCAGCTGTCCATACATGCACAGCACAGCTATTTTGGGGAGGATGTGAATAGAAGGGGGCTTTCAGCCTCGCTACATAATGAAAATGAATCAGCGCGACAGACCTACTCGTGCGCAAATGAACTGTCAACCTTATGCTGGAATCCCACCGCAATTACAAAAGCATTTTTCCTGGCTGTTCAGTGGGAGCTTCTTGTTGTGCTCCCGCCCTTGCCAACAGCGCGGTTTGTGAACGTTGAGCGGCGCTGACCACGCTCACCTCCCCGCGCAGTCGGTGGGAGCGCAGACCAGTCCCTCCCCTGCAGGACCCCAGCCCGGGCTCTCCCAACCAACAGGGCTCAGCTGTGCCGGATAAAGCAAATTTGTGGATTTCCATGTATACGTGCTTTTTTTTTTTTTTTTTTTTTTTTTCCTCCAGTACGGCAAGGATTGCCTTGGTTTGGCACTGCAAAGCTTTGCAAATACTTGAGACTTGAAACACGGGGGGGACACAGAAAGCAGAACTGCAATTCAGTGCTCCACTGAATCAACTATTTCACGTCAATAGAAGCCAGAAAGACCACAAATCTTCCACTGCTCTAATCTTTTAAATCACCTGGCTTGCTCACCTGACTTTTGAAATGCTGGGTTTTCAATACACCGCTTAGTTCAACTCACGCAGGGGGCAGTTTTGCTGTTAGCGCATCCTTCTTCTTCAGCGTACTGCGCCGGCAGCAGCCCCGGAGAGAGCCGTAACCTGCTCACCTGCGCTCAGGCTGCCTGTGCTGCCCACCCCTCAGCCCCGAGGGCTCCTCTCACGTCCTGAAGGAAACTCCTGAGCCACAACACGAAAAACACATGCAAAGCCATCCTAGAAATCTCTTTGCCCTCAAACGGCCAGCGGGATTTACCCTCAGCTCCCCCTCCTGTGCTCTCCTTTGCCGGCAAAGAAGCGGAGCGGCGGCTCCGCGCTGCCCTTCGCTCAGGAAAGTTTCCCCGCTGCGGGACGCCCGCCCGGGCAGGGCGGCTGCCCCCGCTCC
>NW_009647955.1:3574896-3623239 GCF_000708025.1 Charadrius vociferus
GGGGGAAGAGTGGAGGATTGCTGCGGTGGCTTCACCCTTGGCCTGCAGCGCTTGGCAGGAGGGGCAGCGATTTCATTTCTCACCCTATGCCAGCACGTCGCTAGCAGGAGGGAGTGGGCACCCTGAACCGGGGCCCTGCAGAGAGGGGGAGCACCAGCAGCAGCTGGGTGCCACTCGACGATGCTCCACATGGCGTATGAGGGTGCCAGTGCCAGGCTCTAATGATCTTCCTTCTTTCGATCCTCCAGCAGCTGCCCGGTGCACGTCCCAGGCCTCCCCTCTCTGCGTTGAGCCTGCCCTGACTTCACGCTCTTAAGATGGCAAACGGCCACAGCAGGCGTCAGCCCCAGCCCGGGGACCTGATCGAGATCCACCGGCCAACTTACCAGCACTGGGCCCTCTACCTGGGGGATGGGTACATCATCAATGTGGTGCCTCCAGGTAAGGCTGGTGCAGCCCAGCAGGATGCAGAGGGGACCTTGGGGTGACCTGGGAGCCTTGTATCCCTCCATGGGTCATTTGAGGACCTTGTGTGTGTAGATGGTGTTTCCAGTGCCAAGTCAGTGTTCACCGGAAGGGCCTGGGTGAGGAAGCAGCTCCTGAAGGAAGCGGTGGGAAACGACAGGTACTGCATCAACAACAAGTACGATGCCATCTACACTCCCCTCCCGCTGAAGGACATCATCCGGCGTGCTGAGCGCTTAATTGACCGGGAGGTGTGCTACGACGTGCTCACCAACAACTGCGAGCACTTTGTGACGATGCTCCGCTATGGCAAGCCTGACTCCGAGCAGGTAGGTAACACGGGGTAAGCCCTTGCATGCCTCACGGTGCACCTCCTTTCTGCTCTGGGTGAGCCCCTGGACAGGGGCACAGCATGCAAACTTCATGGGGACAGCAAAGCCCCAGGGCTGGAGTCCAAAATGTCACTGTCTTCGGCCTCCCCGGAGACCTTGGACTAGGAAGCTCACTACATGGTCTGTCTGCACCCTGACAGCGCCTTCTTAATGCCACAGCCTAAGGGTAAAAGCCTGGGTGTTACCCCTGCTGCTTATCGGTCAGGTGTCTCTCACTTATTTGTGTCATTATTTCTGCCTGCTCTTCATTAGCATGCCTGGGGGTGAAAAAAAAACAAAAACCAAAACCAAACAAGCAAGCTCATCATGTTTCCAGCCTGCCTTTTACTTTCGCTTTGTAGGTCACCCGAGGGGTCACTATCGCTGGTATTGTAACAGCTGTCGTCGGTGCCTTCGCCTTGGTGGGCTTGGCCTTGAGCAGACCCAAAGAGAGACACCACTGATGGGCTGCTGGGACCAGATTGGAGCAGGACCCAGGACATTTGTGGCCTCAACTGCCACCAACACTAACAACTGTCAGCCTTGCTGAGCGCTAACCTGTTTGTCGCATCTGCTTGTGCTTAATTTCCTGTGATGATTTTTTGTGGTAGTTTTGCAAGTGCCATCCTCACACCCCTGGTGCTATGCTGAGGACTGGTGCAGCCTTTCTACGCACATGCTGGTTTTTATTGGCCACGTACTGTGAGATAATTCTGTGAACAACCTATTTTAATCTGCTTAAATAAATATTTTAAATTGGATATTACTTTTGAATTAAAAAAAAAAAAAAGAGTAAAAAGTATTGCTGAGAGTTTATTGTGCGTCCTGTGGCTGAGAGCCTGTGCAAGAGGAAAGCCCTGGGTTCCTGGGCTGGGGGAGGGGGGGGAAGGGGGGGCAGACGAGGCGCACGCTCCGTGTGGGAGCCTGTGCCTGAACTGGGCTGCTCCTGCAAGGGAGGGAGGCAGGAAGGAAGGGCAGGTCTTGCAGACCACGTTCCTCGGTGTTTGAAACAAGTGCTCGGGTTTTGGTGTGACAGGGCTTTGCTCAGTTTTCTCCTGCCTGCAAAGCATCCCTTTCCCTGCCTCCTCTGCTCCCCTTCGGGAGCAGCAGGCCCCCAGTTTGGGGAGAGGGGGTCTTTTGTCTAGCCTATTCTGGTAGATGCCACTTATCATCTTTAATTTAAATAGGTGTACCACCATCTTCTTATCCTTTGGAGCTACTCCAGTCCCCAATGAGATTTGTAAGTCCTTCCCCAGTAAGTTCACTCCAGCCTCTGGTATCACTATAAAGTTGGTTATAACTCCTTTGCTGTTCTCCTGGATCATTACTTGTACCAGGAACCCTTCCCCTTTTATTCCAGCTATGCTAGTTGACTTGACCTCTCGGCTCCCGCGTCTACTAAAAAATACATATTCTTCCTTCTGGGGTCCTAATTTTAAATAATGAAGGTAGAGCCCCGACACCCCTATGCCTGCTCATTCCATCATCTGGAACACCCTACTCTCTTTTTGTCTCATTGGACATTCTCTTTAAAATGTCCTTCTCTTCCACAATAGAAGCACCCCTTGGGGTCCACATGCCACCCGGGTTGGGTCTCTCTTTGCCCTTGTTGGGTCCTAAAGCCCCTACGTGGAATGATGTTATTTGCAGACCACATGTAAGAAATCCTGTGTTGCTTTTGGCAACTGCCTGGGCTGTAGGAGGAGGTGAGAGCAGAACACTGTCTGTAAGAGGCTTGCTACTTTTATCTGCTCTTAAAGGGATCAGAAGCTT
Source organism: Charadrius vociferus (assembly GCF_000708025.1). Lineage (NCBI taxonomy): Eukaryota > Metazoa > Chordata > Aves > Charadriiformes > Charadriidae > Charadrius > Charadrius vociferus. The sequence continues at coordinate 3,577,506 of NW_009647955.1, forward strand.
TTTTAAAAAACATTTTTTAAGCATCAGTTTTTTCAATGTTTGAAACAAAGCCAAGGCTCCTGGTTGGGTTTTGTAGTGCCCTCTGTTATTACATTTAAATAAATTTCTTCTTTTTTAACATGGGGAAACATATTATAATCAAACAGCACCTGAAAGTCCTTTTTTGCTTCCTGCAAATGTGACCAAAAGTTCTTTCGTGGCTAAACTGGTGAGGTGGTTGGACAATTTGAAGACGAAAGAGCAAGTGCAGAGGGGCTCAGCATCTTGTGCCTGACCAGCAGCCGTGTGCCAGAGCACGCTAAAACCCCGTTAAACCGAGTTAAAGCAAGACACAAGGGTTAGCCCTGCGTTCTGCCGTGTGACGCCAAACCTCCGCCAGGACCGGCAGCGGCAGAGCACAAACGGCGGTGTCACATGCGCGTGTACAGCAGCCCCGGGGTCCTCTGCCTGTGGAAATGGAGGTGGGGGTATATCCCTGTCAGCGTTCCCAGCCTTGTCTCACGGCAGTCCTCCCGCTTTAAACTTTCTTGTGCTCAGAGCACCGTGTCTGCAAAAGCTGGCAAGGGAGAGCCGGGCAAGAATAGCATATGGGCCTTCTCAGATGCGTCATCCACTCCAGGATGCAGTAAAACAGGGATGACCTCATCCAGGAAACTTTCTAGTAGTTCTCAGAAGCGGCAGCGTTTCTCATAATGAAGGGGTTTGCAATTGCACACGGTCCTCTGCACAGCCAAGATTAGGTCTCTTAATTTGCATTGGCCGGGGGGTGCATTGACAGGATTTGGTGGAGCAGTGGCTGAAACAGGGAGTGAGACCATGATGTGGAGCAGCAGAAGCCACTACGTTGCTGTATTCAGTATTTTTGAGCCTTTGTAGGAGAAGTTGTACCAGCAGCTGAGAGAATAATCCTTGCCTGTGCTCTGGGACACAACCAGTGCAGGCCCAGTCTGCCCCTGAATGGCCGGGTTTGTGCAGGGGTTGCAAATATCTGAATATGGTGCACATCAAAGGATGAAAAGATGGGCTGTTCAGTGTAAGTCGGGGAAGCCGCCGGCACGGCGCAGACCCGCGCCTGGCTGCAGGGTCTCGCCTACTCCTCATCATTGTGTTCATAGGTGGGGTTAATGTAAATCTCATCCGTGCTTTTTGCTGCAAAGTCTTTTCCGTTTACGGGAGGCCAGTTGGGATCCCTCTGCAGCATCCTCTGCCATTTTCGATACTGGCTCTTCGACTGGTACCCAAACCAGGCTTTAAGCAGCATCCAGAGGCGCTTGTTCTGCAAGATAACGTCCTGCGGAGTGACAGGGTGCAGGGTCAGTGCTGCTGCCCTTCACTAGGAGGAAGGACCACTTGGGGACAAAAGCCATCCCTCACCGCACGTGCAACCCCTGAGCCCCAGGGGGGCACGGCGCTGGGTGCCTGCGTGCGCTCCCCTGCGGTACCACGGCTGCCAGATGCCACCGCCCTCATCCACAGGAAGGCTCTGTGCGGTTATATCAGGACAACACTGATCTGAGCCTGTTTGGCTGAAGGGGATAATCAAGGGGATATTCAAGGGGCGGTGGGATGACCCGGCACTGTTGCTGCTTCCCAGGACAATACCCAGTGCTGGACGCAGCCCGTGCCCCCACCAGGGGTGACGCAGCCAGCCTTGACCCACAGAACGATTTAGGGCTTAGTCAGTATTGCAACATCCAACGGCACAAGGCAGTGCAGGCTCTGATGGCTTGTAGAGCAAGAGGGAAGCAGTGGATTTAAAATCTGTGCCAAGCACACGACCCGTGCCGCGGTCTGGTCCCCCGCGAGCCAGGGCAGTGCGCTCCTCCTGGGCAGCTGCCCCTCCGCTCGCTCTCCCTCTCTAAAGGCTTAAGAGATGCGGTCTAAATAATCTCTGGTGCTGCACAAAATGGATTTGATTGACGCAGACTGAGTCTTATGGGGAAAGAAAAAAAAAAAAAACCCAAACACGAGGGTTTATGCTTCTGCAGGAGGAGAGCGTTGATGCAAATAGGGGTAGAAAGACCTGACTAGATGCTGCTCTTGTTTACCCGGGGGACAGAGGGTGAACAAATGCACTCACCTCCGTAAAAAAAGATATGCAAAAGGTGGCCAAGAGCATCAGTAAGATGTAAACTCTCCAGATCACAGGAGTGCAAAGAAACTGTTGGAAAATACATGAACAGCAATTAGGTTTAAATGCCTTGCCAAGATTTGCATCTATTCCTAATGATTTGAGAGGGTGACTAACATTTTCCCAGTGGCAAGCATGGAGGAGGCAGTAGGAAGTGACAGTAATTCCTTGTCGCAGCGATCTTGGAAGGTTTGATGCCAGATTCCCCATGGCACGGAGCTGCCTAAATCACCCTGGCTACTTAAGCTACTGCTAAAACCTGCAGATCAGGTGCCCCGGGCAGGATCCGCTGCCCAAATACTTCTGGGTAGCTGCAGCTAACGCACAACGTGCAGCTCCTCTCCCTCTGTGGACGCTCGCCCTAACGCCAGGCCCCCATCTGTACCCACCCCACGCAGGATGGCCGGGGACGAGCCCACAGGCCTCGGCCGTTGTCGGCAGCAGGCCCGGAGGCAGCTGCCTGCGCTGTGCCCTGGCTGAGCGCCCAGGAGACCCGCCGTCTCATGTCAGCTCACGCTGCTGCAGGAAGGGAGGGGGGCAGCAGCAATCCCTGCCCCCTCGCTTTTCTGGCCAGCGAGCCTCCTCGTGTGTGCGAAACCACGAACCGCCCTTTTGTTTTTTTCTGTTAAGAAGAAAAGCTGGGCAAGCCCTAAGCACTTTTTCCTCTTCCTGTTGCCCCCCAAGTCTTTAGAGGAGAGGAGGACTACCTCACTAATCAAGTCCTTGTCAGAAGGATGTTAGAGAAGTTTGAAAGGGCTGCGCAGGCAGCACGGTCCGAGATGACTGTAGCTGTAGCTTCTGCTCTGTAAGCTTAGGTGAAGGGCCAGCAAAACACGTGGCATGAAAAGGAAACGAAAAGGAAATGCACATTCCGCTTGCGCTTACCTGCATGGCACTGTACACAGCATCGATGTCGGCGAGGAAGAGGAAGAGGCAGACTGCAAGCTGGAGGGCCAGGAGGACTGAAAATACATCTGGGGAAAGAGGAGCATCTGTGGGCCTGGGAGGGAGGGGGGTTGGCGACCAAACTCTGCGAATGTGCTGACAGGAGCACCAAATGCTAATGTGGTAACACTGCCATCATGTAAAATGCCTCCCCACAAAAAAAAAAAAAAAAAAAAAAAAAAAAAAGAGCTGTGGAACTGAAACTAGAGGAACTACTCCCCAGCGGCCCATTGCAAACCTCACCACCCACACTGGTTGCTCTTGCACAAGTGATTTGGCATGTTCTGATTATTATAAAACCACAGAAAACTGCCTCGAAAGGGCACTGCTGTGTGCCACACCAGCACCCCTTCCCCTGCGCTCGCTCCTCCACGTGCTCGGCCATACACCCGGACCGCAGGCAGCAGAGGAGGCTGCTTGTTCTCGAGGGCTGCCCTCCCAGGGAGGGCCAGGGGCTTCTGCAACCCACACGGCACAAAGGTGGGCTATGCCTGTGCTTTGCAGAGGAAAAGTTTGGCTTTCCGTCCTCTTCCAAGGGAGCAGGAGGCCACAGAGTGATGGCAAATGGCTCAGACATCCTGAGGTGCCAAACTCCGGGCAATTACCTGGAGCTGGGTGTCTTAAAACTAGCTGGTTAATTGGGTCAACAGCCCCCAAGGGCCTCCTGACAACCTTCTCGCTGCCAGGGAGGAGAGGGGACAGGGCTGAGTGGGTGGCAAAACCAAGGGAATTGCCTTTTGCTTCCCCCTAGGGATTGTCCCCAAACACCGAGAAGCTGTGCAGATTTCTGAGCCAACAGGGTCCTCTGCCCAGTCCCAGCCCGGCTGCTTGCAGGGCAGCTTCTTTCTGGTCTCGCCTGTCTGACCAGTGCTCTGTGAAATGGGTTTGGGACCTGCCTTTTAAGAAAATACATAACAAAATCCACTCTCCTGAGGTTAAGCAAAGTCCTGCCCTCATCCATGAGCTGCAATTGCAAAGGAGCTATCAGTTAACTGACAGCGGGAAGGGCTAAATCACTTCAGCAAAACTCAAACAGAAAAAGAAAGGTTATTGTGAGAGGATTTTAACAGTGATATTATCACGGGCTTTTCTCTCTCATCTCTACGAACCAGCAAGGTAAGACTGAATCTCAGAGAAACCCTTTCTGATGCGTGAATTTCAAAACAAACACAGCTGATGCTCATATACTCTCTGTGTTCACAGTAATACCCAGTTCGGTTCTAAATCCCGCCCATCATCTTCCAGAAAACATACACTTTCCGAAACAAGATACAGTCTCCTTTTTCAGTTTCTTATCTCCAGGAAGAAGCTGAAATAAGCAGCGCTCACTGAGCTTTTTTAGGAACGGAGAAGTAGGAGCTCACATACACCAACAGTCACTTTACATGCCAGTCACTGATGTGGGTACAGACAAATCCACAGCACGCCTTCCCCGGCAGCCTCTACTGCCAGGGTTATTTTGGGGCAGAAATGAGAGTCTGTGGAGCACGTGTTACTCCAGCTCTACTCACAGTTGGTGTAGATGGGCTTCCGGAAGGGCTTTCCCTTGGAAAAGACGAAGGCCACGATGATGCAGTTGATAGAAGACAGCGGCCACAGGGTACTGTCTTCGTAACTGAGGACGGTGCTCTGGTCACCGCTGCTGGTACCGTTTCCCCCTGGGCTGGTGGAGGACACGGTCCCATTCCCCAGAGAGCAATGTCTGTAAGGTAGCACCCAGCATTTTGTTCCTGCTTTCTCCAGCAACCGTGAGCTGCAAACAGCAATTGCCTTTTCTTTCTGACCCAGCCTACTATAACCAGGTGTCACCCCCAGGAGTAAAACCCGCATGTATTAAAACAATACAAACCAAAAAAAAAAAAAAGAAACCCCTCAGCCGAATTTTCTGGTTTGTGCCAAAACTGTGGCTCTCAAGTGGGCAATGGCAGCAGTGTTCAAGACACGTGGCTACGAAGGTGCGTGCCCCAGCTGCCCGCACAGCGCTCCGGCACGCTCGCCCCGTGGGGCACCCGCGCAGCCGCAGGGAGACGGCCCTGGCTGAGCCCCGGTGTCTGGGAGCATCCCCTCGGAAATGCCTCGCCGGGACTCCTGCCCTGCCGGTTCATTTCTGCATGATGGTATGCCGGTCATTAATGTATATATTAGGATATATGTTATATACTATTGTACATATATAATACAATTCGTCTCTGGAATACAGAGAGAGACTTTCTGCCTTTCACAAACATGGAAATGAGCCGGTATCCGATCTCGCAACCCTTTTTTAAGCCAAGTTGTATTCCAGCAAAACCCGGCCCCAGGGCTGTTTCTCTCCCAGAGGAGCCATGCGGCTGCACCCCGGGAGAGGGGAGCAGAGGAAAGGGGGGATTGAGGGCGACCGCCCCCGCTGCCACCTGGCTGCCCTGGTGGTGGGCACCCATCGCATCATGGTGCAGCCCCATGGCCTGGCACCGCTGCTTCTCCTGCATCTCCAGCTGGGCAGCACCCTGCCTGCTTCAGAGGAGGGTTTTGAAAACCACACGGGTGTTACAGCCCTCGGGATGGCCCTTTAGATTTGAGTGTGGCATCTGCAACAACTTAATTCTGTCTTGGCAACACTCTGCTGAGTACACACAGAGCTGGAAGGGAGGGAGGGGGGGGAATGGTCCCACTCAGGTCCCTCAGTGTGCCCGGCTGCAGGCCATGGCAAGGCTGGTGTGTCCCACACACGCAGCAGCACCATGATCTGCAAGTCGGGGATCAGAGACAAAAAAGGGGACTTACCTCTGGCTGGCCAGTGCAACATACCAGCGCTGCTGCTTCACCAGAAGGAAGCCACAGGTTTGCATGATGATGGTAAAGCACACGTTGAGGATGATGGAGAGCAGCAAGGGAGGAGAGATGAGCTGGCCGGGAGGGCGATAAGGTGCCAGCTTTGGATAGGCTTCAGTCAAGCTCACTGGGGAGAAACCGAAGATGTTTGCTGTCCACGGCAGCCCAGCCCACCAGCATCCCTCTGCACTTGCTGGGCAAGCAGAGCCACACACAGACCCCCATCCGCTCATCAGAGGTGAAAGCTGCAAAGCCTGGCCCTAATAAGCAGGCAAGAAATGGCTTTGATCTCCACTGTTTGCCATCTGAACCTCTTATGAATCCCCTCTCAGGAGAACCCGGAGAGAAGATGGAGAATATCATCCCCACTTGCAGGTGGGGATCTCTGGTGGAACCTAAAAGCTGTATGTACTGAGTCTCACACCAGAAACACACAGGACACCAGGAGCTGAATTTACACTGCCTGAGCCCTACTGACAGTCACCAGAGCAACTGCTCCTCTTCCAGTCGAATCTCACATCCAACCCCTATCGGTTATGTACAGAGTTCTGCAGCCACGTTTGCAAAGCACTATAAGCCAAATCCCACACTCTGGGCCCCGGGAATTGCTCTAGCATCAATGGTCATGATGTTACTGAGAGCAGAACTTAGCTCCTCATTTTAATCTTTATTGGGAAATGAAGTCAACTATTTAGACTCAGGCTCTCGAAGAGACACAGCGGGTTTCCCCGAGCAGCTTACTTGTTAGGCACACCAAAAGGGTAATGACGACGTCTTGTATCAAATACTGGTGAATCCCAAAGATTTGCAATTGCTGGAACAAAAACAAAGGCAGGACCCCCTGAGAACCAATGTTGACTTTGGTGATACAAACTGTAGCATCGGATGCTATTTCAGAGCAACGTCGTACCAGCAACAGCAGCCTCGCGGCCCTGATGCAGCCTTGAAGCCCCATGTGCCTTTTCTTCCCCGCTGAGTAATACCACTAAAGATAAAAACCTACGAGGAGCACAGCGAACTGATAACGATTGGCAAGAAACACTTACCCAAAACAGCAGAGCAGTACCGACAAACTGAATCAGGCCGTAAAGGGTCAGGTATTTAACCACAGCGAAGGAAGCAACCAAAGCAGCTCGACCTTCCCTGCTCAAAACACAAAGCAAAGCTAAACCCCCCCTTACAGCTACAGCACTGTGCGTTTAGTGCTACAGAGGGTTTCTGCTTCTCAGGAGGGCAACTCCTTTTCCTTAGGATCTCTAAGAAGAATAGAAAACAGTTCCAATTCCACAGACAAATATTTTGGCCTTAAGATACTACAGAGCCACTTAACTACCCTTCATCTGCAGCGCTTTGTTTCTTTGGTTTTATTCTGCAGCTACGACGTTAATAGCTGGATTACGCTGCTGTCGCTTTTTCACTACTAATTTGCTCAACAGTTCTGGGAGCGCATGTCTACACAAACAAACAATTGTCTTTGCATACATTTGGTTAAATGGCATTATTACTGGCTGCTCCGTGACCGTGTGCAGCATACGGATATCAGTACTTTAAAGTAATGACACCCAATTCTATTCTGCGGTCACTGTTACTCCTGCCCTTTCATGCCGCTTTCATGCTCGACCTGTTCCAAAAATAGCATCAATCATGGGCAATGCTCTCCTAAAGCCAGAAAAATCCTCCCAGCACTGGAATCGGAGGATCAAAACCCCCTCTGCTGTATTTTATACAGTTCCTCAGGAATTAGGTTTGGTTTAACAGTGTGTTTGAGGGTAGCGCGTGCCCACTCGCGACCCCCCGTACCGAGCCGAGAGCAGGCGGCAGCACCCTGACACTGCCCCGGGGCAGCACCCACAGACTCACCTGATCAGCTCCGGCACACACTGGATGTTGGGGATTTGGGAGGTGAAAGGCGAGGCCACGGATGCCTCCTGCTCTGACAGTGATATCCCTGCGTGGGCCATTTTCAAAGCCTGAAATCCACAGGAGTAAAAGAAGATGGAGAGACATCCACCCCTCCCACCCCCAGTATGTTTACTGGTACTTTACAAGTTTTGCTTCAAGTGTCTTTTGTAATTGATCTTCCTCTATTCTGTGGCTCAGCTGATCTCATTTTCCAGACATCTTCCCTTCACTGGAGCTTAAATATTTCTTTTGTTCATTTAATCCCATTATACCTATTTACACTCCTTTGAACTACCCTGTATGCTCTTTCCTGCCCTGGAGTTTGTGCATAACTCTCCTGTTAAACAGTCTCCTAAAGCATTTAAATTACCATTTTATCCTCTTTCTATTCCTTTCAATCTCCAGTTCATATTTCTTTTATTGCTGTCTTACAAGCTCCTTGTCACCTCTGGTTTAGTGCTCAGGTGTAGGCTATGGACAACTTTTTCAAAGCAAGGTAATGCATTATTATAAAGTTACATTATGATAACATTTATTATAATACTATAATAGATATCAATAGGTTTTTTTATGGCTAAGACCCTCAAATTTACAATTCTAAATTTGTCCAAATGTATAAGAAAAAGTCCCTTGCCCTATTTCGGGGGGGGGGGAGGAGGGGGCCGGAATCAAATCTGTAATCCTCTAATATCGTATATGTTAGTATAAAAAAAAAAAAGAACGTAAATAGTGTTTCACAGGGACACACTGACCAAGTGTCCCCATGGGCTACCTCAGGAAATGCTAGTGACAAGTGGTGTTGGGCAGCCTCTTGTCACAGCACTCCTTAGGTCGAAAGAGGTGAAATTTAACAAGGGGAGATGAGCTCCTACATACCCCGCAGTCGTTGGCGCCATCACCACACATACCCACGTAGTAACTGGTGGAGGAAGAAGAAGGAAAACACATAAGTCTCTCATGTAGCTGTTTGATCCCATGGTGGGGCACCCGCTGACTTAGCACTTGCGGGGACATCAGAGCAGGGACTCGTATTGGCCCTGGAGAAGGCAGCGGCGGTTTCCAGAGGACAAGTTGCATACGGGGAGAGGTTGGGGCAGAGTACACAGAGCAAAATTAGGGTGAAGTTTTGAAAGAGGCTGTAACAGGAAAGGGAACACTGCCACTTTATTCCAGACAGTGTTTTCCCCTTGGTACCAGGGGCCACAGAAAGGGAGCAGGGTGTGCACGTTTGCAGCAGCTCCCATGGCTGCAGCTTGGATTTTATTAGCATTTTCTCCTTGATGGTTTTTTGTAGACACAAAGACACGGGAATTGCTGAAATAATACAGTAGCTCCCAAACCACCACATGCAACGTCCCTCTGAGAGGACAGGGAACTTCATCCCCAGAGGAAGCACCTCGTAACCAATAATTAACTGTTTCTTTTTCAGAAAGATATCACATCTTGTTGACGCTTAGCAAGCGATAGCTACAGTTAGCGCGAGTCCTGTTTGGGGGGCGGAAACATTCCTTTGGGGGACCTGAAGGAGCATCTTTGGGGTCAAACTCCCAACTGCGGCAGGTTGGTTTCAGCCAGGACAGCACCAGCAGCCTTGCGGGAGCTGCTGGGGCTGGGGGCTATTTGTACATGTGGGGGTCTGCCGCTGTATTTTTATCTCAGCCTCCTTTAACGCCACCTTCTGTACTGCACCAGCGAGAAGCAGTGGCTAAGTCTGGGTGAGGGGTGTGGGTACTCCCGATGCAGAGGGATCCCCGTAAGGGAACTGGGAGAGAGGCAGCCACAAAGGATGCGAATAGGGATCGCATCTGGAGGAAGGAAGGGTCAGAGTAGCGCTAGCTGGGATGATATCACTTCAAATAAAACACATTATCGGTTTGGTCCAAAAAGAGAACAAAAGAGAACCTTACTTGAGTTTCTGAAACTCTTCAACAAGGCTGGACTTCTGGCCAGGAGACATCCTAGCAAAGACAGTCGCGTTCACCAGTATCTGCAAGGAAGAGCAATGGGCTGCCTCAGGCAGGCGTTTGTGCCTCCATCACTCCACTGCGGCAGGATCAGGCCTCCCGGATGGGTGCCTGGAACTTGCAAAGCCCTCTAGTCCCGTCTCCCAAACCCTACCATGGTTTTGCTACCCTTAGGGTTCAGATTTTCTCCAACACCAGATTGATCCTGCTCTGTTTTCTGCCTCGCCTGCTCCGTAGGAGGTGCTGGGAAGCCAGCGATCACCGCGTGCTCTGCAGCAACCTTTCGAGCAGCAAGGCGTTATAAGTGTTTCCCAAGAGCAGAACAGATGGCTGATGACAGCAGCAATAACACTGCTCAGCCTGAGGTTTCTCCTACCTGAAAATCTGGCCAGAGAGTATCCAAAAATCCATCCCAGCACCAGCTATTTGACAGACTGGGTGACAGGAGTGGAAGATTTCTGCTGCTAGATGTGGGTATTTCATGTTCCCGATGCCCCTGCTGAGCAGAAGCCACTGCCAGCTACAGTAGTGGCACATGGGAATGGGGTTGATGTTTTTAATTAAACTGAAATTGAGAAGGTGACCATGGAGTAACTCCACTGCGCAGCTGCTCACAGCACACAGCCGTCCTTGCCATTTGAGGTCTTAGAAGATGCTGAAAGCAAGCTGTTTGGGTTAAACCTGGGGCATGGTGTGATGCTGCCCAGAGTTGTCAAAATGTGAAGTGACAACACTACAGCTACAGACAGAGAAACACCTTTTTCGAGCTGGAACATCACTGCCACTTTATAAAACAGGGAGGGCAACTAAGCACTTTGTTTCCTCTGAACTTACTTTCGGCAGCAAGCTGTAGAAGTGCTTTATAATAACCTGATAGGACTTTCCATTCATTGCAAAATGGTAGTCGCAGGTTTCTCCTTCCAAGGTGATCTTTTCCTCAGTGTTAGCACATACCTCCTAGAAATAAGACAGCATTTATTGTCAGACTGAGGTCATAACATGCCATCTCACTTCCACCGTGCCAGCCTCCCACCAGGCAAGCAGGGACACAGCCTTCCCCAGCATCCTTTTGTAAAACTTTACACCTGGCAGGACTTGATTTTCTAGCTGTGTTTCCACATGTGACTAATCCCCATTAGCTGCAGGCTGCTGGTTTAGACACTGAAGTTTGGCCCAGCACATAGTCACACAGACCGGTATCTATAATTGCATTAATTCGGCACACTTCAAGTGTGATCAAAGCAGCCACTGTGTCTGCAGAGCCTTGACAGTTATTTGTGTAGTTATTTTGCAGTTGCCCTGAGCAAAGAGCCACTATATTAATTAATTCTCCCTAATAGGTGCATGGTCCATACCACACCTCCATATACCCTGGGGTAGACAGATACAAACTAGCCCCCAGGTTTCCTCTGTTCCTCATCCTTAGCAAAAAGCCCAGGCCTAAGGAGACTGGACATTAGACATTAATTAGACATTAAAAGCTTTGTGAATTCCCCCTGGGACCCGAAAGCAACCATCCCTGGCTGTGCTTACACGGGGAGCAGCTGTGTTTGCTTTGCTCTCTTCTGCCAATCGCCAGGTGATGGAAGCTGGAGCAGAACCCTCCGGCTCATTTGCTTCGATGAGGATGACTTTGCTGCCCATGTGAATCATATCCGCGTTCCTGGCCACCGTGACAGCTGTCTGTAGGTTGTCCCCTGCAAGGATAGCGGAGAGGCAGGCTCCTCACTTCTGCCATAGCACGGTGGCAGCCCAGGTAGAAACCACGGACGTGCAATGGAAGATGCTGGAGGAGTGAATCACTCCCATGTGCCCCGCAGCAGCCTGGGGGCATTTACCTGTGACCATGACACTCCTGATGCGGGCAGCAGCAAGCTCTTGTAGCACAGGCTTTGTATCCTGCTTCAGGCGGTTCTCCATCACCAGGAGGCCCAGGAACACCAGCCCGGACTCTGCCTCCTCTCTTGGAGCAAGGACAGAAACACACGTGCTGTTTCCCAGGGATGGCACAGGGAGCGAGGCTCTCCCTGAGGTTTTTGTTCAACAGAAGAGCCGGGCTTGGTGGGAAACACGCTTGCTCCACAGGGAAACACAACGGCTATGAGTTCAGGACAAGCAGTCCTCAGCAAGAGCCAACATTTCTGCAGCCTCAGCCAAGCTGCTGATCCACTGCACTACTGTCTCTGGGAAGGAGCAACGCAGCAGAGGTGTGTGTGCAGAGAGAGGGACAGGGATTTGCAGGAACTGGCTGGCTGAAACCCACAGATTATGGCACACAGAATTTCTATTGCAGTGTCAGTCCATCGCCATATAGAAGCACAATAACCAGCCGTCATTACCCTTTGATAACAGGGTCTGAAATTCAGCTCAGTGAGCCTTGGACAGTAAAGCAGGCAATTAACAGCGCAATCAGCATCTGCTGAGGGGAAGGTGGTATGTGGTGCAATTTCCCAATAGGCTTCCTTTGGCAGGAGAGGAGGGGACAGTTTGGGGCAGGTTGTAACAAGTAGATGGGAAAGCAACCCCACAGCAATACCCACGGCTCATCAGCACGCCTTACCTCTGCACGTTGCTCAAGTCTACATCCTTTCCTAGGTTTAGCACTTTATGGGCCAGGGCAATGACTCTGAAGCCTTGGCTTGTGTACGTCTTGAGCTCCTTTAAGAAATCAGCTGGGACTGTTTACAGGAAAAAAAGTTTCATGGTTAGAATATTCCAGCCTTGCTGACTGCTTTTCTAGGGTTAAATGCCTGTCCTTTAAACTGCTTCATAGCCTGAGCTACAGCACTGCGGCCTCCCATACAGGTTAGCTGGTTTGTACCAAGGCTGTGTACCGGACTGTGGTGATCTATGCATCTATTTTATACATTTTTAAATATGTGTTAAGGTGCAGGTAGATAAGGTGAATTACTGGGCAGCAGACAAATGAGTGACTTCATAATTCTGTCCTAAGATTTACTGTATACGTGCTGAGTGACTGAGGAAATTGTTTTTGTGTTTATGCCTTAATGTGAGAATTCTCCCAAATCCTAAATTTTCAATTCTCTGATCATTCCTGTGACTCTAAAAGCAAAGAGTTCCTTTTAACTGTGCAGTATTTTGTACTCACTACGTACTGCAATCACAGCTTTACAGCGCGGTATCTAATTATTCATTAAGCTGCAATCAATGTAGAAACAATCAAGACAGGATAAGAGGAGCTATTTAGAAACCTGAGAAAGAGGAACATAATTTTGATGACATTTTTTCTTGCTGATGTTGACTTGTTTGGAGCCTTGTGTCATTAGATCTTAGGTGGTTCTAAATGAAATCTTTCCTTTGTCCCTCAAAACCAGTCAGTGCCACCCTAAATAACAAACCACAGAGCCACAGACCATTGGTACCGTGTTTGCCTGGCAACCTTCTGAAGTATTCAGTCAATGTCACCCAAGTTTCAAGTCTGCAGACAAATTTGAGTATAAGCTTATAATGTTGTTCAGATACAGAAAACAAAAGCCTATGTTTACTTGCAGAGAGAGGACTGAAGTCTTGGCTCGAGTGTTAATACCAATTATCCTTAATAACAGTAATTTGCATGTCCGCAGCAAGTTTCCCATCACTGAGATTTAAAGCCCTTGCAAGCTGGGTCAGTAACTCAACGCCGAATTTACAGGGCAATAAATTAGCAGGAAATTTAAGAGCTTGTACAGCACAACACACTTGCTGTGGCACACATGGTTACCATGATCCTGCATCTGCTCTGGGTACTTTGACATATCAACATTATTTATGCGCTATATCTTCTGCTGATGCAAGTCAGCTAAGGGATGCACAGGGGCTGAACCTCAGGCTGTGCATCCCGCTAGCTCTTGGGCTGTCTGCATCTCTAACTTACAAACAAGCAATGAAAACTTGTTTGTAGTATTAACTAGTGACATTTAACAAGCCCAGGGCTTGCTTGTGGGAAGAGTCACACACAAGGAGTTGCGGTATGGCCAGTGCAAAGAGTGAATGCTGCAAACCTTTTAAGATTAAAGCCCCAACATAAACTCTGGTTTGGATTAAGTCCAAATAAACACTGTAAAGTTGCCCTTCCCCAATTCTGTACCAGTTTCTGGTCTACAAAAGCTGGACACTATTTCTGGTGCTCCTTTCATGTACAGGTCGTACTGCTCTTCTCCGATCTTCTGTGAAACAACAGACATCCTTTGCAGCCCAGACGAAAATGGGAATTGATGCAGGATTACTATTCCTTCCGTGGGAGCCTGGAGAAGTCAGGAAAGCAAGATGATGAGTCATTGATTACACAATGCAAATCCGTTCTGAACTTCAGCTCATTGGAGGCTTTCTTGCTAAGGTGATTTATTATTAATATGAGTTTATGTCACTTTTGTTGCCTTCTGGCTATAGGATCAGATTGCTGATTGCAAGTTTAGGAACTACAGTCTCAACAAGTCTGTCTTCCCAGTGTAATTCCCAGGAACCCCAATGGTTTTCTTTATCTTTATCTGGTTTTCCAGGCTTTGTCCCATCCTTTCTCTTAATCACCAAGTATTGATGTAATATTCCTACATTTACAGGCCTGGGAACTGAAATTTGATGTGTTACAGTGACATTATCACGGGAACGGAGCAATCATAGGAACAAGGTTGATTTCCCTGTTGCCACAGCACTGTCTTCCCAGTATTGCTCGCAGAAATCGCATTCCTTCCACTGGGAGGATGCTGGCTGATTCAACATTTGGACTGGAAACGCAACAATTTTTAACTGTCAAAATGTGGAGCTTCCCAAGTGTACTTTTAAAAGGAACAGTGAAGCAAATAACCCTGTGCTTTGGGGTGATGCTGATAAATCTGCTAGTGGCATTGCATGACCATTACCAGCAGGACTCATGGACGCACATCCACACTTCTAGCTGAAATGCCTTGCCTCCTCAACTCATGTTGCTTCCTCCTGCAGATGAACTCATGCTTTCAACATTTATTCTGTTTACACAGCTTCTTTGCATTATTTTCCACTTAAACCGAGTGTGTAGTTTCATTTTGCCAGCAGCTTTACAGGGTGAGGACTCAGAGAAGTCTGTATCTTTTATTAGCATAAATAGCAGAGTTGGAAATGTGGGACTTCCAAGGCCCATGAAATGCTTTAGATGCCACTTCAGAGCAGCATCTCCACTTTAATCAGAATTTGCTTTTCTGGTCCTGTGCTTCCAAGGTGTTTGGGGGAAGATGCAACACAGTACCAAGAGTGGTTGAAAGGCATTTTGCAAGCGCTAGCCCAGGTAAACGAATAGCGCACATGCTAGCAGTTTGCGTATGCTACAGGCTGAAAACACAGAATATTAATTCTCAGAAAGAACTGGACTTACACTGCTGGCCTTCGGCCCCGGTCTGACAACGCAGGTGTGGAGAGCACCAGCCCCGTCCTGAGCTGTGCTTGAGTCATCTATCTCCTGTACAAGGAAAAGTGTTATTTCTGATACTTTTTGTTCGGCTTCACACCTGTCTGTTAAAGCAGGGCAGCAGCGCATGGGAGATTGTTTCCCCCTTACTGTTAGCACCTAGTTGCAAAGTGTTTTGTTCTGATCTAATCGGTCTTCCTATCCATCATCAGTGACAGCCTTCCTGCAGCCGTGTCCTTAGCAGAAGCCTATGTGGCCCTGTGTCTTTTGACTTGGTGAGAATAAAAACCTGTGTCAAATTTTGTGGTTTCTCTAAACTCAAGTTCCATATAAATTTAATGCTGTATCAAATATGAAGGGAAAGGGAAATAATTATCCTTATCTTGTTGGTTTTATCTTCTGGGCTCACTCCTGCTTTTAAAGACTGACACTGAAGTTCTGTGCAGAAACAGGGTGGTAATTTTCAGTGTAGGATGCTGCTAGCCCTGCAGCTCTGTTACTTTACGTGCTGCCAAGGCTCATTCACCAATCTCTCACCTCTCCCCAGACCTCTCTGAGACTTGCTGTTCACTCAGCTGGAGGCTCCAGCCTTGGTTTCTCCAGAGGGATGTCCCCTTGCTAATCAAAGATAACAGACTCTCACGTAAGGGCATAAAATCCTGACTGTGCGTTTCCTTGGCTGACTTGCGCTCTCTGCACCACCTGGCCAATGGTGTGGTCTGATCATCTGCTTCCAGCAAGCAGCAGCCAAGCTCCCCCCCTCTGCTTCCTCACACTCCAGGGTTTCCCAATCAAATTAAGAGAGCAAATGCAGGCAGCCCCAAGGAAAATGACTGCTGGACTGTCAAAAAAGCAGCCGCAGTGCTGCAGATCTCTCATGAGGTTAGTAGAAATAACAGAGCAAATTCCAGCTGTTACGACCAAGACTGCTAAGGATTTTCCCTCACGGGTGTGTATTTGAGCTTGACTGGTGAGTAAAACCCCGTGGGCCGGGCTGAGGGTGTCTGTGCTTTGGATGCGTGCAGAGAGCGTGAGTTACATTACCCAGTGTGTGCCCTCAAACATTTTCACGTCCAGTGGATCTCCCTGAATCTTCTTATCCAAAACCACCAGTGAATGACAGCTCGCCATGGCTCCGCACACAGGTCCCCAGGGAAGAGGAGCGCTGGATGGGAACTTATGGATTTTCTGAAACCTGATTAAAAGCAGAAGGTTAGTGGGACAGCTTATAAGAGGGATGCAGGGACACAAGCCCTCAGCTAATGCATACAGGTGCTGCTCTGCTGCATTCAGTGGAGCTGAGCCCAATAACTGCAAGCAACACGCTGTCCTACTCATCCTTCGGATAACAGGTTGGATTCATTCAGGAGGCCAAAAATTACCCAATAATTCATTGGCACGAGTTCAACTTCATATGATGTAACTGAGGCAGTAAAACACTAGGAGGCAGTTGCTGTTTGGTGTTAGACAAAGCAGAGACGACACCGTTGGAGGGGAAACCACTTGCAGCAGGAACAGCACAGAAGTTTGGCGATGTGCCCTAGGAGATTTGTGAACCTGCAGTATGGAAAAGGGGTTCATCTGCTTGGACTGGTGCTGTACACCCACCAGGGTGGATAAGCCCCGTCAGCCCATTCTCAGCACCCCTGGAAGAGCCAGAGGAGCCCGACCGTCACTTCCAGCTGTGGATTTTGCACCTGCATAGCGACAGACACCAGAGGATTGTCCCTCACACCTTGCTTTTTAAAATTATTAAGTTGATTGACTCCTATTGAGTTACACCAAGGCACGCTGTCAAAGATCCGTGCCCCAATTTCTTTGGGGACGATTTTCTTGCAGAAAGCCTGAAGGTTTATTCCCTCCTTGGCCCCGCAGTACAGACTGAACACATGCGGAGCTGGGCTGACTGAAGGCTCTATAATTTCGTCATGGAAGTTATTTCTCAGTCCTCTCCTTTTTTCTCTGCATTTTTCCCTTCTAAGAAACTGGCTGGCTGACAAGCTGTGTCTGCCAGACCACAACACAGCTCATTACTATTTAGGCTGGCATGTTATGGGTAAATTTAGATAGGTTTTATTTACATTTGATCACCGCTAGCTTCCCCTGTTACTGACAGAGGCACAGTGAAATGCAGCTGGAAGCGAGCAGCATGAAGTCTCGCAGCCCTATTAAAAGGAACAATGAATCCGGGACCTGTTGTCCCTCTGGGCAATCAAAGTCTGTTCTGTTTCCAGCAAATTACACCTTGTTTCCAGCCTGGTCATAATTGGCTTATTAATTAATTAGTACTTGAGAGACACCGTGAAACTGCTAAACACCACATAAAAACAACAAACGTTTATATCTTATTAAATGTACAATAGGATATTTTGCAAGAGGAATGAAATTCCTTTACTGTCATTGCCTTGCAGCATTCAGCTTAGCCGACAGCCAGTCTTAGAACATGTTTAAAACTGTGAACATTTAAGAAAGCGTAATTATGCAAATAGGCTAATGAGATCAATGCAGACAGCAATAGCTCCTCCTTGCGTTTTGGCAAGCATTAGCACTGGTTCCCAGCTGGGTGCAGATTGGACATGTCTGCAGAGACAGCCTTATGTTTTGGCATCTTACAGAGGTTTGTTTTTCATGGGGTTTTTTTTGTTTGGTTTGGTTTTGTTTGGGGTGGGTTTTCTTGGTTGTTTTTTTTTTGTTTGTTTGGTTGGTTGGTTTTGGGGGGGAGGGGGTTGGGGTCTTTTTTTGTTGATTTGGTTTTGGGTTTTTTTTTAATTACATGACCATACACGTCCAATTTTCTGCTGCTGCTCCTGTGAGCTGACACTACCTGCAAGACTGCCTTGATGGAAATCCTTCTGGCACTACCCTGAGCTATCTGCCTTTGGTGGGCTCCAAGCCCATTCAACACCCAGCGATTCAGTGCAGTCTGCCTGCTGGACTGGAGCAGGGGCCAAGGAGACACTGTGCTGCGTGCCAGCGGTTTGCTCCCACTGGAAGAGTATTTTATTGGTTGACACTTATTAATTTCTTCTCATTAATTTGGATCAAATAGTAATTTTCTCTGTCCTTTGAGAAGGTATTGGGAATGGGATTCTACTCCTCTCACAATGAATTCATCCTTTCATTCGTTATGGCATAATTACCTCTGGGGTGTTGAAGTATCTGATATATTAACAACTACTAATGAAACCTGGGAGTTGATATGGGGTGTGTGATTTGTCCTGGCCACTGCAAAAGATTAATATGTTGAGTTTGGCATAGCATGCACTGCAGAGCTGAAGTCTTATTTTATTACAGTAATATGAATTCAATAGTATAATTCTGGATATAGCCGATTTAATGTTTACATAGTGGTTATTTCTTGAGGATTTCAACGGTCTTTGGGGTTGGAATTGAGATGGAGCCTGCCATGGGTTTGAGGGAGTGCTGAAGTTCTGAAGGCCTGATCTTTGGTCTCATGGACTTATTTCATGGCATTTACAGAAGGTAGGTGAGATTTGACAGGCACCAAAGCCGGCAACACTTAATTTCAACAGAAGGAGCATTATCCTAACATTTAAGTGATGAAAGGTTTATTGACTAGGTTAAGAATATTTATTGAACTGTGCTGAGAATGACATAATTGATAAGCTCTGTGCGTATTCTCCAGATCCCCCTCAGGGTAATTAAAAGCACTTATGCTGCTCCTGACTTCTGTTTGCCTTGAATTAGCAGCGACCTTTACAGCTACGCCTGCTACAGCAGCGCCCAGATCCCCCCTCCGAGGGAAGGGGCTGAGCAGGGACACCCATTGCACTCTGCCTCCCCAAACACACCCGAACATCTTTTGCTGCCTCTCTGTATCCTATGCAACTGCCTTCCTCCTAACTAGACATTTGGGCAGTAAATTCACACTGGAGATTAGTTTTTCCTAAATGAAATCCTTCCTTACTGTCTTCCCTCTGAAGGGATGATGCCCCACAGGTCCAGTCCATCTTCTGTCAGCGTGCCTGTCTAAATTAAAATAAATATCTAGTTAACCTGCTATTGCCCACACCTTCCTCCTTCCACATCCCCAGAAGTCCTTCCCTGGCTCCTGGGCAGGGTAAGGAAAGCCTCCTGTCCGCAGCGTGACCCCACTGTCTGGCATTTTCCCTGGGGTTAGATCAGGGCAGATAGGGTGGGGGAAAAAAAAATATCTCATGTTCCTAGCAGCCCCCAGTGTCTTTCAGCACACCAGGAAGCGCCTTACTTTGTCAAAGCAAACAAGGTTGATCTGTCCGCAGATATTAATCCTCTCTGGACTGATGCAGAAAATCTTCTTTTTCTTCAGCCTCCTTTGCGCATAAACAGTGCCTGTTGTCAAGGCAGCGGGGATAGTGGGAGGCACAGCCACGGTGAGGAGGAGGAGGGCCATAGCCACCACGTCTGCCACCGGCTTCTGCAAACAGGGAGAGCAACAGGGGCCGTGGGGTGGGAACCACCGCTCTCTGGGTGTCCTACCCTCCTGCCCAGCAGCGATGCACCCCAAGCTCTGTCCCTGGGGACAACAGATTAATTCTGCTTTGTTCTGTCCATCTCCTCCTCCCCCCTATTTCCAGCATGTGAAAAACGGATTACAGAAGTGAACAATGTTCCAACAAGGGACGGAGGGCTCAGAGCTGGCGCCTGCAGCGTGGCGGCATCCGTCGTACTTACCTTGTGGGACACAAACACACACACAGTGTAGATGAGTCCAAACACACCAATGGCAGAGAGGCCTACGATGAACTTGAAGGCATCTCTGTAGAGTTTGAAGTTCACTGGCTTGGGGTAGAGGATGGATCTCACCAAGTCACCTTTAGCTGTATTGAACCCTGCATGAAGACATGTGCCATACACTGCGTACATGACATAGCGGTGTCATACTGCATCGGTGCTGTTCGAAGACAGATAACATCGCACAAGCCTTAGCCATCAGGTGGCAACCAGCACTTGTTGGGGACAATAGATCTGTGCTGGATTTGAACTACAAAGAGAAACCAGCTCTCCTACCAGCCTCTGGGGCCGCCACTTTCCCTCTGCTGGTTGGCAAACGATAAAAGAAATACCAGTTTGCAGCACGACGGCTCTCGCTGGCCCTCTGCCCATCGCCTTCGTCTGTATGACTTCTGTCCCGCAGAAGAGGACGTGTCTCCGATAGTCCTCCATGCTGTGGGTTTTCCAGGGCATTGGACTCTCCACAAGGGGCAAGGGGGTTTTAGTAACTGGGATGCTTTCACCTAAGAACAACAGCATGCAGCTTCACTTAAATGGGACTTAAACATCTATCAGATTCTGCATATTAGAAAGTGACAGCACCCTCCAGGTGCTCAAGTTTGCCTGACTAATTAGCTTGCTTACGTACTTACACATGTGGATTTATTGTGACAGCCATTATAGTTCTAGTTGCAAAGTACATCAAATGGCTTCTCTCAGAATTTTTTTTATCAGTGGGCTTGGGCCAAATTTTGCCCTTGACCCAAGTTCATGCCTTGTAGCGCTCGATGTTTACATGTAACGTTGCCCTCTTGAACAGAACTGCTGCAAGTTCAGAATCCAAAACCTCAATCAATACGTATTCAGTGCATGTGAGTAGTTTCACTTTCTATTTCTGTCATTTTATTAATCCTACTTGTTTTCAATGTGGATAAGAAATGCATATTACACAATGGCAGCGTTCAAAAATCCAAGACAACTGTGAACTATTCAAGCTGCAGTTTTTCTACCTCCTGCTGTAAACTATTCTAATAAATAGTAAACTATTTGCTGTCAGAACAAATAGAGACATCTCCCTGACAGACAATCTGCACAGGGTGTTGGCATTTCAAACTCCAAGGCTGCACCTGTGAGCATCCCTTCATTCACAATGCAGTTTCCATCAATCAGCACAGCATCACATGGGAGAGATAGCTTTTTTCCATCTAAAAGAAACATGTCTCCAGGGACTAAATAACGAGACTCCAGCTCTTTACAACCTGTAGAACAATACAAAAATGAACTTTACTCGTGCACAAATTCTGGGCAATTAAAAAAAGTCTCAAGGCACACACATCATCACCAAACTTCTACACTGCATGATTTAAGGCCAGCGCTTCTTGGAAATAATGCTGACAGAAAAGCCACAGCACAAAGATCGGCTCTTGTCTAAGCATCTCCCTCCAAGTGGTTGTCTCCAGTTTTATTTGCATAGTTTCCATAAAACACTCTGACCAAGAAAACCTACCGAAGGCCTTTACATCTCCCATCACCCTAACAATTGCCCATCTCAACATCTTTAGGAGGCAAAAATAGCTATAACCCCGATTTTACGGCAAGGAACCGAGATGCGGGAAAGAAAGCGCACACCTCAGTGAGAGCCATATATCTAGACTCCTTGAAAATCACTCAAAGTTACTTGACAATATTGTGAAAGTAGCCTATAGCAGAGCAGGGAAACAGGTCTCGGAAGGCCAGAGTTGTTATCTAGTTGTTTGTTTGTGAAATTAAGTTTTCCAAGCCAATCTCGACTCTTAACAAATTACTAGGTTCACCTGTATCATTAGAGATGCTGCAGATACAGATGCCTCATTACTGCACCACATAGGCTGTGCCCACACTTCTCACTGCCGTGCCTGGCTCACCTCCCTCTGCCCCATCCCTGCAGCTTGCCCTTCGTGTTTCAGCTGTAGAAATCAACAGGAGCTATGCAATTCTGGATACATTTCAACATGTTAATTATACAGGCTGGGGAGGAAAAGGAGAGGCAGATGACTCACCTTCACTCTTCGTGCAGACTGTAACCTGGACTTTGTTGTGTTCCTCAACGAGGTCGTGCAGCTTGGTAGATTGCTGTTGATGGGAAAGCAATTGTAGTGTTGAAACCCCAATACTGAAGTGCAGCAGTAGGTTACAATTCAGTGATCATGCTAACATCACAGAAACTGAACTCCGCTGAGTTATCCAGGGGAGGTTCCACATCGCTTGTTAGAGGTCAGGGTGCAAGTTCACAGAGTTAACCTAGAACAAGTTGTCGTGGGAACATAGACCTAATTTTCTGTTTGCTTCTGATTCATGCCACTGTATCTCCCTCGGCCCTCAAGGGACTACTCCTGCTTCATGGCAGAGTAAGTCTCCTTAGCTGCAACACTGCTATCTGCAGTTCCTTAGGAGAGGGTTTCTTTGTGCTCAACAGTTTTATCCTTGCTAGGAGGCTATCAACAGGAAAACCAAGTTGTAAAGACTATTGTTACAAAACTGCCATTGCAAGAGGAAAAACAGAAATTCTTATTTAGCTGGCTCTGTGCTTTGCCAGTTTTGCAATCTAATTCAGACAATTACATGTCCCGAGTTAATGATGAAGTCAACTGTCATTGCAAGGCCATCAAAGAGACTGCCTTATCTTGATTTAAAAGTTGCAATTGAAAAAAAAACTAATCCCCGAGTGTGGATTTCTTCATTAGCATTGTTCACTTGAAGATGTCAAGACAGTTTGAAGAATATTTGGAGGCCCAAACATTGCGATTCCTCCTGCCAAAATTATCAGTGCCACAACAAAACCAGCCTTGCCAAAGAACGCTGAACAGACCATAACCGTTCTTCGTTCTCTGCGATACCAGGACGGATGGCAACACTTTAAGTACAAAGGTGCGCTCAAAGAGATGTGAGTGCTTGTTCAACACGGGAGTGCTAGTCAGTGCTAGTCATCCTACAGGTATTAGTCAGAGATACAAAAGCGTGATGCGCAGCCAACACACCTGTGGCTGGCACAAGGCCCAGCTATTCACAAAGCCCTTTCTGAGACCAGTGCGAGGGCTGGAACAGGGCAGCGGGGGCACGGGAGCGCCTCGTCAGCACCTTGAGCAAATACCACCCCAAGCCCCGCCAGCCCCGGGGCCTGGGACCGACGCAGGGAATGTGACGTTTGCCTCTCCCAGCCCAGGGAAAAGCAGAGTTGATTCAAACAAAAGCCAGCTCCTGGAAGGGCACATTATTCCTTTCTCCTGGGCAGTACTTCTCAGAGCAGTTTGCTATACCACCTTCACAAGGAACCTTTCAAAGAGCTGAATCTTGCCCTTCCCCAGTAATTCCATGCAGGAACAATGATTTTAGCGGTGAATTTGGAGGCAATGTGAGCTGTGCGTGGCTCTGAAGCAACACATGAGCATGACAGTCAGGCCAGCGCATCCCAGAGCTGCCATCCCTTCACCCTGCCACCACCTCTAATCTCATCATGCTGTCTGCAGGAACTGTAATTCTCAATGCTGTCCTCTAACCCTTACATTTTTCTTTATATAACCCTTATATTTTTATTTTTATATTTAACAAAACGTTTACCAGAACTCAGGAATCTCCTCTTCATTTTTGCTTTTAAATCTTGACAATGCAGAGGAATGTGATACCTAAAAATCCAGACCTGAGAGACTAAAACCTCTCTTGCCCACCTGTACTTCCATTCACATAGTGTCTATTTTTTCCCTATTACATCCTTTCTCCATGTGATTTTTGCCTTTCCTGCGTGTTTAAAGTGGGCTCAGAAATCAAAGAAATGTTTTCCCAGCTCCCAGCGAGAGTGTTCTGCATTTCCAGCAGGAAGCACCAGGAAGCTCATCTGGCTGCTTGAGGATACCCAATTGCAGGCAAACGATGCCTAAGGCTCAGCTCCATCTATTTGCCTTTGCCATAGAGACTGAAGGTTTCAGGTTTATCACAGGTGAATGCTTTAGTTCAAAAAGTGAATGAGCTGAGACTATTAGAAAATTCTTCCAAGCAGCTGTATCCATGACAGAGGAGTTGAACAAATTTGAGAAATAAAAAGTCGTGTTTCGTTTTGCTGTTAAGACCTGTTATTTAGCAAACCTTAAGAGGAATGAATCCTCATGAAATGACAGTAGGAACCAGACTCATCGTATCGTCCACCTTCATAAAGTCTTACAAACCCCAGGTATCAGACTTCAATCTTCTTTAATTCTCAGGAAGTTCAAGACCCAGATGTGACCCTTTTAACTCTTCTATAGCAACAAATCTGTGGTAATACGGCAGAATACACAGCAATAAGAAATAACCAGAAAGAGCACATAAATAACTACTTGGGTCTGTGATAGATGAAATTGCGAGCAGCGTGTGGGATGGGGATGTGGCAAGCTGCGCAACAGACTCACCTGTCTGAGGTCGTACACAGTTAAGCCAACAGAAATGATCGACAGGATTATGATGGCTACTGAATATTCAATGTAGCCTTGGCTCAGCCACAGCGTGAGGGTGAAGGCTTGGAACACATAGAAAGGGTTTAAAATCTGCAAACGCAAATGTAACACACATTAGGGGATGGACATAACACATGTCAGGAGAGATCAAGTGTGGGAAGAGGTGAGAACATTTCATTACAGCATCCAGGAGTCTTAAACACCAATTTAAGGGGCTGTTTTGCCATCCCAAGGCAGTATTCTTTCATGGCTCTTTTAGAGTGTTAATAGCCTCCAGCTCTGAACTTACCAGCTCACACATAGTTCATGGTGTTTGTAATTAAAAGCTGTTGCTAACCAGTTACTATGCAGCAGCAGCTACGCTAGCAGCTTCAAGTCAGACTTAAGGGAGTTTAAGTTGTTTGGTTTCCCACCGAAGCCATCTAACAAAGATGACCTTAACATTTCTGATGCAAAGTAATTGCTACACAGGAGACACTACCCAAATGTGGAAAAAAACCAGACTGAATTACCTAAAAGACTTTGATACTTTGTGATTTAAGAAAGTCACTGTGAATATGGTATTTATTTGGAAAAAGAAAAATGGTAAAGAAGAACTTATGGTCTGTGGGGATGTCATTAATCAGTCTTGGACTACAGCTAAAACGAAGGCTTGATTTCCTCATACTTCCATACTTTTAGCTGCTCTTCCTTGTGTCAGCCTTACAATACCAGTCATCACTCACCTTAACGTGTTATTCTCAAAAAGGCCACAAGCCCCACCGACATCTGAGAATATAATTTTGGTTATTGTGTTATCTAACTAACAAGAAAAGAATTAGATGAAGTTTTTCAGACTTTTGCCCACCACTTGGCATGTCTGAAGGAGTGACAGACTTTTCTGTGGAACTGTTATAACTAAAATAGCCACTGAAAGAGCTTTCTGCATAAAGATTCGAACTGAAATGAATTATTCATCTGACAAATTTGGTCCCTCGATGAAAATTTAATACTTTCTTCGACATTCACTAGGACAAAGAGACAGACACTAAATCAGGGTGCCAGCCTTCAGACACTGAGGCTGCATCTGTACTGAAATACCACAAGCTTATGAGGACCAGTTTGCCTCCAGGCACCACCATTAATATTTCAAACATGAAGCTTCAGCCTTGGGTGGAAGTGCAAAGTTCAAATTACATAAACTTTTTTGAGTGCTACACTGGAGTTTCTCTTCAAAACCATCTCCAGGGGGCACTGAAAGGTTGGTAACATCAAATCCAACCAATTTCAGGAGTCCTGGAGCTTTTAATGTATTTTGTAGAGTTTCAGACAAGCTCCACTTAAAGTTCAGACACCTGCTAGCTTGGAGTCCCAGCAGTCATAGCTCTTCTCCATTTTAAAGACATTCATGTAGCATCCATAATCCACTTAAGTGAACACAGACGACATGACAGCATCCTGTACGTAAAGCCTCTGCTTACAGGTTGGCAAAAATATATGTCCAGCATTTCTATATGCAAACTCAGGAAGTAACCATCCATATGTCTCTCCTCTTATCCACAAGATGTGTTTGTTTTGTCCTCTGTAGAGGAACAGTCTTGCAGTGCGACCTTATTTATGCAGGGAAAAAATTGTCTTGCGTCTATGTCATAGGAGAAAAGGAAGTTACTAGGTGAAAAAGGCAATTGTAAAATAGGAATTTTGCAAATGTTTTCCTCTATTCTAAAGCACACTCCTAATTTACAGTGCTGTTGGGCCACAAGCAAGCTCGTACAATGCTTTGTATTACATTTGGACTACTAAACCAAGGCTATTAAAGAGGAACAAGCGTGCCTTAGTTGTACCAGTAAACTTTTCACTGCAGATCGTTATCAAGAGCCTACATGAAAGGAGAGAGTTACTGATGTGTCTATGGTCAGTGCTAGCAGTTGCTGAAAGCACGAGCACTCCAGATGCATGTCACTGCTCAGTCACGAGGCAAGATGTCCCAGCACATAGAAGATGTTCAGTCGGGAATAAAGGGCCTACAGCAGAGGAGGAGGAGGACATCAGTCCCTCCCACTACTGCTCTCCAACAGGGGACGCAGTCATCATAAAGGAAACATTTAGCTGTTATAAGTATGCAGCACCAAGCATCCTCTTAGCTTTGTATTCTGCCAGGAATGTGTGCCAATAGCCGCAAAGGAGGTTCACCAACTTTCCTCCATGGCTTACACCCATGAAGCAACAGTCACCCCATCCCACTCTGCCTAGGTAAAGGCTTCAAAACACTTCAAACTTGTCCCACCAAGTGCTAGTCAGTCTTACTGACCTCTTTAAAAAGTAACTTCCAAATAGGGCGGATTTCAACTTCGATGGCATTAGGCCCACACACCAGCTGCCTGTAGGAGGGGAGAGCAGAGTTCCTGGTTATTCACGTGGGGTAAGACTTGGTGTGGAAAACTGCACCCAAATAACTTTAACACTTATCTAAAAAAGTACGTCCTGGGGGCACCATATGCCTAAGCAGGACAAATAAATCTGTTTGGAAGCTGTTGTATCCAAGAAGACTTTACACAGAGGCAGAATTTTACTGTTTCCTTGCTGAAAAGATCGTCAGTTTGCTACTAAACCTTGTGATGAGTTTTCCAGAGGGCTTTTAAGGAGATGATAGGAAAGGAAGCAAGCCACAGCTTGCTACGCCCTGAACCCCAGGTGGAAGCAGTGGCGTTTTCCCCAGATTTAGCCTGGTGTGACTGAGAAGATAATGAGCTCAATGGAGTGTAAGGGATAATGATTTTGCACCTTTCACAATATCGCCCACGCAGTTTGCACTGCCTCACTACTAAGGTGAGCAGCAAGAAGCTCACATGAATTTGAAAGGAAGAATTAATCGGTCATACTGTCACAATTAGCTCATACATCTACTCCTATGCAGACCGTACCTGATCTTCTGTTCTTCCCTTGTGAGGCCAGCTCCAAACTTGTGGTGTATGCTGTGACATGTGTTGCTGTCTTCTAATGATCTAGGATAACAGGAGAAAGTTCAGACAAGGGAGTCCCCTGCCACAAAGGGTTTTGTAACAGGCTGTTGACGCTTACCCAACTTTCTTGAATTCTTTTACAGAAAAGTCCCAAATATAACGGATTTTCTGCACCTGGATACATCTCACCTGCAAGAGCAAATAGCAAAAATTGCTTTTGCTATTCAAGGGAAAACCATCTCACTGTTACAGAAATACTTCAACACGTTTTAGGAGAAATCTTGAGCTTAAGTAAACAGAATTTGCAGGAAGATGCTGACAGAGCACTCTCGGCAGCCTCCAGGTGCCTTGATTCCTGTTTTCACCCACCTTATCCCTGCTATCTTTCTTCTCCATTTTATAGATGACTTACCTTTAACTGTGGCTTCATTACAGCTCTGTTTATGACAGAGTCTTTATCAGCTACAAGATGACCATCTGAATTACTACCCACAGGTAGTGCCAATGTGGCCAAATCAATCCAGGTCACTTTCTTCCGGGTGTATCTCTGAAACTCATCCTAGAGAAAGAGTGCGGTTCAGTGACAAGCCCAAAATATTGCCTGTGATAATGTTTCCTGACTCTGGGAACTATATACGAGATTCCCAGAGAACTACAGTACTGTGGTATCTTTGCAATCAGAGCAAATGTAAGCCCATAGTGACAGGGGTGTTGGTATCAGTGTTTAAGTACCAATCAGGAAAGCTCTTTGAAGTCAATCTCGCAATCATCTCCATTTGCTTTGGTTCATACTGCAGAGCAATTTCAGAGAGGATGAAACTAAACCTGAAGATGTGCTTCAATAGCCACTGGATGGATATTCAGTCTATGGGATCAGACTAGAGCTAGTTGGAAGTAAAAGCTTTCTGAAATACTTCTGGTGGTGGACATTGAGTCCTCAGCAACAACTACTTTGTGGTGTTACTTGCTATATGTCCATAGCCAAAAGCAACTCGGCTTTACTGCTGTACACGCATTTGTCAGACTGAATTGTCCTTTAATCAGTTTAGTCTAATGTAACTAGTTAAAATGAGCAGTAGATTACTCATTTAGTGGTTTGAGTGCATTTATTTTAGGAATCTCTTTGCAATGTTGAGCATTAAGTGTCTTAAGCTTTTGCTTTGCTAGAATTGGGTTGAGTTTTAATTTATAGTCGTGGAGCGTCAGACTATAATGCCTGAAATCTCACTCTGTAAAACCCATCTCCTAGACATTCTCCAATAACTTTAAAGCAGAAAGGCTAACAGCCACAGCTTCTGAAGATGGTCCCTCTGCTGAAGCTGATGATCAGCTGCGCCCCATGCAGATAAAGGAAGGGAAGAGGTAGAGCTGTTTTATGGAACGTTATCAGTGGAGGGCAACTGCTGGAGCCTGCGGATGGGCAGCAGCAATGCCTGAAGTCTGCTTGGTGCCCAGCCCTCAGGCAGAGTAACTGTGCTCTTATTAGTGTAAATATGGTCTTTTACACAGTATTTCAAACTATGCAAATAAAAATTGTTGGTCCTCTGAAGCTTGATGCATCCCTGCTGCTCCACTTCCAAAAGTGGAAAGTGTTATTAACCTACCTCGTACAAAGACACACAGGCTGCCCTATGTGTGAAAAGAGTAGGTTCTGCATGTAACAATGAGGTAGGAGGGTTCACCTACTGTTGTTCTGAGCAGAACAACATCTGCTTCTTCCAAGCTGCAGCGGGTGCAGTTTGCCCACACATCCCACTCCGGCTTCCAGTAAAACAGCAGCAGCAGAGCCCCACAGGACAAGATGTATCCAGCAATGCACAAGGCCTTTCGGCAGCCTTGGGTTTTGTAGCCAAAAATCTCCTGCACAGCAAAGAAAAAGCATTCTTTGTTAACAAGTTTGACCTTGGTGCTTGTTCATCGGAAATTGCAAGCTTATTGAAAAGAAAGGCTGGTGACTGGAACCCTCCCTCATAACTGCTCAAGGTCATTTTTGGAAATGAGAGTTTGCTGATTGATAAGACATAGTTAAGAATACAGCAGAGCTGCTGAAAGGAAGATGCTGTTGGGCTGCTGCCAGCAGAGAACAGTACTTGCACCAGCTCTCCCAGGATTAATGAAGAATTAACTCCAGTCTGGAGCTTTTACCATCAAGGCTGCAGCTGGCCCATCATGGTAACACTTCTCTCTCTGCAGTGCTAGCACCAAAGAGGATGCTTCCATGCCAACTTAGTGCTGACCACTGAAATCTACCTTGCAGCAGAGGCACAGAATTTGCCTCAGGCAAAGAAAACTGCCAAGCCCCAAGCAACTCCTTTCGGGTACCAGGTACCTTACTATGATGTCTTATGTCCCACCACATACACCTTATCTTATAAGCAAATATGGAAGGGCTCCTTTTGCTCTGTACACTCTTGTCCTCCAACTTATTCCCCAGATTGTCTGTTAACTTCCCTACTTGCCCTTTCATTTTGATAGCCCCATAGTCACCTATTCAGTGATGCTCCATTGTCTGTGAAGGAGATTGTTAAATACATAGCTTTAGTTTTTCCCCTTGAGAAGAACTTTGGATTATTGTACCCTTTGGTTTGCTTTAAACCTGCCCACGGGGCTAACAATAACTTTAATGCTTGTAGTGTACCTGGATCCCTCTTTACATGCTGGGTGCTTTCCCAGCCCTCTCAGCACTCTGCAGAGCATGAGGGAAGCATGGAGATGCTCTGTCCACAGCTGGTGGCTCACAGCACCCAGGGATGCCAGCCCTTTCGACACATCACCTGCATCCAGCATGGCCACAGCTCTCGGCAGTGAGACAACAGCCTGGTAGGTGCCACGCTGGCCCTGAAGCCTTGTGTCTGTCCCTTTCTACTTTTCCACAGGCACCAAGGCAGGAACTCAGGCAGCTCCCCACAATGGGGCTCTCTTTGTGCCACCCATGCTATGACAGACTGTATCAAAGTTTATTTGTGAAAAAGTTTATTTGAGAGAGTTGGGGTTGTTCAGCCCGGAGAAGAGAAGGCTCCAGGGAGACCTTATAGCAGCCTTCCAGTACTTAAAGGGGGCCTCCAGGAAAGATGGGGAGGCACTCTTTATCAGGGAGGGGAGTGATAGGATGAGGGGTAACGGTTTTAAACAGACAGGGTAGATTTAAATTAGATATTAGGAAGACTTATTTTTTTACTGCCAGGGTAGTGAGACACTGGGACAGGTTGCCCAGAGTGGCTGTGGGTGCCCCATCCCTGAAGTGTTCAAGGCCAGGCTGGATGGGGCTTTGAGCAACCTGGTCTGGTGGGAGGTGTTCCTGACCCCGGCAGCGGGGTTGGAACTAGACAGTCTTTAAGGTCCATTCCAACTCAAACCATTCTATGATTCTATGAAAAGAATTTTGGTTTAAGGCTGAGATGAAAGCCTAGAAAGAGAGATTTAATTTGTTATGTTGCACCCGCCACTGAAAAAAATAAATACCTATTGCTTTCCATCAGGTGTCTCCACTGCTGCTGCAGTGATCCATTTGTTTCCCTATACAGGGCACTTCCCAGGCACCTTTCAGCTCTCCTCCCAAGTCCAAAAAGCCCAGCTCCAAGCAATCCCTGTGACTTCACCCTAGGGCTGATGGTGAGGGCAGGAGAGCTCCTGCACTCAGGAGTGAGCAGAGGAAGCAATGTCATGGCCAGAAAGCCTGGCCCATCGCTCCGGCACCAGCACAGATGCTGCCAGCTGCCCACTGCTCGTGGGTGCTGCAGGAGCAATCCCGTGCCGTCATTGAGCTGAGATGCCCAACCCAGACCACAGAAAACAATTACCCACCTACAGGGAAGCAGGCGCATGAGGCACCTGCCCCTGAGGAGGTATCAAGTGACTCTGCAGAAGCAGACGGAGGTGGTGAGTAAAAAGAAATGTTCTTGTACATCTCCTGGTGACTACACTGAATGTTCTTGCTAGCCAAGTACACAATGTGGTGGGATACTGTAACCTATTGACACAGCTTATGTAGTTGAGAGGAGGGGGAGGAAATGGTGTTTTCAATCATAAAAAAAAAAAAAAAAAGAATAAGAATGAGGAAGTCCCATATCTGATATATACATCAGTGAAATGCCAGAAGGATGACAGGTGCTTTATAGGATAGAGTTTGCAACAAAGCAAAGTTCCTTGGAGAGGGCTTGTACAAACAATTGTACTGGTTCAACTTCAAATCTAATTTTCAAGTGATTTAAAGGCAGTGCAGTAAGCACCTATTTAAGTTTAAGAGAGCAATTAACTTGATTTATCTGAACTCTGATCATAATCAACAAACTAAGCTGAAATCAATGCAGCTCAACTGAAATAAAGATAATCATGCAGTCCTTATACCAGGTTAGCAAAATCCATTTCAAACCAGCTCTGTAGTTTTTAGATGTGCAGCCCTGCTGTATACAAAATGTTATTCCTTCAGAGGCCACAGAAGTTTAAAATCAATAACTACAAATGGTGTTTTCGGGGTGGGAGGAAAAGCCAGTGTCCACAACTAAGGAAATTCAAGGAGGTCCATTTGCGTGCCTTTTCATAGCAGCATTTTCATAAATACACTCCAAATGCAGGCTGGGAAAACAAGGAGCCTGGTGCGGGGGCAGCTGGTGTGGGACAGGAGGTGTGTGGGACCACAACTCATCCATCACCCCACAGGGATGGGAGAGGATCAAATTTGCAGCCAAAGGTGGAGAGAAGGCTGGGGAAGAGCTGTGGTGTTCAGGCTGGGTGAGTGCACGGCCAGGAGCTGCCCAGTGAGAGCATTCGGGGGTTTCTAGCATGAGCCAAACACAGGCTGTTGCCAGCGAGTGGGGCTCCAGCACACAGCTATATGTTAAGCACAGTCACCGAGGAACCCAAAAATGCCTTAGAGATGATGGAAGATAATCAATGGAAGTACACGGGACATGTCTAAGAGGAGTGGTTTAAATCAGTGGAGTGGTGCTGTGAGCTCCTGACACCCAGGGTGCTGGGGAGGTGCCCCTTCCCGCGGGCTGTGGGACCCCAGAACAGCTGGGTCTCGGCAGGTCCTCACCGCTGTGCCGGCACAGGGCCAGGCAGGAGCCCAAATTCCCTGGGAGCAGAGAGATGTCCTGGCTGGTTTATCACTCCCCTTATGGCTGCAACACGTGGCTGATCAACTGCATCTCTCTGCAGAGGCGAGGTACAAAGGCAGCCTGTGCTCAGAGAGTACACACCGGGCATTCGCACGGTACTTAGGAGGAAGCACTGAAACCAGAGCTGAGGGAACCCACGTTCACGGCTGATTTACCCCACTGAGCCTGTCTGCACTAAGACTTTTCCAAGAAGTGCAGTACCTGGAATCAAGGCCGTGCCAGCAGACAGGACCGCAGGAAGATGTATTGTGAAAAGCACCACTCAGCCTGACGCAGACAACCTTGCACAAGGCAGGCTGTGCCAGCAGCACCCAGGGCAGGGCTGGGGCCCTCCTCTGCCAGCAGGATTGCAGTCACAGGCTGGATGGGCAAGAGAAGTGTCTCCTGGAAGTGGGTGTGCAGCTTATCTGGGGTGCACAGGTTCCCAGCTAAAAGGCTGCTTTTGGCAACACCCTCATTCCACCCATCGGTCCTGGCCCTCCATCCTCATCAGAGAGTTGACATCCCTATTGCTTCTCATGCAAGTAGAAGCAGGCACTGAAGTCTATATCCACACACCATCTAGTGATCCCCTGAAGAGCACCCTCTGTAGCGATCAGCATGACGCAGACGATCCCTGGCTAAATCCTTACCTGTCTCCCACAGCAGATTTTTCATTTTGTGTTGGATCCAGGCTGCTGCAACTGGCCCAGGCTCCCTAGTCTGAAACAGGCTAACATGAGCAGCAGTCCAATCCCAGCAGAAATTTACTGAAGGCAACCAGAGAAACTGATGCCCCACTGCTATTAGTAGCCCCACAAGCAATCCTGATACAGAGGTGCAGGTGTGCTCTGCAGCACAGGATCTCTCCCACCTGTGCATGCCCTGAGCACCTGCATCCCCATGATGGAGGCACTTTCCCAGTCCCCAAGGCTGGGCAAACAGTGGCACTGGAGATGCTGGGAAGCACCTGGTAGCAGCTGCTGCCTGCAGAGGACAGACATTCCTGTCCTGGGGGAATGTGCTGCTGTGCTTCCAGTGCATGCAGCACATATATCTCTAGCAAACACAGGAGTGATGGGACTATATTTTACACCTGTGCAGAGGCATCTACTTCTGTGTGCACTCTGTGCACTGGAAATATCTGGATTCCCGTTGCTCCCTGCGCAAAAAGTTAGAGGAGAAAGTCTTACTCCCACCCTCACCAGACTCTGTAATCACTCCATGTCAGCAGGTAGAGGAAGAGCTTCCAACTCATTGTGTTTGCAAAGCTCTTGCTCAGTGAAGACCTTTCAGGCTGCTGCACATAATCAATAATCAATCACAATCAAAGACAGAAAGTAGATTCAATTAACATTAATAAAAAATCCTTGTAAGTACAGACCACCTCTGTAAAAGCTGCTGTAAAAGACTGAGAAACAAGGGATTCCTGCCATGACAGCTGCAGCAGACTTTGGTCATCTGCCCAATCTTCCTAGACCTGGTAAGCAGCAAAGACCCTGACATCTCAGGGGGAAGTGATTTAATCACTACTTCAGACAATTGTCATAAATTGTCCTCATTTGTAGGCACTTTCCCTATGACTTGCTTTCTGATACATGATGACCCAGTGAGGGAAAGTGTACCCAACAGTAGAGATGTTCACAATTAGGATGGAAAAGAAAATGGAACAGACAGCAGGGAGAAGGACACTGCTCCCTGGCCAGACAACTTCTGGTGAGCAAAGAGGTCTCTTCCATCATATGTGCCTCTGGACTAGTATGTTCCTCACTTAACCCTTACTTTGCAAAAATCAGTCTCAAAGTCAGCAAGGACTGATCTGGGGTTTTGCCTTCAGCATGGCTATGTTGAAGAGACAGTGCCCGAATGAGGAATGAAGGTGAAGAAGTGGAGGCAAATCCAAAATGGGCATGTGGAAAAAGAGACAAACAAGGAAAACAAAACCCAGTGCCATCCCCCACTCCTTACCAGCTCATTTTCTTCATCCTTGTTGAGGAGCACAGAATGATCCTTCCAAAACTTTTCCTCCATCTGACCACGTTGTTTTCACAATGTCGTCGGCGTCGGGGTCAAGCAATGTTGAAGGCAGTTACTGACTTGAATTCAGGCCAGCGTCAAAGTCAGCTCTCACCATGGTCCTATCTGCTGCCTTTGAAAGCCTCACAGTGCACATGCTTTTTATAAGGCTCCCAGGAGAGGGAGGAAAATCCACCCTCACGTGTAAAGCCCTTAAATGCCTGGCTTATGTAAGACGTGTGTGTTTCGCTGCCTCCTGGCTTTGCTGTGCTCGCAGGGGTGGGACTGGCTGGAGCAGAGCTCTGGTGGCCAAGGGAGGGAGGGCACCTGCGATCCTGTGCCAGGGAGATGGCTCTGCGCGGGGCTCGGAGGGAAATTGAGGCATATGGCAAGGAGGAGGGTGGGAGAGTGCCATGGTCCTGCGCAGAGCTGACCCCAGAGCAGCCACGTTAGTGCCAGGGACCATCTCCAGCGTGTCAGAGAGAAGCATCTGCTCTGGGGAGATCACAGTGTCCGAGCCTGGGCTTGGTTTCAGCACAGCGGAGGTGCATGCTGGAGCAGTGATTTTTGGGTGTGGATCCAGTCTGAATTTCCCCACTAGCTCTGGGCATCGCCTCAAACGTGAGCTTTGGTTCAGATTCTGCCTGAGTTATGAGGAAAGAGAAACAGGGCTGGATGACTCCTTTGGAGAAACCCAGCTGGGAGACACGGGGCCCTTGAACAGCATGCAGCACAAATCCCTGCGAGGCAGGCAGCGATGGGGGTCCCAACCAGTCCCCCGGCAGGGATAGCAGCAGCAGGCAGGCTTGGGAGCCCCACTGAGCATCTTCCAGTCTCTTGTGTCCCAGCTCTCAGTGTTGTCAGAGACATTTTTCAGGCATTAACCTGAAATTGCTCTGTCTCCCCCATTCTCCTTCTCTCACAAAGTCTGA
Source organism: Charadrius vociferus (assembly GCF_000708025.1). Taxonomy (NCBI): domain Eukaryota; kingdom Metazoa; phylum Chordata; class Aves; order Charadriiformes; family Charadriidae; genus Charadrius; species Charadrius vociferus. The sequence continues at coordinate 3,612,807 of NW_009647955.1, forward strand.
AAACAACCATTTATGCAGGCAGGAAAAATGTGCTGTGTTATTGTCCTGGAATAAAGTACATGTTTGTGTGAATAGAGACAATGGCTCTGAGTTTGCTCACTTTTTGGCTCAGCACAGGGGAGCAATTCCCTATCAGTGATGAGATCCAGGGATTTAAACTCCATAAACAGACACAGTCTTTGCACACAGTGTATTTCCCCAGTGATGGCAAATCAAGACTTCTTCTAAATTCTCCTTTCCCAAGGTGGGAGAGAGAACGATACCCAGGAACTGCAGTGCAGCATATCTGGAGTCCTCTAAGTCTCCCTCAATCTGCAGCTCCAACCCAGAAAGAGCTCCAACAGCTGAGGGAAGCACCTTTCACTAGGCAGACTACTAAGGAAACAGAAGCTTTTACCCATGTTTCTTCTCTTCAAAACAGAGCAAGGAGAGGCCAGGCTGGCTGACCAAGGAGCAATTGTCACTTTGCTGCACCCTGAATCTACCTGGGGCTGGCTTTGCATACTCCAACCAGATCCACCTCTGCGGGGGTTCTGCCAGCTGCAGTTGTGTCCATGAAACAGCAAAGAGGGACCAAACACAGAAGAATCCTGAAAAATCAAGGTGGTGGTGGAAAAATGCATTTTTTTTTATTATTATTTTAGCATTGTGGTTCTGAATTGCCTAAAACCTGAATTGAATCAGGTTTCAACATAAGTAAGTAGTTTCCCTTTGTCTCTGCCTCTCCTCTGAGAGGGCATCGGTAAGTTCATCCACAACACTGTTCTGCACATCAGCCACTGTCATGCAGCTGCCTGGATGTGATACACTTGCAGTCATTCCACTCCCTGGTTTTTAGAAGCAGTGCCCATTTCTGAGGTTCTTGTACCTGACCCGTACACAAAGTGAAGCTGTGTCCGTTGTGGATGTTCTTGTGGCAAAAGGTTTCTACACAAAGAGATAAAGTGCAATCCACTGTGAGTAGGTGATTGCCTACCACCAGCCAACGCCTCCTGTAACTCTCCAGGGGAAGGAAACTCAAGAGAGGTATCATTATCTGGGTGGTGTTACCAGTTCTCTCTATTTTCATCATCCAGAGTGAGGTGTGTTTCATTTACAGGAATATGACATCCAGTCTCTGGACTGGAGTCTCACCAGTTTCCCTGCGTGGGCAGCAGGATGCCCACCACTACCACCGCAGCCTGCGCTTGCAAAGTGCTCCTCAAGCTGTGTGGGAGACCTCCAGCCCCAGTCCGCCAACCTGTGGAGCCAGCACCTGAAAAGGCAAAAGAGAAGGACTCCGGGAATTACAGGCCACTCAACCCAACTTCAATACACAGACAGATGCGAGAGAAAATTCTTAAGCAGCCAGTTTGTGAGTACCTAGGGGATAATAAAGTGATACGGAGCAACTAACAGGGATCTGCCAGGGGAAGATCCTATCAAACCAATCTCATTTCCTCCCTGACAGGGAGATGCTCCAGGGAACAAGAGAGAAGCAGCTAATGTAGCACATTTAGGCTTTTGACAGACTTCCTCATGAGATATGAAGATACTGAGAAATAAGATTCTTTTATGATGAGCTGCAAAGTTGAACCCTAAGTAGGTGTCAGCATTTTGTTGTCCATCCTGAGAGATCTAAAATATTCATGTTTTTGTTAGCAGCTTGGATAACAGGACGGAGAGGACAACTGAAGTGTTCATGACACTGAGCTGATGGAAACGCCTGCTTTGGAGGAAATAAACAATACAGCACGATTTTAGGATGTTGACCAAATAATCCAAAATGACCATATGAAATTCAGTAAAATGTCGCACTTAGTAGCTGGAGGAAACCAGTACAAAATGAGAAGGTGTATGACAGAGAAGGAGACATAGCTAACTGCAGGCTGAGCTCCCTTTTGCCAAAAATGTGACTGTCGTTCTGAACCACAGTACCAGGAGGCTGGTGAGATACGTAAGATGGGAGGAAATTATTCCGCTCAACTTGCTCTTAGCCTGTCCTTGGCTGGAGGTCAAGCTCTAAGAAGGTGCAACCTAGATGGCAAGAGTCCAAATGACGAGATGAGAAGTTTAGAAAACATGACCCCTAAGGAAGCATTGAGTAAATTATTTAAACTAGAAAAGAGAAGGCTGAAGGGAAACAGAATAACTCTTATAATACGTAAAAGAAGAGAGACAACCACTTTTTTTCTCCTATTCTTATTAGACACACAGAGAAATCAGACTAATTTCTTGTTAAATTAAACAATTGGATTTTCAAGGTTAGTTTAGATATTCAAGAAGGTTTTTTAACTTAAAGGATAGTAAAATACTCAAACAGGCTACCTAGGGCAGGAGGAAATCTTCTACAATATAAGATTTTAAGGAAAAGCAGGACATAATTTGACAAGGATGATCTAAGGATAGGTAGATCTTGTCTCAAAGCAGGGAGATGGACAGAATAACCATGTCAGGTGCCCACTGTGATTTCTGCAGGAATCCCTGTCCAAGCGCAGAAGAGCACAGCCCAGACCTTAATTGCAGTGGGGCAATGGTTCTCTGTGAATTCAGATTCAGGTAAGCTTATTTAGCAGGACCATGCCATTTATTTCTGGGACCAACCAGTCTGCAATAAGACACCTGCGCAGCAGTGTTCATCAGGACTTACATTTCTCCAGTCCCACTTGTATTTTTTCTTGTTATTTTCTGCTGATTTTGTATTTCCTGATATTTTATATTTTCCTGATGCTCCTGTCATTCTGCCCTCCTTTCTCTCCTTCCCTGGGCTCTGATCAGGTTTATTCCCAGCGCTGCTGAGTGTCTGATACCAAGTTATTAAAAAAACTTTGCTGTAGCGAACAGTTAAACAAAACTATTGAAAAGCAAAGCCACGCTTGACTTCAAACCCTTTGTCCCAGTGTCCAGCTGCTATCAGTTACCACCTGGATCTCTTACCCCAAGTGCCCTGGCTCTACCTCTACCTGCCATGCCCCAGCCATCCCACAGGTTGGGTTATCTGAGTGCAGTCAGATGGCTGACATTTTTAGAGCTTTTAAACAGACCACAGGCTTAATGACTGCATTCTTCACCTCATCTGCAGGCAGGGGAGCCAAGAAGGTAAGTTTACTTAAAAGTCATCCAGGTTTGTCCTGATCTCTCGAGAAATGCAGATGAGACACATTGTTGGTAAGCATAGTGAACTTCTCAGTAACAGCCAAAATGATTCAAACACTTGCTGGGTATGCACGGGCACTGTGCATGGCTCAGGTATCAGAGGTGTTGTAGCTGCACCACCACAACCCCCCCTCCGCACTAATCCAGCATCCTGGAGAGGACAGTGCGTCAGTCCACATAGGACACTGCTCTTACAGGGTCAGATGCCTCCAGCAGTGGGCTATCTCCTCCCCAGCGAGCTCAGGGAAAATGTGCTGCTCTGTGTGGTGGAAGCGGTACCCCCTTCAGCTGTGTACACATGGGGAAGAAAAAGCCAGGGAATTGCTCTAGAACATGCCGCCCACCAGCAAAGCAAACAAAACATTAGGACCTTCATGCAGATGGGCTGGAAGCTGGCAGGGGCCATGGCATGGTGCTTTGTCTCAGGGAAAATGGATGGATAAAGGCATCTCAGAATCACTGCTGGCTTCCGGTCCCCAGCCCCAGGTTTATTCACCCGGCCCAAGCACCCACGGCTCTGAGCCTCTCGGCTTACCCGGACAGATTGTTTTGGCACTCTCCACAGGAGAACAATCAAGACAAACCTGAATCACAACCTGCCTGAAAGCCTTTGTCTTCCCCTTTCCACAGCGCTGCCCAGGTGAAGCCCTCAGCACCAGCGTGCTCCCGCAGGGCTGCGTGTCATCCAGGGGAACATGGCGGGACTCCCCCACAGCAGCATCACTGAGGGGCTCCTCAAGGAAGTCTGGGCATTTTGTGTGTGATTGCTGGAGCCAAAACACATGCTGCCTTACTTGGGTACACTGCCTCTATATTTCTATTAGTTCTCTACGTACCTCACCTGGCTGCCTCACTGATTTAGGCAGAGGAGAGAGGCTGCAGCCTAATGAGGGGAAGGCAGCTTGGGTCGTTGGATCTCTGCAGGCACTGAAGACGTATAGCAGAGTCAGGTGTTTCGGAGAGCAAGAGAAGGGCAGCGAGGGTAAGGTGAGAGCCCTGGAGAGCTTGTCCAGAGCTCCGCCTTTGCCACCATGTCCCTGGGATGCCAGGCGAGGCCTCTGATTTTGCACAGGGGATTATGCCAAGAGGCGTTTGCGGCCTTCCCAACTGACAGGTCAAACCAGGAGGCCGTGTCCCCACCTTTACTGAACTGCTACAGAGAGGAAACCCTTCCAGAGGGCAATCCAAACCTCTTCAGTTCAAGTCCAGCTTTGAAGAGCTGCTGGTGACACATGGCTCCACTCTCTCTTCAACTGCTTAGTCAGGAATGGGGGATCTTGGCAGATTCTGAGTGGGGCAAATCTGGAAGGCAAAGAGTTCCTTGCCTGGAGCCCCGGCAGGAGGAGGCACAGAGGGACAGGAGAAGGACATGCTGGGGCTGCCTGCCTTTTTCATCCTCTCACTTTTCACAGTCCGAACTCTCCTCCTTTATTGCTGCACGCATGTCCCACCTTACTGCTCTTCAGGTCCTTTTCCGTTTTTGTGCACTTAATAAAGCTCTATTTTTGCTCAAGTACCGGGTGCCCATTCAGCTGTAAGGAAATGTGAAGCTATAGCTATGCCAAAAGGTTCTTTTGATGTGTAAAGAAACCAGCAGGTAATCTACAGAGAGCAGTAAAGCAGCACCCTCTGTCCCCAAAGAAGCAAAAAGAGATTTATAATAAAATTTATATTTATTTCAGCAAATAAGTCTGGCTGAATTCAGTGTAAAGTATACAGTTACTCAGGCACAACATGGTCCATACAAATGAGCAACCTCCTCTCCCTAGGAGTTTAAAAGGCAGCTACAACAAGCATTTAATATCCTGGTGTGTAATAACACAACATATTCTCCAGTGTTCACATCCCACACCACAGACCACGTGCTGGTAATCTGCCACTTGTTCCAGCTGCCCTCCAGGGCATAGGGGTGACATCCCTCATTTCTGTTGTGTTCTGTTCCTGGAGATATTCTCCATTTCTCCTGAGGATCCTGTCAGCGTCCAGGGCCCTTTCCCTGTGGCACTAGATGCAGGCAGAGAAAGACAGTCATCAGGCCGTGGCATGTGCTATAGCAACACTCCCAGACTTAGGAGACGGTACCATGGTGCCTTCAGCCTTCCCTAAGTACCCTCTGTCACCAGGATGTGGCCACCAAGCCTTGCATGGGTAGTTCCACGTATCCTCATGTTCTTCCCTGAATTGTATGCTTGCCTAACCTAACAGCAACCCATTCACTGGGGCAAAAAGACTGGTCCAGTTGATGAATGCCTGTCTTGCTTAGAGCCTGGGACTCAGGCTGGCATGGCCACATTCCTGCTCTACCGTCAGTATCAAAAGGATGGGATGCTCCTGTATGACTTGTGCTGTTAAAGGCTGTAAAGACTTCACAGGAGCAGTAAGAGAGTTTCATGAGAGGCAGCTTAAGGCTCTCAGTTTAGTCAGCAGTGAGTGGGCAGTGAGCTCTCTGTAAGGGTGATCACAAGGAGAAATGGAGTGGCAGGCTGGAGGTTCAGTGCAAGGAACCAAAGGCAGCTGCCAGTGCCCAGGGCTGCAGTTCCTGTGACCTCCACAGAGCTCTGCTGCTTTACAGCAACAGGCAGTTCTGCTCAGAGCAGCTGTTAGTCACTGGCTGGCACGTGCGTGGTGATTGCACGCAGTAGTAAAACTTCGTTGAAGAATGGCTGAAGGAGCGTCGCTGGTTTTCATGGCTTGGAGCTATCAAATCAAAACTTACCTGGTCTTGGGTGGGGTGCGAGAGGGGAGTAAGACATAAATGAAACGTGTCTCCTGTTCTCTGAACCACTTCCCAGGTCCAAAAGCACTTCTTCCAGCACCTCCCAAGTAATCTGTAGATTCAGGAGAAAGAGCCTGTTATGATCTCCTGATGTCCTCTTTCTCTCTCCAGCCTCACCCTCTTCATGAAATAGGATGCTCCTTTACCTGGAGTGATCTATCATGTGGGCTAGGAGAAAGGCTGGGACAATTACACAATACTGTATTCTAACCCTGTCTGCTAGTCATCTAGGAAGTGCTGAAGAGGTTTACTAATTAGATTTAAACAAGACATACAGATGGATCTTTCTTGACTCCCTATTACCTACAGTGACCAGTAATCAAAGCTATGTCAGTGACAAGCACTGTGGTCACCAGCCACAAGGGACACAGTGAAAACAGCACGCTCCCAAGCAGGGACAAATACGCTTTGTATTTCAGACACACAGTACATTTTGTTACTTTCTTAGAAGAGGAATCATGTCCCCATTGCCAATAGCCAACCAGGAAGCAAATTCACACAGCCTGGCTTGGCTGACGGTGTGTTTGAGTGCTGCCATTCCTCGTACACCTTTGGCAACTAGCCCACAATGCACTGAGCCATCGCACAGCGCAGCATCACCCTCCCAGCTCGGAGGCTGCGTCTGCCCACAAACCAGACAAAGGCCGTAGAGGGGTTAAGCACTGTCTGGTGGGGGATGTTAGTGCGGAACGCTCCAGGACTATTTTTCCAACATGAGGACTTTAGAAGCCATAAGAGCAAGTAATGAGTCCTCCAAATTCAGTTGTTGGCACCAGACACCTGCAATATATGATAACTGAATTCTCTGTTTCCTTTCCTTGCACTGAATGGTTTAGGTACCAGCTATTTGTGCTTTTCTTTCCTGGTTGATCCTTTGCAGGTACTTTGTCTCTGCTGTCTCCTCTGTAATACTCCTGGAGAACTGTGTTGTGCATCAAATTCCTTAGACAAAAGGTGCTACATGAGTGGAAAGCTGGTATGTCTTGTAAAAAAGAGCTATGGATGTTGTCTAGCTGGACTTCTGTAAGGCCTTTGACATGGTCCCCCACAACATCCTTCTCTCTAAATTGGAGAGATATGGATTTGATGGGTGGACTGTCCAGTGAATGAGGAAGTGGTTGGATGGTTTCATCCAGAGCGTAGTGGTCAACGGCTCAATGTCCAGATGGAGATCGGTGACAAGTGATGTTCCTCAGGGGTCCGTATTGGGACCAGTACTGTTTAATATCTTCATCAATGACATAGACAGTGGGATTGAGTGCGCCATCAGCAAGTTTGCGGACGACACTAAGCTGAGTGGCGCTGTCAATACGCCTGAGGGACGGGACGCCATCCAGAGAGACCTGGGCAAGCTCAAAAAGCGGGCCCATGTGAACCTCATGAGGTTCAACAAGGCCAAGTGCAGGATCCCAGTTTCAATACAGGCTGGAGGATGAAGTGAGTGAGATCAGCCCTGCCAAGAAGGACTTGGGGGTACTGGTGGATTAAAAGCTGGACATGAGTCAACAATGTGCGTTTGCAGCCCAGAAAGCCAACTGTACCCTGGGCTGCATCAAAAGAAGCGTGGCCAGCAGGTCGAAGGAGGTGATTCTCCCTCTCTACTCTGCTCTGGTGAAACCCCACCTGGAGTACTGCCTCCAGCTCTGGAGCCCTCAGCACAGGAAATATTTGGACCTGTTGGAGTGGGTTCAGAGGAGGGCCGCAAAAATGATCAGAGGGATGGAACATCTCTCCTATGAGGACAGGGTGAGAGAGTTGGTGTTATTCAGCCTGGAGAAGGCTCCAGGGGGACCTTACTGTGTCCTTTCAGTGCTTAAAGGGGGCTTATAAGACATATGGGGACAAACTTTTTAGCAGGGCCTGTTGTGGTAGGACAAGGGGTAATGGCTTTAAACTAAAAGAGGGTAGATTTAGACTAGATAGAAGGAAGAAATTTTTTACAATGTACGTGGTGAAACACTGGCCCAAGTTGCCCAGAGAGGTGGTAGGTCCCTCATCGCAGGAAACATTCCAGGTCAGGTTGGACAGGGCTCTGAGCAACCTGATCTAGTTGAAGATGTCCCTGCTCATTGCAGGGGGGGTGGACTAGACGACCTTTAAAGGTCCCTTCCAACCCAAACTATTCTATGATTCGGTGATTATAAAAGGTTCTGGTTTGTTAATATTACGTACATCTACAGCTATTATTGATGAGGGTCTTTTAAATGGAGTTTTGTTCCTCTGTTGGTTGTGTGGGCTGCCGAGCAGGCTGAGTTCTAGAGTGCTGATGAGCAGACAAAAACTGTGATGACTGTATCAAGATAAACAAGCCATAACAAAACGGGAAGGACAAAAGTAAAAGCTATTTTCTTCTTTCATTAACTAGGACAAGTGTATTTTAAAAGGAAAATCAAATCTTGAAATTAGCTGTTCAGTGTGGCTGCCTGGCTCAGTGGGTTGGCTGTGCTCCAGGGAGTCTGCTCCTTTGATTCCGCTATAGAAAGCTAACCAGGATGGACAGCGTCTGCTGGCAAAGATCACTGGGGATCTATCCAACTGGTGTCCACTGCCACTCACAAAAGGAGAAAGGGAGCCTGCAGCTTCAGTCCTCTAGGGGATTCTTCAGCTGTGTTTGGATAGCTTGGACCGCAGCCAGGGATTGTGGAAGCCACATCCAGAGCTGTCGATCTGTCTCTGCCCTTATTCAGCCTCAGAATTTGCAAAACACTTTTACCATGTTCCTCCAAAACAATTCTTTTCACTAGGTGGCTAAGTTTTATTTGTGTTTCTCTACAGTTCTGTCAGCGGTACAAGCTGGGAGTGCCAAGCAGCAAGTTCAACCACTCAGCCTACGCTGCACATGCCTCTCCCGCGAGGATGAGCCAAAGGAGCACGGCGGGTGCCTGGCAGACAGACACCTGCACCGACACGAGGCGGGAAGCTGCCCGTTACTGTTCATGCTGCCCTGGTTTCCAGAAGTTTAAGATCCTTTCAAATTATAGAGACCCTCAAAATGCAAAAGGCAGATACGAATCCTGAATATGTTTGAAGCTTTCATGTTTGCTTATTCTTCATCTTGACCCTAAATACATCCCCAGTCCAAGTTTGAGGGGACCAGCCCAGCGCTGGGATGTGAACTGGGACCTCTGATATTCCACACAGGGGCTCGATGTGGGCATATGAGCTGGTTTCCGCAGCAAGGATGTGCGTAACATATCGCTTGTCTCCCGACAGCCGGAGTGATGCTATAGAAGCAGTTCAGGGCAGCTGGGACACACTGCGTAGCTCTGCTGGATTGTACTCTGGCTGACGCCACTGAGGGGAGATGACAAAATAGGCCCCAGGGTGGCTGTGGACATTGGACTTGCACAAGAAGATGGAACTCAAGACTGACATCTTAAAGATTGGCAGAGGTCAAATACCACCAACCCTCTGAATTCTGTTCTCTTGCAGGTAAGACTGTATTTCAGCTGCAGGCAAGCAGGTCTTAATCTTGTCGACCCCACAAGTGCCACAGATTTGCCATGAGTTGATACTTTCATACTGTCAATTGTGACATAAACATAACTTACACGCCTTGTCTGCAATGCTACTGCAGCTGCCAGTTTATCACATAGAATCACAGAATCGTCTGGGCTGAAAGGGACCTTTAAGATCATCGAATCCAACCATCAACCTAGCACTGCCCAACCCACCACTAAACCATGTCCCTAAGCACCAGTTACGTGCCCCTAAATCCAGTTAGCAGCTGGTCACAAGTGGTGTTCCCCAGGGCTCAGTATTGGGGCCAGTTCTGTTTAATATCATTATCAACAACCTGGACGAGGGGATCGAGTGCACCCTCAGCAAGTTTGCAGACAACAGTAAGTTGGGCAAGAATGTTGATTTGCTTGAGGGTAGGAAGGCTCAACAGAGGCATCAGGACAGGCTGGATTGATGGGCTGAGGCCAATAGAATGAGGTTCAGCGAGGCCAAGTGCCGGGTCCTGCACTCGGGTCACAACAACCCCATGCGGCGCCACAGACTTGGGGAAGAGTGGCTGGAAAGCTGCCCGGCAGAAAAGGACACAGGGATGCTCGTGGACAGCTGGCTCAACTTTCCTATGGACTTTGCTGCAAACTAGGAACTCATCCAAACTTTGGAGACACTTCTATGAATAAACGTGAACCACTTCTGGCTTGTGTCAGGTTGTGTGGCTTTGTGGCAGGCATTTACCGTTAGGGGTACTGCAGTAGGTAGGAAGGTATTTACTCCATTTGCTTCCGTCAAATTTATTTAAGGTGAGGAAAAAATTGCTTTGAGTCAAATAAATGTTTTATTCAAGTTGAAACATTTTTGGTTTTTTTTTCTTTTTAGAAAAATAGTATTAATTATTTTTTGATTCAAGCTATATTCTTTCCAAACACTGTTCTGGTACAGACATGTTGAATCAAAACAATCCATCATCTCTTCTGATTTGCTCTTTGTTTTCCAGAGCTACTTTTTACTCTCAATGACCAAGGGAATCTTTACCATGACTCCTAATCTGCCTGATTCCCTGGGT
>NW_009647955.1:3623278-3634777 GCF_000708025.1 Charadrius vociferus
GCATTAAAGTGTTCCCAAAGTGCTCCTCAGCCCCACCCAGGAAAAGCATGGGCAAGTTCCAGCTGTGAAAAACAAATTGTGCCGTTCAGAGGGGACAACTCCCCCATGCACCTGATCTAAAGAAGGAAGTGTTCCTCTTGGTCCGAAGCCTTCCTGACTAATATCTTGTTGCTTCCCTCAGCTGGGGACAGAGATTGCAAAATGCTGTGAGCAGGAAGTCCACCTAGCACCAAAGGGCTAAGAGAGTATGTGCTGGTAGAAGCTGCTGGTTTTGAGTAGGTAAAACCTGCAGAAATGCGCAGTGCCATTGCATTTATGTACAACAGAAGCAGCACAGCAGAGTGAGTAAAAGTCACCATCAAAGGTTAACGGGTGAGGGATGTGAGTTGATGAATGACACGTGGTATGTAGCATGTGCAATTACAGTTAGAAACCCGAGCCAAAACCTCAGATGGTTTAACTTCAGAGCACGTCACAGAATTTAATAAAATTATTCTGAGACCTAGCTGGGTCCCTGTCTGCTAATTCAGGGCGTAGGTCCTTGGAGGTAGTAACCTGTTCAATATCTGCTTCTTTTGGCACTGGTAAAGCAGGAGCTGATGCCAGGTGGCAGCCCAGCCATGCACATCCACTCTAGTAGAGTAAGCTCACACCACAAGGGAGAGCGTGTCCTTGTAGACCCACAGAATGAAATCATAATTTGCAATTATCATGTGTTTCATTCTACTTTTTTTTAAATGGATGTCCCGAACAGATAAATCCCTCAAAAAAGACCTGTTAAACAAAGAAATCATTCCGCTCTGTAGGTCAACAGATTTTTCACCCAGAAAATGCGAGTACCACATGTTTGAAACTGAGAAGAGGGCAAACAGGCTGCCTGGTAGCAGTGAGCTAGCGATAGAACTCTGTGTTATTCCCATCATGGGAAGAGCACAATCGTGCTACGAGGGGATGCTTCTAGAAGGCTTTGGCTATTTGCAGCTCCTTCCAGCTCCAGAAAGCCAAATATTGCCAGAAGGGAAAAAAAAACCCAACAAACGCCAGACACCAGCTAGCACTAGCTGAAACCCCAGGAGCTACAGGAATCCTAGAAGCTGCCTATGTTCAGCAGCCTCTATCAGGAGTAAGTTCTACTTGTTTTCTCGAAGGGGATCTCCCCAGAGGAGTGCTGGTGTCTGAATTAGCTATTTCTCATTTGGAGAAGCCCCCGCTTTTATGGATTGCATAATGCAGTCCAAGCAAGGGATGCAGCAATGGAGTGTTTCAACCATGAATACTTCGCCAATATTCAGTAAGCTGTTCCATTTACAGCTGGCAGCCATTCATACACGGGCAAGGGGACAGGAGGAACACTGTTGTGGCTTTATGCTACTGCAGCCAGCTTTTCTGCTTTCAGTTAATTTAAAAATAAGCCAAAGCTGGGTAGTCTTAGAACAGGGGAGCGCTGCTGGGTTGGTCCTTCCTCTTCTCTTATGTCTCTGAGATAGTCCTTCTACAGCCAACCGCAACTGTCCTGGACACGTATCCTCTGCAGTTTCCTTCAGAGTGTGTCCTCATTGCTGTCAAACGTTGGATTGCTATGGCCTCCCATATTTCTCTCTACTGATATTGCCACAGAATCTGAGAAGAAGGTTTCATTCAGAGGCGGCCAGGCTGAGTCCTGCTCTACCACTCGCTGCAGCTTCTTGTAATGGCTCTTTGAGTGGTACCGGAAGGTCTTTTTCAGCAGCAGCCATAACGGTCTGTTCTCGATGACAGCTTCCTGTAAAAGCAAGAGCAAAAGGAAGATTCTGGAGGACCTGAATAACAGTTTTCCCTCTTCATCCACAGGACACATATGGGGCAAGTAGCGAAGACACAGATCTCCCACCCTGTCGTGCTCATCCACATTCCATAAATAGCCTTTTACTGACCACTTCTCATACCAGTTCGACCACAGGTCTCCACCAGAAAACTGGGACCAGCTCCTCCCGATAATCGTCAGGATCTGAGTCGGAAACATGAAGACTGCCCATCTATCTCTAGCCTGGGGCAGGGCCTGATACATTCTGCTCACCAGAGGAAAGAAAAGGTTGTTGGGCCTTGTATTCCCTTATATCTGATCACTCAGATGTGGGGCTTTGAGGAAAGAGAGTAAGGCCAAGGTAGCAGCAATGGCTCCTGTTTTAATAGATATTCCCAAGCTGGGCTGAGGAGAAGGGAGAAATAGTAAGACCTGACTCTTGTCTCTCCAATTAGTGCTGACAGGTACATTCAATGAAGCATGCTCACCTCGACAAGGAAGGACACAGCAAGTGTGACTGCCAGCATTATCACCATGGAGATTCGCCACGTGGTAGGGGTGCAAACAAGCTGGGAAAAAAGCAGGAGAAGCTGTTACAACAACATGTGCACACACTAGACACTGGTAGGAGCTTGTATCATAGAATCATAGAATCATTTAGGTAAGAAAAGACCCTTAAGATCATCGAGTCCAACCATAAACCTAACACTGCCACTAAACCATATCCCTAAGCACCACGGCTACCCGTCTTTTAAATGCCTTCAGGGATGGTGACTCAACCCCTTCCGTGGGCAGCCTGTTCCAGTGCTTGACAACACTTTTGGTGAAGAAATTTTTCCTAATATCGAATCTAAATCTCCCCTGGCACAACTTGAGGCTGTTTCCTCTCATCCTAACACTTGTTACTTGGGAGAAGAGACCGACTCCCACCTCACTACAACCTCCTTTCAGGTAGTTGTAGAGAGTGATAAGGTCTCCCCTCAACCTCCTTTTCTCCAGGCTAAATAACTCCTGTCCCCTCAGCCACTCCTCATAGGACTTGTTCTGTTGCCCCTCACCAGCTTTGTGTCATCAAAAGCCAGAATCCCACAGTGGCTGTACACTGCTGATGAGCCAATATAGCTACTTGTCTTGAGGAATTATTGATAAAGACACTTTTAAACTTATGATGCAGCAGAGAAAACTGCATTCCAGAACTGCAACGGGAAATCTAAATGCTTCCTTTCTTTCTAATACAGGAAATAGTTAAAAGTCTGAGTATTTCAGCTCCAAACCCGGCTCCAGCTTCTCACAGCTGGCAGCATTGGCTTTCTGGCTCTAGCTCAACTTATTCTGGAGATGCAGCTCAGATCCAAAATGTGAATCAGCAGTTTCTCCAGGGCCAGGCTATAGAGAATTTCTTACCGCCACTCCCTCCTTTTCTCTTCCCAGCAAACCCAGTGTATTCCCTCCAGACAGCCTGGGAGTTTTGCAGTTCTCCCAAAGGCATTTTAGCCCTCACAGCTGCAGTGGTCACAATGTCCTGTGTCACAACAGTCCACAACAGGACTAAGACTTGCTTTGAAGTGCCATCTCGTGGCAGATTCTTTAACTGGGTCTGCCCACTGAGCCGCTGCTCCGGAAACAGTTACATGATGAGGCAGCTTTAGCTGGGCTGTCTGGTGTTCAAAATCCAGGTCCATTCCCCTTGTCTATGTTTCTCTTTCCGTGTTTCACTATTTCCATTTCTAAATCCACTTGCTAACTGTCACACAAAGATACAGGACTGGAATCAACATATTTTTCAGTACTTGTTATCCAAAGCTACCACAGTTCATCACTCTGATGAGAAATGTACTGCAAAAATAGCCATGTGTTGCTTTTGTTGTTTTCTTCCTGCGACTTGTACTACAAGGCTGTGAGTGTCATAGTGGAGGAGGTTAACACCTCCCAGCCTCAACATACTAATTGCCAGGTCCACTGACAACCCTGTCCTATGGCTGATGTAGATCTTATCCTTCCCTTGCATTTCCCCTGAGATGGATTTGCACAAGGCAACTCCCAGATTGCATTCTGCCAGACTCCATAAGCCAAGCCCTATTGGTATTTATTAATCAAGGATCAAGATACATCTTCTATTGCAATGACAGCCCCACTAGTCTTTCTCTACAACTGTTCTAAACCAAAATTCTGCTTTAGGAAACTGAGAGCTGTCTGAAATTTAAACAGGGAGCCTGACAACATTGGGGACTGAGAACTGAGAGATGCTAGGAGTGTGAACTGACAGATCTTCTTTGCAAGAGGATCTGTGTGCAGAGTAGCACAGCCTGAGAAATGTAAGTGCATGGTGCTTTAGTCTAAACTTGCAGAGCATAGCCCCTTTTTTCTCCAGGCTTCACAGCTATCAAGCCAGCAACGTACCGAGCAAGGTAAGCTTAGTGATGTCATCTTCTGTTGCATGGACAATGTGCTGGAACAATCAAACTTACATGTATAGCTGTCCAGGTGTCAGAATGCACAGATCTTAGTTTGGAGCTACTGTATCTCAGAAGGTTCTTCAATCCCATCATCTAAAATCTATCTCTTTAAATTTGATTTGTCTTTAGAGGTGCCATGTATCCCTGCAAACGTCTGTGCCTTTTGTTAAAAACAATCCCACTTATAATAGGCCTGGCAGTAGGAAGAAAACCCACCTTGGAACAATACTCACATCCATCTTAGAGTAGAGATCATCAATATCGGCAAACACCAAGAAGAGGCAAATGCCCAGCTGCCCTGTGAGCACCAGTATGAACACATCTGAAGGGACAAGAACAAGCAAATAAAACCGCAGGTTTATGAGCAAACTCAGCTGCTTGCCTTTTCTACAGAAGATTGTAATAATTTTCTGTGCCAAACAGTCAAAAAAATCCCTTAGATGGGAAGACACTTTGAGCAAAAGAAAAACGAACATAGTAAAATTCCAGCTTTACTCAGTTAAGTAGATATATGTGAGGCTGGGACAAGCGTTGTAGCCACAGGTTTAAAGGCTCCTGCTTTTTTGGCTGGCATCACTTTGGTCAAGTTTTAATTTTCCCTCATGAATTGACCTCCTGAGTTGACTTACTCACAGATCCCTCCTCCTCTCCCCATACTTACAGTTTGTGTAGATGGGTTGCCTGAAAGGCTTTCCCTTGGAAAACACTAGGGCTACAATGAGGCAGTTGATGGTACTTAGCAGCCACACTGTGGTGTTTTCATAGCTCTTGTAGCCATTGGCCGTTTGCTCAAGGGCTTCACCTCTTATCCCATGGAGCCCCAGGCTAGAAATAGAGGAATAATTCTCCATGTGGTTGTTCATTGAGAGGCAGGCGCTGAAAAAGAGTGTCACACTGGTCAGCAAATGATCACTGTCCTGGTTATTTCCCCCAGCTTCCACTAGCACTATCACAAATCCTCCCTCACAGCCATGATTTGCTCCCAGTATCACAAGGATGTAGGTTATTGGCAATGTCCTCAATCTTACCTACTGGGTTGAGCTTGCTGAACTTGGTGGAGCCTGAGCTCAAACCTACTTGGATACCCTGGTCTTCCCTGTAATGAAATACTCCGCTTTGTGCTCAAAAAAAAAAGCATTCTCACCACATGCACTGTGTTGTGCAGCAGACTTGCTGGAGAGCTTAGGGACCTACAGACAGCACTGTTTAATGTGTTTGCACCCTGTGGGGAAGCACAGGATCTGCCTGCAGCTACTGATCAGGCCTGTAGTTAAGCTGATCAATAGTACCATGCAGACCTGTCCCACTAGGTCTGCCCTGCGTCACCCAGAGTCCGAAGCAGGGGACTGTCCTGGTTTCAGCTGGAACAGACTTCATATTCTTTCTAGTGGTTGTTGTGTTTCAGATGTTGTATGAATGGACTGTCAGCAATGCATATTGTTTTAGTTGTTGCTAAGCAATGTTTATGCTTTTCAAGGACTGTTTTCAACTTCCCATAGAAGAGAAGGAGTACAGACAGAACAACAAAATGCCCAATGTAATATTCTGTAGCATAGACATCATGCTCAGTATATAAACGGGGTTGGCCCAGGGGGCACAATGTGCTCCAGACAGTGCCAATTCACCAAGTGATGAGAGTGACCAGTGTCACTATTCTAGTGTCATTATTACTATTATTGTTGTTGTTGTTGTTATTTTCCTTTTCTGATATTGTTCTACTGAACTGCCTTTATCTCAACCCATGAGTGTTTCTCCCCTTTCCCCTCATTTTCTCCCTCTTCTCCCTGGCCCTCCTGGGGAGGGAAGCGGGGTGAGCAAGCAGCTGCATGGTCCTAGCTGCTGGCTGGGGTTAAACTACAACAAGGACCTACCTGTGTATATCAGTCTTGGAATACCAAGGCTGCTCCTGAACGACCACAAACCCGAAGATCTGCATGCTGAGGCTGAAGAGGATGTTAAGTACAACAGAGAGCAGCAACGGGGGAGAGATGAGCTGGCTAGGAGGCCTGTAGGGAACCAGCTTTGGATAGGCACCTGTGAAACTCACTGAAACATGCACAGACAGGTTTACTAGTGTGTCCAAAATACAAGCAGTGCTGCTGTATATTACTGACTGTTATCAATGGCCAGCACTTTTCCAGTCTATAATGTTCTTTATAATACCTACAAATATTACATCAAGTACAAAGTACAGACTTGTTTTCTTACAAAATCTTATTGGCTACAGAAGGGGTTAATTAATGGCATCATACTATCATGAGGCATTTTTGGAAAATAAAACGTTGGATTCTTATTTGGCTACTGTCAGGCTTAAGGATATAAGGATATACTCAAGTTCTTCTGTTCTCTTTCTGTCACTTGTCAACTGTGGGTTGGGATTTTCTGCTACCCATGCTCTGTGCATCCTCCTGGACTAAGCACCTAGTGCCCCCGATTATCTGAGCTGGTAGAGGACTGCATTAGCTGATCCAACAGGTTTTCCTCTGTTCTCAGGTTTAACAACGTTATTCAGATTTTGAGTAAAAGAGCTATACGGATAGCCTTGATGCAGTGTTCCAAATGGGCTACTTACAGCAAGATATCTTTTGGCACACGGTATTGTAGCTGACCCTTTTAGGCTTGATTTAATCAACGCCTTTTCCAGTTGTCTGTGTTCCAGCAGGGATGGAAGACAGCTATGTGGTTTTGATATGTCATTTTCATGCCCCTTGCCATTTCTGCTCCTAAACCTCTTCCTGCATTTACTCTATCTCAACAACCCCATCTTTCTCTTTGACCTCCAGCACTGGTCTGCTCCCTTATTCTTGGCTTACAACTTCCAGCTCTGTAGTGTCTGACATCTGTCATTTCTTTCCTCCTTGAACTTCATGAATTTTGCACGGGCCCACCTCTCAAGCCTGCCAAAAATCCCTCTGGATGGCATCCCTCCCCTCCAGCATGTCGACCACTCCACACAGCTTAGTGTCGTCAGCAAACTTGCTGAGGGTGCACTCAATCCCACTGTCCATGTCACTGACATGGACCCTTAGGTATCTTCTTGATCTACCTTCCTAAGTCAACAGGAAAAACCTGAATAGACTTGCCACTCCATTTGGTCTGTTTTTATTCCTTCTACAGATAACATCCCTGTTATCAACAACCTACAAATGCGCCACTAAGAATTGCCCATCTTATTTCAGAGATTTTCTCAAACAAGACACCTCCTCTACTAATCTAAACATCCTGCGCTCTATGTAGTCTCTCTCTTTTCTCCCTTTCCGTATATAGGATTATGCATTTCCAAGGAGGTGAAAAATATTTGAGATGATTCTCTCATTAATACATAGGATGACTACAGGGCTTACTTGTCACACCAATTACAGTGGTAATAGCCAAATCTTGGAACAAAAATTGGTAATTCCCAAAGGAGTTTAGTTGCTGAAAAGAGGAACACAAAAGAAAAAAAAATCACAAATCAGACATTTGCTGTGGGCTTGTTTATATCGTCTTCAGAAAGCTGTATTCTTTTCACGGAGCTAATGCTCTGCTGTTTGTTCTGAAACACTAGCCAGCAGATAAGGGGACTACACAATCCACCACCCTGCCAATAGATTCAGTCATCACTGGGCCTGCAGTGAATACTTTCATTTTGTGCGTTGTACAGACTAACGATGCTTCCAGTTCACTCAATGCAAAAAAAACCCAAAGAAGGCTATTTGAAGAGACACGCTTTCTCAATCCTGGATGACTTCTGAATGTGAAGCCCTCTTCTCTATTTGGGTAGAAGCCACGCAAAAGTGGCTTAAGGCACTCTAGGGGATTTTGCTTACTTGTCAAGCTAATTTATGCTTTAAATGCTGAATAAATTGCAAGAGCATACGGTCATGCCAGATTCTCCCTTTTCGCAGACATAAGCCCTCATTTAATACACTGTTCAGTATCTCAGCCTTCTTTCTGCCCAGCTTGGATCTTGAGCCCACTGGCTGAAGTTAATGGGAAGAATCTTTCCAGTTTTCAGCTGAGGGTACAGGAGAACCATATGATCACACCACAGAAGTCTGCAGCTCAGATAAAGGTAAAGCTCCATACCCTAGTTTTATTGTGGCTTTTATGACATGTTTCTCCTACAAGGGAGTAGTAGCTCACCCAGTTCTAGCCAACACGTTCCCAAGACATACCCAGTACAGTAGGAGAACACCAAGGTACTGAATGGTGCTGTACAGTGCCATGTACTTGAACATGCAGAAGGAAGTGACGAGGGCAGCACGGCCTTCCCTGTGTGAAGAGATGAATAAAGGACAGCAGTTAGGTGATGGGTCTGCTCCTGTTGCCAGACTCAAAACGCTGTTGAAAACCAAAGCATGTGTCACAAGTAGAGAAGTCTCTGCTAGTATCTTGCTGGGAGGTGAAATCAAAGCAATCTGGCCTGAATCAAAGTAAAATCTTCACTTGCAGAAATCTTGCTGCAAGCAAAAGGGTTTGATTCCAGTCATCTATGTTCCCAAGACTACAGTTTACCCCAGCGAGTCTTCTGCTGACGTTAATAGTGCAGGTAACAACTCCTTATGAGGAAAAACGTACAAAGCCAAGCAGCCACTCAGTGAGTTCAAAGTCACAAGTCCTCCCCTCCTGAACTGAACATACAGTATGCAATGAGGGTAATGCACTCTCTCTTGTTATTCATCTGCCCCAGTAAGCAAAATCAGGACCCTGGCATAACAGATGCTGATGGTTTTTTTGCATAGGGTATCAGAGGCTACACTAACAGTAGTGTACAAGTTGATACTGTGGACATTTGACTCAGCTTTATGGAGCATTGTTCATTTTGCTATTTCTTTTGCATTTAAAATACTGTTAATGACATAAAGCTCAGCTATAGATGCCCTCCTCCTGTAGTTTTGATGGAATTAATATATCTTAACGGAATTTCAAATGGGAACTAGGCAAATGACAATTTCAAGGTCAGAGACATTTATTTTTCTCTACATACATACATTCTGGCCTGGTGAGAACACCCAACGCTAATATTTGAGAGGAGTGGCACCTGCCTCCTTTAGGAAACAAAACCCCATGCTTACCTGATTAGCTCTGGCACACATGCTATGCTGGGGGTTTGGGATGTGAAAGGTGAAGCCACAGATGCCTCCTGCTCCGACAGTGATATCCCTGCATGTGCCACTTTCAGAGCCTGAAAATGACATTCTCCTTTAGTATTCACAAACCAGGAAGACACAGCAATTGATATCTCAGCCAAGAAATGACCCCTTATCACAGGCTGCGTTCTGTGAACAGCAGTGCCTCTTCATTCCCTGGGTGTGCTCCACCCAAAAGGTTCCTCCAGTGGGAGATGGTTGAGGCATCGGGTCCAGAAGAAGAATGGGACTGACACCATGGGAAAGTCCATTTCCCACGGAACCCAAAGCCATCCACCACCACTCTAGCTGCAGAAGACAGGTTTGGCGCTGCCTCCTTTCCCAGCACTTATTTGCAGTCACACCTTATGCAGACAGTCTAGGTTCTCTACTTGCTTCCCCCAAGAGAACCCTTGGGACTTTGTCTTAGGGCAAGCCAGTGCTTCACTGTCTAGGTGGCATTGCTCCCACTGACACAAGGATGTCTGAAGTCATGGAGTAAACTGAACCTGCCCAGAAGGGAGTTATGGGTCCCTCCTGAACATGGACCCTTCCTTTTGACAAAAAAAAACCCAAAACAAAACGTTAATGCACTTCTAAAGTATGCATTTACAAAAACCTTGTAGGGCTACAGCTGTTCCCCATGGAAACTCCTCCTCACCATAGTCTTCTCCACCCCTAGACACTGAAAATTTTGACAGAAACCCCAGTGGAGGATTTGGAGAATCCTCTCGTGGTTTTTGCAAAGGAAATGAATCAGTCCTTGAGACCACAAACTGCAAGAATCTCTGCCTAGGACAGCTCTTGCATGGTAAAAACCACACGGTGGGATCAGTCTGAATCACTACTGGTGCCAGGACAGCTGTTCTGTGAATAAGCAGAGCACTCCGACCTCCAGCATGTGCTGAGTTTGGGGTATTCTACTGGCATTGCATTTGTTTTTCATTTTTTAAATAAATATATTGTAAAGAATTTTCACTTACCCCACAATCATTGGCTCCATCTCCACACATGCCCACAAAGTAACTAAAAAATGAAGTGACCGACAGTTCAGTGCCAGGAAAAGGGAGACCTATAAACAGGAGGGAATCAGAACCTCCTCCATGCGAGTCATACATGCAAGTCATGCGAGATTTTTGTTTTTGCTTTGGGGTTCTGTCCTGCCAAAATCTCCTGAGGCAGAGAGCAAGCGACAGGGGCAGCTGGAGTAAAGAAAGAAGGAGAACATGGGAGAATATGGATATCTGGAGGCAGCTCCCCACCCTGAGTCTGAAATAACCTTGTGAAATGATGAGCCCTAAAAGCAAATTCTTACATCTCCAGCATCCAAGTAAAATCAACATAGTGCTTCAGAAGCTGACTCACTTGTGTCTTTTACTGCTGAGGCCTGGATTTCAGTGCAGGGGAAGTTCTCACTGAGAGGCAGTGATGGTGGTCCAGGGAGGCCAGAGAGTGGTTGGGGCACTCACAGCTGCTCATACCAGGCTTAAAATCTGAAACAGCCTAAAACTTACCCTGCTCTAGGGCAAGGCCAGGGGCTAGGTAGTTGAGGTGAGGGTGGGGGGTCTTCAAAAGACTTGGGAAACAGCTGAATAACAGGCAACAAGACACCTGGGACTCAGGGATACTTATACACCTCTGTGGCTGTGAGCAGCCCAGGGCATACCAATCCAGACGGCCCTGCCCTGTTTTCTAACCCATCACAGTGAGTCAGCAACAGCACAGTAAAAAGACCACTAGCATCAGAAAAGCTGCAGTGCTGGGAGGTATTCCTAAAAATCTTGGGTAGACAAGCGCCCCTCCTTCAGGCCCAAAAAGAGAAATAAGAATGAAGGATGATGTGAAAAAACAAAACCCAAAATCATGGGAGTGTTAGGTTTTTGAGAGGTTGCTAAACCAACATGGTCTTCAGTGTCACTTCTTTAACAGGCCTTTGGAATTCAATAGCCAATGTGTATGTCTGTGGAAGTTTCAGTTTTGTGGACTTCCAGGGAACGCTATGTTAGACAAAAGCTAGCTCTTACTAGACTCTTTTCAAGTCTGGAAATTCATCAAATGCTTCCTTACTCTCTTAGTGCTCATTAGGAACTTACTCCAGCTTTTGAAACTCTTCTACGAGGCTGGATTTTTGACCAGGAGACATTCTAGA
>NW_009647955.1:3634828-3637562 GCF_000708025.1 Charadrius vociferus
TTAAGCACTTGATGCAAGCGTCACGGTGATTTCAGTGATAATCTGGAATAGAAACCACCAAAAATTCACATTTCCAAGCAACCGATGCTAGACTTCAAAACAGGAAAGGCTGATGATCAAAGATAAAAGGTATCTTAATTATTACTTTGAAAAAATAACAGTCACAATAAGGACAAGAGGCCTGGTGTGTCATCTGAATGAACACAGAGTACCAGGCAGGGATTTGCTAGAAGAAAATTCGTAAGACTATCTTTTCCATAAAACAGACAAATCATGCTGAACTGCATGCTGTGTAATACCACGTTTTCTCCTGTTCTCCAAAACATGAGAGAATCAGTGCAGTGCAAGGGCCAGGCATAAGTTTTAAGTCATGTCCTCACACCATGAGGCAGGTCGTCTCCCCTCATGTGTAGAAAAAAATCTATGGATTTTCATATCCTTTCCCATATGTTAATATCGGAGATTCATCCAGCCCATGAGTATTTCAGGGTTAGAATTATTCCCAAAAAATGTTCTGGTACAGATCTCTTCAGCTAATCCAATCTACTGGAATGCAAACCTACTCCAGTTAATAATAATAAATAATCCAGATCTTACCTTTGGAAGTAAGTGCCTGAAATGCTGTGCTACAATTTGGTAAGATTTTCCACTCATGGCAAAATGATATTGGCCTGATTCCAACGCCAGCCTGATTCTTCTTTCAGTCTGACTGTCATCCTCCTATAAAACAAGCCAAAATGAGTGCTCCTCCCAGGCCCTCAAAAGCTACTATGTGCATTTAAACAAGCACTACTACAGACAAAGAAAAGCACACACCAGGGAGAGGGCACTTGTGAAGACTCTGGGACACCTGGGTTCAAGGCCTTTGCCCAGATTTGTAAAGGGATTTAGGCATATAATGCCATTAATTTCAGTGTGAACTGGGTGCTTCCTATGTCTTAAAAGCTGGCCCTCAGCATTGCCACATTTGACAGAATTTATGCAATAGTTCCAACGTGGTGGGATGCACTGTAAGAGAGGCTACAGAGAGAACATGGG
Organism: Charadrius vociferus; assembly: GCF_000708025.1. Taxonomy (NCBI): domain Eukaryota; kingdom Metazoa; phylum Chordata; class Aves; order Charadriiformes; family Charadriidae; genus Charadrius; species Charadrius vociferus. The sequence goes on from NW_009647955.1 coordinate 3,635,867, forward strand.
CACCATAGCTAGGCATGCCTTTTCGCAGTGAAATACAGTGAAGATGGTGCTCAGGCTGAGCTTTGGTAGAAAGGAGCCCCTCATCAGATTCCCCACCCCTGCAGAGATTCCCTACCATCTTCCTTACTCTAATACTCCTCAGAGAAGGGTCAGCATCTTCAGACACACTCTTCAGGGAGAGAGTAACTGGTCTTTGTCTCGGTGTCTTTGTGGAGATGCTTAATTAAATATGATTTATCAGCACAGCTAGCCTACGTTTCACTGTGTATATGCAATTTCTCAGCAGTTAATCTGTGTTTTAATTCTGCAGGTATGGGGAAGTGCTAACTCTCTACCTGCTTGAACAAGGCTGGTTCATTCAGCGCAGTTCCACAGAGTCCACATCTATACCATCAAATTTACCTTGCAGGGGAAAGAAACATGCTTTAAACTGGCATCAGCTAAGCATGAGGGCTTACCTGGGTTTCTGCAAAGCTGTTCTCAAGCCTAGCTAGGCAGTTAGCAAAAAGACATTCACAATATGCTAGGAAGGAAGGTCTAGAGGAGCACATTTTTATAAAAATCCTTTCTTTTTAAACACTTTTTTAGCACATAACATTCTGACATGCAGACAATGGCAAATGACTGGTCTCTGTTATACTAGCATACTGCATTATTCGAAGTATTCCAGCTTAGTTTGTTTTCCTGCTGCACAACACCTGCTTCTCATATGCTTACCAGGCTTCTGTAATTTTCAGTTTTATCTTCTTCTAGTGGTTTCCAGGTTATAGATGCTGAAAAAGATCCAGGCATTTGGTTTGCCTCCACAAGAATCACTCTGTTTGTTGGAGAAATCATGCCAGCATTTTTGGCAACAGTCACAGCTGTCTGAATGTTGTCACCTAGAAAAATCAAGGGGAGTGTTAGCTAAAAATTTCTGCAATGAGGAATTATTTATGGAGGAAACATTAGCCTTTTCCTGAATTCTGAATTTTTAAATACATCCGCAAAAGTCAGTAAGATTTCCATGTCTGTGCCTAAGAAAGTTTTTGATAAAGATCAAAACTTTGCAGGTGAGGCTTGTCTCAACAATTAAACATATTTTCATCTGGAAACTAAATATTTTCATTCTGATCTGGAGATAAAATATTTTCATCTTCAGCTTGAAGATGGGGAACGTGCTCCTAGATTACATATTTTAGGCAAAAAACAGTAAGAGATTCATTGATAAGTTGCTGCTAGTATCACTGATTCTCATCAACTGCCCTTAGATGGCTTCGGTGTAGGATGTGTACTGAAAAAGGTGAAGGCCAAGAAGACGAGATCTGTGTGACTCCTGGAAAAATGTCTTTGGATCATGGAAAAAAATGGGGGTTATCCTATCCAAATCCAAACCAGCCCTTCAAGAAAAAAATGAGATAAATAGGGACTGGTAGGCATGAGTTACTAGATGGCATAAGGTTCAGTGATTTGTCCTAGCATCCATGCTCCACCTCTGCTCATTTATGACAATAGGATTTCATGAGGCCCTATAAAGAGGGGATCTTGCATGACATGTCTTTGTGCATGTCATCTCATAACCTTACCAGGGAGAACAAATGGACTCACTAGAAAGCATCAGAGGAACAGGAAGGCTCAGATCTGTGGTGAAAGTGGGACAGATTAAGAGTTAGGTATCTGACACAGCCTGGTGAAGTTGTCAGGGATATAAGCCTGC
>NW_009647955.1:3637623-3656181 GCF_000708025.1 Charadrius vociferus
CGGTTCAGCTCACATCATTATCACAACACAGATGCTTCTTGGACTGCAATTGTCTGAAAGATACAAACGCATCTTCCTAACAGAGGTGGTGACAAAGCAGCAGACTGTTCACTCAAACCTCATTCAACTCCCTGTCTGGGCCAGTGGCCACATAAATAATCTACCCTTTTTAGATACCTGTGACCATAACACTCCTGATATGGGCAGCAGTGAGCTCTTCCAGGACAGGCTTTGTTTCCCTCTTTAATCGATTCTCCATTATCAGCAGACCCAGGAATGTCAGATCAGATTCTACCTCCTCCCTAAGAGTAAAGAACAGACAGACAGTTTTAATTCTTCTTTTTGCCTTTGGCCTGATTTTGCATTGTATTGTATGCATTGTATTTGCTGATAGCCAGTTATAACTGTTAACCATCCCACCTAACTCAAAAGAATTAAAATAACTTGTTAGTTTTCAGCAGTCCCAGGCTGTCTGTCTTTTGTGATGCTATTTCAATACCAGCAGGGCTTACTTCCCGCTGGCAAGCGGTGCTGGTTGTGTATGGAAGACCTTCACTTGATTTTTCATTCTTCTCTTCTCTTCTTGTTCTGAAGAATGAGTTCAGTACATAGCCAGCTCCCAGCTCATGTTTGCTTAATTACCAAATCAAAAAAGAGCCAATTTCAACCTACCTGCTCAACATATGAATATGAAGCCTGATGGATAAGTTGGACCGTTTTCCATTCATACACCATCCTTAGCCAGCATGAAAAAGCACCCTGAATTTCCTGCAGGATTCCCAAACTGTGGTGGTCTGATTTGGAAAGTTCACGCACACTAGACCTTCTCATTTGAGGACTGTACAACAAGCACACCTTAGTAAACCTATCTGCTACTCTTGAAAGTAGGACCTGAGCAAACAGCACGGGAGACCTCCAATTCTGTTCTCTCCGACTCTTTTCTTTACACCTGTGCTATTGCCTGTTTTATAGTCGAACACATGCAGTTGAGAACAGAACAGAATTTAGTAAACAATCCCATCCCTGAGTCATAAACTAGAGGTCTCTCAGGGAGAGAGGTTGACTCTGAAGAGTCTTAAAAAAAATTAAAGCTTTCAAACACTTATTTTAGCCATGGTAGTAAGAAGGAGGTGATGCCAAACACTTGTATTGCAGTCAGAGTAGCTGAGTCAGGTGGTGCCAGAATAGTCACTGCTTTCACAGCAGATCTTGTGTTTGACCTCCAGTTTTCTTTTTTTCTCCTGGTAGTATATACATCACGTATGCTATAACTGCACACACAACTGCAAAATCCAGGACATATCACACACACTTGCTCATTGGGTCGGATAGGTCTGTTATGACACCTGTCACAAGAGTTAAACAAACCACTTGCACTTTGCCCCAGTGTCACTGGCCCTTTTAGCAAAGCAAAAAGCACTGTAAAAGAGCAAGTGAGCCCCATCTGAATTAGGACCTGCAGCTAGTAAGCAGAGAGGAGAGCAGATGCTAAGCAACCTCCAATGTTTCAGAAGTGATGTTTCTGGATTATCACAGGCAAAAGCTAGAGGGATTTGGGTAAAAGTATATGGATTCAGGTGTAGGTGTTTTTGTGTGAGGCTTGTGGAAAACTAATACCACGAGCATACCAAAAGAGTTTTCCGGCTTCTCTAGAAACTAAAGAAAGCTAAAGCTAGAAAGCTAAAGGATCAGACTGAGACAGAAGCCAAACTCTGCTGACTTTCACTGGGCTAGAAAACAGTAATAGGGGTAATCTGCTGCCTTTGCTTAATCAAGGAGCCGGGATAACAAAAACAAACAAACAAACAAAAGACTTCTCTTCAGCTAAAAGCCTGGATAAATCTGCAATAAGATTGGTAGAAATGAGGAAGTGAGAGAGGGGTGTACTAGCCTTTAGAGCGTACTACAGTCATACTTCCTGTGTTGATCCACTGTTAAGATTTGTGTAAGGATTCTGGGCATGTGCTATAAGCATAGGGCAGTGAAGTGCCCTTTACCCATTCTCATCCAGGTTTAAATCAGATTCCCTCTGGCCTAAATCCAAGAAAACTCTGTACTACAGCCCTGCTTTTGGCAGGGGTGTTGTGGTAATGGTACTATGTGAGACACCACTAGCCCATGGCTGAATGTGGCTGCTAAGAAGCAGTCTATGGCTTACCTTGTTAGATCAGTAGATTGCTTCCCCGCCTGTAGAGATTTACATGCCAGTCCGATGACCCTAAAGCCCTGTGCTGTGTAGAGCAGAAGCTTGCTTTCAAAGTTTGATGGGACTGTGCAAAAGGGGAAAAGACAGTTCATCAGGCCATTTGACTGCTTTCTAATAAAAGGAAGCCTTGCAGCAGAGAAGGTTCCTATCCCAGAGGGCAGGTACACCTACAGTCTACCAATAGACCAAGGACATGAAGGAAAGCTGCTGAACTGAACTTTGCTCAATAAGAAAATCATTGATCTGCCACTTTGCACTTAGTACCCTAAGCTATTTTGCAAAGTCTTACCTCTTCCAGTGTGTCATGAAGGAGCTGTGCTCTTCTAGCCACCCTCCCAAGGCTTGGAGAAAAATGAAAACTTTTTTTGGTGTATACTGGACCAGTAGAGAACTTTTTCAGGTATCTATTCTGGCAGAGATGGTACACCTTGTACAAGAGTTGGTACTTGCTTTCATCCCTTAGCAGTCCTTCTTTGCAGAGAAGGCCTGTGTGAGAGCTTAGCCTTAGACTTGGAGCACAACAGAAAGACCCTAACTTGTTAGGCTGAAGGATAAAGTCTTAGACCCAGAAACCTCATCTGGACCTTCCTCTTCACTGCACCATCAAAAGTCACTTATACACACGTTTCTAGGAAGCATTTATAAATGTTAGTTACCTGTTTCTGCTCTACATAACATGGCTACCATTTCTGGAGCCCCTTTTGTGAAGACCTGCTGTTCCCCACCAATTTCCTGGGCAATGACAGACATTCTCTGCAAAGCTGAAGAAAATGGAAACTGATGTAAAATGGTAATTCCTTCCACCGGGGCCTAGGAGAAAAGAAAGTGGATTAGATACTGCAGCAAGGATTTTAAACTCAGGCCAAAGGATTTTAGGTCTCTCCTTTGGGCCATGGTAAGAAGCTAACCATGTACAAGGGGCTAATTTGTCACAGTGGGACAGAAAGGACTGATACATAAAGAAGAGAAATTTGTAGAGAAATATTTGGCTTAAGCGGTAGGAAAACTTCACTGACAGTTTCAGCAGACTGTTAGATGTCATATACTGAAAGGAACTCACCAGTCCTGTTTCTTTAACAGGACTTTGCTAGGTCTTACACTGGTTTTGCAAAGGGAAAATGGATGTCTGAAAGTGCCTCCTTGGTGTATGTCACCAGTAACGGTCTGACATCAACTACCAGACTCCACTGCAGACCCAAGTGCTGTTAAGAGATCTTCACTACTCAGCTGAGTTTCGATTGAGTGTCAAGCCACCAGAAGAGGCAAATTGTTGAGCTGGACAATCTGTCATCCAGCATCCTCCTGCTTCTGGTGTGAGCAGCAAGCTCGCCTAGGCATCTCTTTTTAATTAGCGAGAGCAAGGCAATCTCTGCAGGCGGTACAAGAAAGACAAAGTGTGGAAGAGCTGTCTTGGACTAGGACAACCAAACATTTCTCTACTCAAAGGTAACTCTTACACTGACAGTTTAACTTGATCAGGAATGTGAACCTTGCAGATAGCTTACACTGCTGGCTTTAGGCCCGGGTCTAACAATTGTGGCATGTGTGGATCCTTGACCTTCAATCTGGTGTCCACTGGAATCATCTATCACCTGTGTATTGAAAGAAAAATCTTTCAGATCCCAGCACCAGTAGAGCTGAAAGGAATGTCAAGGAATCATTTAGAGCTTTTCCTTCTCTCAAAACAAGGTATCCTATTTATTCCTGAGGACGGTCTCTCTGATCTCACTCTAAAACGCTCCAGTCATGGAAAACCCACTTCCTCCCTTGGCAATGAAATCCAGAGCTTCACCAAGATATGCTGTACTCTTGCACAGCAAATAGATTATGTCCCCTCACTGAAAATAAATTGTTTATTCATGACAACCCACTTAAATATGCAAAAATCTTTAGCTATAGCATAGACCAAATGGGAAAATAATTAATAAGTGTTTGTATTAATGTAAAAAGCAGCATCCTCTGCTCTTCAAGTACTCCACATATCAGCTGGGTTTTTTAATTGTCACAACATGACTGTGAAGAACAAAAATATTTTATGGTGTCAAAGGGCACATGATTATTAATGTTTCACAGGAATTATTTAACAGGATTATTCCTGTTTAATTTAAAACTTCAATGGATGTCTGCCTAAGGTGAAGATGACAATGTGATGCTCCTGGGGAAAAACATCCTCTAATTCCTATATTACTGGATAGTTTATTCCTTGAAACTTGTCTTTTTTACATATTTTGCAGATACAAAACAGACAGGTGTTAAGTACCGATGTTCACCCACATAACTAGCTAATCCTATCCTGAATCTCTTATCTTGCATCATTAATGGCTTGTGGCTGTACCTTTCACCAGGTAATTATGGGCTGCTTTCCTCTTATCCATCTCAGATTTGCAGCCTTTTAGTTTTCATAAATGCTCATTCCCCTTCCCCTCCCTGCAACTATCAGAGAGTAAATGGCAACACCGATGACTGTTTGTACGTAATGGGACAGAGACTGAAAGCAGTGCTTTCATAGCAGCCTGGGATTTCAAACCTGAAGATGGTAGAAATATCTCCACATTGACAGAGCTCTAACAAAGTTTGAAATCTTGTATCTAGTTCAAAGCTTGCAGAAGTCTGTTATATGCTCTGTAAAAGCAGTCTTAATCTGCATATAAGTCACATTTGGGACTTCCTGTTATCTGGCAGCAGCCACAGTCAGAGCTGATACCCCAGTGGGATTTGTATGATATCCACCACTTCCAGTCAAAAGAGCTAAGTACTTAAAGTACCCCTAGGTGAAAGCTCTAGGTAGAAACAAGAAACATTTCTCCAAAATCCTGAGCATGTGGTATTTCTTCTGGGTTTTACCTGTTTTACTTCTGTGTTGGAAGTAGCTATTTGCATTGAAGGGCTTGGGACATTTCTCCTTTGTAAGAGCACCAAAACTTCCCACCACTATTTGCACAGCAACAAAGCACAGCTTTACCCAGTTAGTGGCCTCAAACATTTTCACATCCAGTGGGTCTCCTTGGATCTTGCCCTGCCAAACAATTAGCGAATGACAAACCGCCATTGCTCTGAACACTGGGCCCCAAGGCAGGCTGTGGTCCGCAGGGAAGCTGTGAATGTCCTGGAAGCTAATGCAAAAATTATGGTCAGAGAACAACAAACAACATATAACTAACAAAAAAAAAATCCTAGGTCAGGGGGCTGTTAAAGTCCTATCCTGTGGTCAGACCACAAGCACGTTTCTGGGGACTTGACCTCCCTGCCCTGCCCTCCCCTCCCCTCCCCAAGCTACTTCTCATGTGCCTTTTAAAGGCTGGGATACACATGCTCAGAATAGGTGTATTCTGCAAAATTAAGGAATCCATTGGGATGGACAGAGAACAGATTATGATAATATATCTTCCTTGTGGCTTGTGTAAGGACTCTTGAGCTATGAAGCTGATATAAGTTTGAGCATTTTTGTGCATGCACACTTCTGGAAATGTAAATGGGCAAAAACATGGGCACTGAGGGTCTGAGTGGCAATCTCATGGGTAACAGTGACTTCACATCATAAAGGGTTAGGCACCACTGCAGCTTTGAGATTTAACCTAGCATGTCTGCTGCAGACTATGCTTCTTGGACATGCTGTGCCAAATACTGACAACAGTGGCTGCATCATTTCATGTGGAGCAGGACCCCTGGGATAAGGCAACAAACTCATTTTCTAGAGACTACAGAGAAAAAAGTTCAGTTTTGTTCATATGTCTAGGAGGAGAATTCAGTCACTATCCCACCAAATATAAATGCCATTGGTGTGTCAAGGAGCCTTACCAGTTTCTTTCAGAGGGCAGCAAGCCCCAAAGATCCAGGCCATCTTCTGTTAAGGTGCCAGTCTAAGTTAAAATGTACATCTAAATTAACTTCCCACATGAGAACTCCAAGAGGAGTAAAAAGCAAGACTTATTTTAAGAAGTTACTGTCCAGAAAATGCCAGCACAGTACAGAGCAGAAGTGCTATCAGCTAATTCCTGGATTCCAAGAAAAACAACAATCTGCAACAGCGTCTGTTCAGACAACACATACTTAAGTATACAAGATTGGTCAGTGTGTTTCTAAAATACAATGGAAATGCTTGATCAAAACCCATACTCTCCCACCCCTGGCATGGCTCCCATTACTAGTAAGAGAGTAATCACCACATAGCAGTTACTTTGTCAAAGCAGATGAGGTTCAGCTGTCCACACATGTTGATCCTCTGTGGGCTGATGCAGAAGATGCCCTTTTTCTTCAGCCTCCGCTGAGTATAAATGATCCCTGTTGTCAAGGCAGCTGGCAGAGCTGGGGGGACAGCAATAGTGATAACATCCAAAGCCTTCTTCACCACTTCTCCTGCCTCCTCCTGACATAAAACCAAAGGCATTTATCAGCAAGAGGGTAGCAAGCAGTGTTGCTTGGATTATCTGAATGTAGCCCTCTTCATCCTCCTCCCCTCTACTGCAGGTGCTTCAGGCCGTGGCGTTTTCTGCCCATGGTACATCATGTATTCATCTCCCTAAGAAATTAATTACTTCGATTTAACCACAGGCTTTAAGGCTGCACCACTACTAAAGAGCAGCCTCCAGGCCTTCCTTCATTCTCCATGCCAACAAACCTGCCAGGCAGAGCTTAGAGTCTCCTCCAAAGCACATGAGTTCAAACATGCCAGCTAGGTTACTGCAGTCTCAGTCAAGCCCGGTTTCCCATGACACAGCTCACAAGAATCTGCCATTTATAAGGGCATTCGTCCAACTGCCTACAGGCATAGCTCTGGACTCAATGTTAGGGTGACAGGTGAGACATATGGGATGGTGCCGAAAAGGAGGGCAGGATGCATGAGCTAATGATTTCTTCAGACCTTATGTTCTAGGAGTTGTGAAAGGAAATTGCTTTTACCTGCAGGAGGAGACATGGAAGTAGAAGTTGCATTTCTAAAAGCAATCTCTAATTTGGGAGCTTAGAGGTCAGTGTAAAACTGACTGCCAGTATGCTGTATGTCAGCACTGTTATTCTCGGCAGTTGATATCATTGATATCAATCAAAGGATTGAATGCATTTCAAACTGGGGTCCCAGAACTGAGGCACTGCAAACCAAAGCCAATCTGCAGTTCAGAAGGATTTGCAAACCATCATTAGAGTTCTATTATTACTAGTTCTGAGCTTGGGACTTGGACCATAAATCATGTTGCATTTGATGTGCTGAATTTCCATCATGTTCTCATTCTCCCTTCATTGATATTGTTTCAGACAACAGAAGGCACCAGTTTGATAATATTTTGTATCTACTTTGTATTAGAATGAAGCATTTACCACCTTTAGATAAGACAGCCACAGAAGAGAAAGCGCTTAGTATATCATGTGACTGAATCTTACACCAGTCTGACAAGGCAGTTTCAGCTGCTGTGATAACATCAGCATGTATCTTACATATTACAAGGGTGAAGTTAAACCAAAAAAAAAAGGAAAAACTGCAAAGTAGACACCAGGATATGTTCTTAAACATACTTTCTTTGATATCCCGAGGGGAATTAATCTTCTGAGCCAACTGATTGTAGATTATTCCAAAGGAGAAAAATGATTCAAAAGCTGAATTGCAGAATCAACCTTGCAACTCAGGACTTGGACTTTACATTGGCAGATAATTATCAAGGCATGAAATGATTTCTTGAAAGTTTTTGAAGAAGTTCTAAAGCAATTGGGCTTTAAAAATTGCAGAACTACTGTTTACAGTGTACAACTATTTCTTACATTGACTTTCTTGATGCATGAGAATGAGTGAACTGTTCTTAAAAGGGTTTCAGGCAAACTCTCCAGAGATTTACAGACCAATGTAGCAGGGCTGCAAGTGCACAAATAGGCCTTAATTACCCTCACTAGCCTCACCTCCACCCAACCCCCTGGTTATGGGTTCAGGAGCTCCGTTTAAGCTCAAGCCTGGGCCTTCAGTCCCTGTCTGAGCCATGTTGTAGGTGTACCTGCCTCTAGCACTGTCTCCTGGATGGACACCTGTAGGTTTGTGTTGCAGCCTCGTTTCTTGTCCTCATCTCTGCTTCAGACTGGTCTGCCTGAATTATTTACCACTTTGCCTTGCCTGGGACTACTGATGGGCTGTTACCAGCATTCAGCTCCCCCCACCATGTTCAGATACACTGTGACTGTGTCAGTGAGGGCATTACCTGTGCTCTGGTCACCCTTGGCTCCTGGCTTGCCTTCCCCTAGGGAATAGCTGGCCCTTGCTGCTTCCTGATACAGTAAGTCTTAGTTATATATTGACAAACTTGATTAAAAATATAATACAAAATTAATCAACCCTTGATGTATATGGCACATGAGAGAAGAGCTATCACAGTCTTCACAGACGGAAGACCTGGAAAACCAGAAAACATCAGTGAACCTCCTGGAGAAAAATCAGAGAACCTCCTGGAGAAGTCCAGAAAAAATCAATGGAGATGTGGGTGACTCAACTGATACAGGACAGTTGGCTTTGCAAAAGTTTTTCCCAAAAGCTCTCAAGGATATTAAGCTGAGTGATAACTTAGTGAAGGTTATCTCCCTTCCATTCCCCCCCCCCACCAAATGACTATACAAAAAAATATGAAAAAAAGGGCAGAAGAAAATGGGGAGTTCTTTGTAACATCAGTAAATTTCAGGGATCTGTGTTTGCACCTCTACTGTTCAGGGCTCTGTAACATGGAAGGAAGGTGGCTGAAGGGGTGGCCAGCAATCTCTAAATCATGAATAGTACAGGAAACATCAAATAGAAAGCAGCTATTTGCTACTTCTCTACAACAAAAACCTACAGTGCCCCTAGTGATTTTGACAGCAGCTTTAAAAGCATTTTTATGCAGTACATAATGAAACTGTGGGAATCATTGCCACAAGTGCCATCAAGTCCAAGGCATAAATGAATTCAGAAATATATTAAACCACACTCTGGGAGATTTTCAGTGGCTATTACAGCTAGATGATCTAGATAGAAAAGACAACTTACTCAACTGTTAGACCTTTCTCTTCAAGAAGTTAGAAGACTATACCAGGGAAGAATTGTTCTATACTTGCCCTACTTCCTAACCAGTTTTCATAAGCATTTGATCCCAACAACTCTCAGAGTCAGTGGAGAGACAGAGATAGATGGGTCTTTGATCTAAACTGGAGTTTGTGGAAAGATGCCTTTTCACAATGACACATCAGTGTGTCCCATTTAACCCATAACTCACTTGTGAGTTTTCTAGGAATGTACAAAAAACGCTACAAAAACTCTATAAAAGGTACTTGCAGAGTGCTAAGATCTTGGGATCTCCCATTTTTCAGCGTTCTAGAAAGCGTTATGCTAATTACATGCATTGATATTTACATGTACCAGCAAGCACAGGGCAGGCAACACACAAACAGAGGCAGTCTGCATACAGAAGCCTGCTGATAAGACATGCAGTGCTTGTGTAGGATTTGCTAAGACCTTAGTAGAAATGACCTGGGAAACAGTGGGGTTTTGAGACCTTGAAATTGAATGTATGAGAGCCTGTGCATTGTCACAAATTCAATTACATTGTAAAATGGCCTCATATACTAAGGCAAAAAGGAGAGTGACAAGGACCATATTTTTATATATAAATGTATATGAAGCCACTCAAGTTTCAAGTCTCTCGAAAATGGGTGTGACCATTTCTCCTGCATTTAGTAACTCACCCCATTAAGTGCAAATACACACACTGCATAGATCATTCCAATGGCTGCAAATGCTATGAGGCACATCAGGAACCGGAGGGCATCTCTGTACAGCTTGAAGTTCATGGGTTTTGGGTACAGAATGGACCTCACCAGATCCCCTTTGGCTGTATTGAAACCTGGAAAGTCAAACTAAAATCATTCCAAGGGGAAAAACATTTCCAAAAGTTCTCTACAGAGAATGGAAGGCTTTAAAATGACTCATAATTTCTGTAACTCAAGAAAGAAGGCCTAGATCTTTCATTTCGGTGTACATGACCTACTCCACAGAATATAGAAAAAAGTTACTTTTGTGTTAAGGAGGAGGACTGTTTCAATGTCTCAGAAACAAAGCAAAATTCTTCTTTGTAATTATATGCTAGTGCTTTTGTAAAAGTTATGCCAAGCAAACAGAAACAATGCATAATAGCTTAGCTCAGCCCAGGATATTGATTCTCCATCTCACTGTTGTGAATTTGGATTAACGCTTTTAACTTAACGGGACTGGGCACATGAAGTCAGACTGTTCCAGTAAGAAAAAGCATGAAAGGAAAAGCAAACTGAAGTGTTGACTGACCAGTCCGCAGCACCACAGCTTTCACTACTCCTCTGTCATCTGCTTTGGTCTGTATGACCTCTGTTCCACAGAAGAGGACATGTTTTTTGTAATCCTCTGCGCAGTGCATTCTCCAGGGTTTGAAGTTATCAGCTTGGGGTAAGTGGGTCTTTGTTACCGGAATACTTTCCCCTAGGAAAGATTAGCTCAGATGAAGAAAACTTCAGTACACCTTAAAATCAGCTTGCTGACTTTCAAATAATACAGTGTCTAGACATCTAGATGGTAAGTTAAAGGTATTTAGCAGAGAAACCAGTTTAGAGAAATGTTACTTTTATATTGTGACATCTTCAGAGTGAGTAAGAGATTGAAGACTCGCAAGCAAGCAGACTCTGCCAGAGAAAAGCTTTCCTTTGCATCAGTACAACAGCTTCGTCTAGGTCTGAGAACTGAAAGCTGTCCAAGGACTCCGAACCCTGGCTGTAGATATACACACTTAAAAAGAAACCTGAATTGGAGTTGCATGACTCCACTTGATGGCCACAAGTTGTTTACCTAGTTTGAACCTCATGTGCAGGTCCCTACAGTATTCCCTTAGGCAGATTAACCATGACATTCCCCATTTACCCTTCCAAGTAAAAAGGACAGCCTTTAGCTCAATGCTTGACAACTGACAAATATCCTACTTATGTCAGAGCAGATACACTAAGGTGAAATACCTTCTGACACCTGAAGCTTTCTAAATGAAAGGGGTTTCTAGACTTTCTCATTTACATGAAATTTCAGAACTGTGGGTTTCAGCTCAATTCAGATCAAGACTAAATTTAAAGACAAGAAACAGAACTATGAACATCTCCTGCACCAAAAATCCTGCTTTGCAGTGAACCCTCCCACCAGATGCGTCCTCTACTGCTATCACATGAACGTGGGGCGAAGTGTCTGGAGAGCTAGACAGACACTCCAGCAGGTTGGAGATGTTGTAGCGATCAGCAATGAGACATTCAGAGTGACCAAAAGAAATCCCTACAGCCTGAGTGGACTGTGGGCCCTGCATGGGAACAGCTTTGCACTGCACTTACTGCTTTTTCTCCTGTCCTGCTTGCTCCTCTTCACTGTCTACTCTTTCCTTTCTAATTAGAGGATCCCTTCCTAAATTCTGCACCTCAGAAAGGAAGAAAAGGTTGAACGGCCCTTCCTAAAAGTCCACCTTGTCTATTTAGATAAGCTAGGGCTAACTACAATTCAGTCTTTATTATAGCAAACACCCCAAAGAATCCCCTTCTAGGATAGCTATGGACTACCTCATAAGGATTATACATGATAACCCTGTATGTCCTGTCACTGTATGAAGTCACAGGGCTGTGACAGTGTTTTGATGGTAAACCTGGGAGGGATGAGCTGTACCTGTCAGCATGCTTTCATTTACAATGCACTGCCCGCTGATCAGGATCGCATCACAAGGCAAAAGGGTTTTGCCCTCTTTCAAAACCAGCGTATCTCCAGGAACAAGATGGTGTGATTCCAGCTCTTGGAAACCTGTAGGTGACAGGTAATGCAAACTTTGTGCTTCATATATTTCTTTGTGATAAGGAGCAAAAATACAAGGAACTACCTGCTGAATAAATTGTTACTTCTTTATAACGGCTGATAAACAAAGGACCACAAGTAGGACCTAAGAATACAACCTCCAATATTTAGAAAAGCCTAGGCATCAGTTTGAACTGCAGAAGTCCTTCTTATCTCCCCAGGAGCCCAACCAATGGTTATTGTTCCAATGTGCTGACCTAAGTGAAGAAGCTCGGATCTACATTTCTTAGTTTGACTTCATGTTTTTGGATTGTGCTCTAAATACCATGGCAATGAACAGAATTTGCATGGAGCAATTTGATGGACTCACAGCCATTTAATGGCTGTGTGTCTGGCTTTCTCAGCACTGCCTTAAGAAAAATGACGATGTTTTCCTGACAATTTTTTGCTAAGGCTGTGTTCATACAGTTATGAATATGTTTGATGTGCTACAATATAGTTTAGATCAAATTAACCCAATTTGCAGAAGCTAGTTAATTGAGCTGAGAGACAGAAGAGGAAACTGCTCTAGAAGGAATTCAATACTATACATTCTCGATTTTGATATAAATTGCTATAGAAACAAAACACACTGAAGAAAGAAGTGTACAGGAGTCACCTTCCGTACTTCTGCAGACAGTGACCATGATGTTGTTATGAGACTCAACCAGTCTGTGCAGTTTAATCGATTGCTGTAAATTAAAGGAGAACACACAAAAGTGTTACATCTTATTTACATGATGCAATTCATCCACTAACAATTATTCCCTTTTGTTATTTGTGGTTATGAGAGCCCTCATAAACTGGACTCTGGACCTGCCAGAAACTGTACAATCATACAGAGAAAGAAACTCCCCACCCTAATTATGGAGAAGGTGTAACAAAAAGTTACAAAGCAAAGCACTGGAATGGGGAAGGGAGGATGTGGGTAAAGAACCACACAGAGATTAGGATGACTAGGAGGCCAGGCCATTGCACCTGCTACTACACAATGTCATGAGACTAAATCTCTGAGTAACTCTCATAACACTGTACATGTGCATGTTGTAATATCCTGGCCTTTCCCAGACATTAGAAATAAATCTTCCCTGTGGAAAAAGATGAGGTGTCTCACCTGTCTAAGATCATATACAGTCAAAAAAATCGAGAGGAGAGACATGATTATGATGGCAGTGGCATACTCCATGTAATCTTCAGCAAACCACAGACACACACTGAATAGCTGGAACACGTAAAATGGATTTAAGACCTGTTTGGAGAGAAAGTAATACTCAAGAGCTGGCGACTTTTAAATTGCCACAGTATACTCACCCAGTCCATCCTGTTAGAAATGGGCTGGAATAAAAGCTATTGAGTTAACTGTTGTGTCTCCCAACCCCCTTTCTACTTTTGTTAGCAGTAGCCTCAGTCTAATCAGATTGGACCATTTCCATCTGATAGAAGGGCCAAATAATCTGGATCGATAGGATGTTATTTGGGATGTGAATGGCTCAGCCCAAGCCTTGTTTTGCTTGCTTCTTTACAAGAAATGTAACAAAAGTGAGAGAAGAGCAGGTTGTGCCATGAGGATGGACATCATAGGCACATCTCCACAAACACTGTTTAGGCCACATATAGCCAGTCCGTGTCTGAAGAAGATATTGGTGCTGTGCCCAGAGTCATGAGCTCATTGGATCTCTCTGCTGCTGTAGGCATGCACCAGCTACTGCTGTTCACTTAATCTCTGCTCATTAAGAGACAGCTTTTGCCTGGAAGGTTTGATTTCCAATTGAGCTTGTAAACATTCACTGACACTTGTAAGGCCAACAGAATGAGCTTCCAAGACACAGATACGTACAAACACCAAGCAGCCATACAGGCATGAGGATGGAAGACAGGGAACCATGGAAATAAACGAATTTATGGTGGTCTCACGGAACAGCTTTAAATAGGATTTGAAAAGGGAGTGTGCTTGATGAGTGAGTACTGGAAAGCTAATTCGGACATAGGATCCATTATATTCTATACACACCGACTCTACCTCCCCAAGTAGCCTAGAATAAAAGCAACAGAAATGCTTAACCTCTTTGATGAGTAGTTTCCAAACAGGGATCACTGGAACATCAATAGTGTTTGGCCCACATATAACTCTCCTGTATGGGATAAAGATACATCCCTTATAGATAAAATAGTAACAATGTAGCTCACTCAAGAAGTTGCAGCTTTCAGTAGTCCTGAGAGCTTGTATCAATCCCAGCTTAAATAGGCTGTGAGGATCTTTCTCCAAGGAAAAGCTAAAACGTTAAATGTCCACACAGTGCTTATGTCAGAAAAGATGACTATACCAGTGAGATCTACTTAGACAAGAGGTGTAACACAGCCTTTTAAGCAACATAGTCATTTCCTGATTGAGAACAATAACAGTGATGAATACTGAGACATTTAAAAAACTTTGACAAGGAATACACAACACTCTCTAGCCCTTTTCATTCAATTTTTCATGCATGACCATTTCATCTAAAATTATGTGCATATAATGGATACACAAGAAACTCAAGGAAAGTGCACCAACAACAGTGAACTTACATCTCTCTGAAATCCATATGTTGAGTATTTGAGTTTTAAAATGTGTACCTGACATTCTGTTCATTGCAGGTGAGACCAGAACCAAATTTGGCATGTATAGCTGAGCAAGTGTGGTGGTCTTCTAGGACTCTAAAATACAAAGGAGTAGTTTCCTTAGGATGTTATTCACAAAGAAGCTTGACTTCCTCAGACACTTGTGTAACGAGGGTATTGAACTCACCCGACTTTCTGGAACTCTTTTGCATAGATATTCCAGACATAGCGGATTTTTTGTACTTGGATACTTTTCACCTGCAAAACACAACAGGGACAACAATATATGCAACACAGCAAACAAAAATACTCCCAGGCCTGCTTACAGATCTCAGCTAGGCATCCTCACTGCGGTCAAGCACAGATAAAGCAATTTATATGGGGGGCAGGGAGGGAGAGAAGACAGGACTGCATTTACTGTCTCCCTAGTTATCTTACAGAGTGAGATCCTGACCTCACTGCAGGTTCCAGCAAGCTTTACAGATCTTTAGGTCAAGGAAGTACAAAGCAGCATTCTTCTCTCCACATTTTGTGAAGCAAGGAATACAGTCCTCACTCTCGTTTCACGATATGAAGGGAAGAGATCGCTGATGCAGTGGTGGGTACACAGGCAGTTGTCAAAGCCTGCCTTCAGTCAACAGCTCCCTTATCTTCTGTCTGGCTTTGAGGAAAGCAGGAGGCTTTGGGCAGTTTGCAGGCATGGTGCCGAGTCCTTCACCTGAATAGATATGTCAACAGAGAAGAAAGGCCATCCCAGGATACTTCCTGAGTCACTAATGCTAAGCCCTTGCAGAGCAGTTATCCACTAGGAACACATTCTTCCATTTATAACTTGCAAAAGGAGTCTGTCCTGTCCTGCGCAACAATAACAAAGCCTATTAGAGATAATGGCGCTTCATATCGGCTGGAAGAAGGCAAGGCTATACACATAAGTAATAAGGAAATCAGCTCTAGGGGACTCTCCCTACCCAGTGCCATAAGTATTATTATAGGCCAATGAAATCTATACCCAACTCATACATTGACTCAAAACGGAGCTATAACCACAGTCATTAACCTAACAAGAGGTCTGTAGTTAGGATTTCATGCAATAGAAGCTGCAGTATTTGCAATGCTAAAAACTGGAGTGGGAAATGAGGGACTCAACTTGCTGCTGGAACAGGTCCTTGGACAGCTCTTGGGCACTACATATTACTCTGTGGTCTTAGGCAGGTTAAACGGCAAAAAAGGTTTTACAATTGACTTACAAGTAGGGGCTTTTGAATTGCTAGTGAAGGATTAAACTGTTTGCTATTTGCTGCTTTGAAATTTGCTCTTTTCTATCTAGATGTTTTGATTGATATGAAAGTGGTGTTCAAAGGGCCTATTATTTGAGGCTATATTGGGCTTTTTTATGTTACTAATTTGATCCTCTAAAGAATGTTACAAATCAGTACTCACTTTCATACCGTGCTAGTTGATTAAACTAGCTGGCACTAAACTTTCTTATGTACATTAATATATGCCCACACAAAACAGCAGTAATAGCAACAGCTTTGCTCTGCTAAAGTTAGGTTTACAATGAAAATATCTACTAAAAATTGCTATGGATATAAAAATAAATGCTAATAAGTTAGAAATCTATTTCCTGGAAGGGAAAATAGCACTTTTATACATTCCCTGGTGCAGCGATATTGTATCTATAATTAAGATAGGGTTGGACTTGATGATCTTAAAGGTCCCTTGCAACCTCAACAATTCTATGATTCTATGATTCTAAGAGCCAGATATTAGCAAGTGTGCCACTGTATTCTTATTGCTCACACCAATTAAAGGTGTAATGCTAAGCAAGACATGTAACTGAACTGTCTGGTACTTGTTCTAAAATGGGGATAATTATATTTACTCAACTCATGAGGGACCTTGTGATCTGCTTGGACCAATTAATCATCTACCTTCTCCCCAGTGCCTCACTGGGATCTTAAAGCTATGGAACTGGCAGAGACCAGGATACATTTTTGCAGAAACAGTCAACAGTGCAATACCTGACTCCAGCAAATGTACTTTAAAGCACAAATTGGTACATACAAAGGCAAGAAACCAAAATGTGTTTCAGACCCTCCTTGATGAAGCATTCCTGGAAATACCGACACAGCTCTGCCTAGGCACTTTTTGGTTCTATTCCCCCTAAGCTGCCTTCATCCCTGTTTTCACGTCACTGGGGGCGCTGTGATGTTTGGTTCCTCACAGTTTCCCTTCAGATACAGAGCCACCCATAAGTTCCTTGATTCCTGTGCCAGGAATGAGTTTTTTATTTCAAACTCTGATTCGTCACTGCCAACCCCAGTGTCTTGAAGCTCTCCTACTTAAAATATAGGTCTCCTTTCAGGAGCAGTGAGGATTCTTTTTTCATAACCTGCCTTGGAGTAAGAGAGGATTTTGTACACAGGTGAGTACAGTTCTCCAAAATCCCCAGCTTGTTTTTCCACAGCTCACTGTGTTCATCAAGCTGCAAGTTTCTTAGCTGGATAGGTTTCACAGCTCACTTGCACTCCATGAAGCGTATCTGAGATTTGCTATCATCTCCCAGATGCTGCTGAGAATACTTAACTTACTTGCAAACTTGTCTTCATTATGGCTTTGCTGAAGATTGAGTCTTCCTCAGCAGTGGCTGGATAATCTGACCTACTTCTGATAAGTGCAGACACAGAGATCCATGTCACAGTCTTACGAGAATAAATCCGAAATTCATCCTAAATAAATATAAAAGAGAAGTGTCACAATTTCCCTCAAAATCAGACCAAACTCACTATCACCTTGGAGTGAATGATTACAATAGGCCTTTCTAGAGCACTGCTCCAGCTTTTTTTAAAGAACTAACCAACAGGGGCCTCCCAGCACCTGTGACTGACAGATAAATCTACAGAATGGGAGCAGAACGATGGTCCTGTCAAAATGCCGCTACTGCAAATAATTCATTGACTGTAGGTCTGGTGCTTGGCTGATAAGGATGGAATGTGAACATTCAGGTCATGATCTAGGACAGGCAAACAGTACAGGACAATCTGAGATGCAGTGACCATACTCTAAAGGGAAGATCAAACAAACCATAGTGCTGTACTGCAAAATGGATATTTAGTGCCAATACCTTTTCACAGTCATTCCTTTGTTAACACTTCATCGGAACAAGTGTGTTAGCACCATGCCTCCTACAAAAGCACCACAAGCTTTTGCCACAAACTGAACTTGTGATCTTGCTATTTTTTGTAAAATATGTGCAACGTTGGAACTGCCTGATAACTAGTGTTGGTAGTACAGTCTTAAGAGATTAGAGAAACCTAAGTAATAAGTACCCACATGTTAAGTTTCAGTCCTGAACACTGACCCCCATGCATTAAAGCCAACTATGAGACTGACTTATGTATCATATTCAGTGTGTGAACAGTTTGGCAGATGGAGAAAGCTGATTACCTCAGCCAGTCAGGTTCTGAAAGCGCAGTTATTAAACTTCATTTGGAAATCACAACAGAAAAAAAAACCTACCAAAAATAAGTCCTTCTGAATAATTTAAGAGTTCAAATAAACTTTAATAATGTTTATATATCTTATTTATTTGTGCACTTTTCTTCTTAAACTGGTATTTTGAGTAGAATAACATTTATTTTCTGATAATTATCTTTAACTTAAATTTCAGAATTAGTAGACATTGGGATGCAGATTGAGATGGGAAGCAACGAATAACACAGGTGCTCATTATTTGAACTAAAGTGAGTCAAAATTCAATAACAAAAGTGAGTTAATAGGCTCTTATATTGCAATTGCAGAGATTATGATGAATTATGAATGAAGGTTTTATGTGAAGCAAAAGAGAATTCCAAGGATCAAGCTGATGGGATTACTTGTATCCTCATTAGCAGCAGTCATCACATTTGAGAACTGGCATATT
>NW_009647955.1:3656207-3661043 GCF_000708025.1 Charadrius vociferus
GGAAATCTGAAATTGTTAAATGCCCACAGCATACTTTAAGCGACCTTCCTGATAAAAAGACTGTACAATATGATTCAATTCTTGTTTAATTACATAAAGGATCATTTAAAAACTCATTTATCTGAAAATTGCTTGGCATGGTAAATCCATTTAAAATGAGTCACAAGAATAGGTAATTAAAAATGCAAACTGAACTGAAGATTAAAAAGGGAGATTAAACCTAATATGCTTCTTTAAAAAAAAATACATAACCCATTATTAGAATGCAGATTGTTTCAATATAAAATATTCAACAGGCAGATCTGTGATTTTCAAAATCCAAGATTTTAACTGCCTGCTGCCCTGCTCGTTTAAGAAGGGATCTCAAATACAGTGGTAGCAAGTGATCCATTTTGCAATTGCACATTTTGCAAATGCCATTGTTCAGTAATCTTTGAAGCAGAATAAATCAAATTTCTGGAAGTAAACCAACCCTGCCAGCTCCTGGAGTATTTAGGCTCAGCTGGGATTCAGAGTCAAGTCTCAGTTTGCTTCTTCTAGTGTTGCAGTAGCTTTCATGAAATGAAATCAGGGTTTGCGTATGTTGCAGTGCTTCAGTACAGTCCTCAACAGACAGAAATCTCTATTAGGAAGCTACTAGCAAAGCGTAACAGCCCTGAAAGCATTAACTGTAGGATTGCTTACTTAATGGACATGGGGAAGGTCTGATGGAAAATTGAAACATACAGCCCAGAAGACAAGCAGTCCAAGCTTGACCTCTTGCTTATACGCATTGCATACTGTTGGACATTGCTGGGGACAGAGCTAGACAAATCTTTGGTTTCACCCGCTGGCTAAATTTTGGCAGAGAGGACAGCCAACTGAGGGAAAAAGGATCTGCTGGACACTGCCAATCAAACAGATGCTTTAGAATCTGGAGCACAGATCTGCAACATAGAAAGAACAGGAATGGTGGAAGGGAGGAGGAAGGATTGAGAGCAAATAACACAGTCTTGAAACCATAGATATTACACAGTTTTCACCCCAATTTCTTTCAACTTGTTGTCTGATCAGCTGTTACCCTCCATTCCAATCATCATCTTACATATAATTTGTGGAATACTTGAGAGTTCTTTAGATCAATGATGGTAAACAGAAGATATTATTGCAGGAAATCATCAATGTAAGAGATTTCAGCTAACTGGATTTCTTCCAATTAACTCATCTCCCAATTAACTACATACTAGGGACTAATTTAAAGATTAAAGTAGGAACCTACTGTTGTTCTGAGCAGAACAACGTCTGCTTCTCCCAAGCTGCAGCGGGTGCAGTTTGCCCACACATCCCACTCCGGCTTCCAGTAAAACAGCAGCAGCAGAGCCCCACAGGACAAGATGTATCCAGCAATGCACAAGGCCTTTCGGCAGCCTTGGGTTTTGTAGCCAAAAATCTCCTGCACAGCAAAGACAAGGAAAAAATCATTACTATTTCTCTCAAAGGAATACCTGGAATACTACACTTTCCCATCATCCACTGCTCTCCCATAGGTACTGTTTGGTATGGTACTGTGAAAAAACAAGTCATAGAACTTGTATGTAGCTTCTTTATGTGTCCTAAACATGACTAGAAAAAATTTTGCATGTTCCACAGAAGTTTTCATCCACCTTCACAAAATCTGGAATGCTGTAGTCTGACCAAACCTCTAGGATAGTTTTACACAGTTGTGAACCAGAGGGCCTAACCTTTAGGCTTCAAGTCAGGAACACAGATTTACCTGGCCAGCTTTTTTAAGGTCCCTGGGCAAGACAGACGAAGAAGTTGAATACATCTGCACTAGGGGATGGAGAGTGGTGCAGACCCACTGCAGCAGCTGAGACAGTGCCTGCTTCAGAATCAGAAGCACTACTGCAGTCCTGCCATAGCAGTGAGTCTGCGTTAATGCACCTACACTTTAGAGTCAGACTCAGCTAGTGTCTCTGCTGAACAACACTGTGTGGCTGCACCAGCTGGAGCTGCTTTCACAACTCGGCACAGACACAGCCTTTGTAGGGCTGTTATCATCTTCCATGATAGCTCCAGTATGGGGATTTTGGATCTTGCTGATGTGCCATTGTCCTAACATCCCAAAATAATAATAATAACTGTTAGTAAGAACAACTAATGAAGACTTGCAGAATGTTTTACAGGTTCAGAGGGCCAAAGGAAGCTACTCACTGTAGCTGTATGAGTAGGTATTATTATTCAATTTTCAAAGCTGGGGAAATTGTTACTGTGAGGCAAAGTGACTTGCCCAAAACTTCAAAGGGATGAGTGTCAGCATTACAGCTTAAGAGCTGCCAGGTCTTGGTACCACGTCCAAATTCCCTCTCAGTAGTGCTAGCAGGGACTTGGTAAAGGTGAAATTAAATGTATACAGTGAATTTATAGAGGAGACCTAGCCCTGATCTAAGATGGGAGACTGCATGGCTGCAATTACATCAGGTGACCAGGAGAATTTGCTAACATAAGGGTTCAGATTCCTCAATCTCCTTCTTCCTAGGGTATCTGCAGCAATTGTGCAATCTGCTTCTGAAGATCAGATATGTGCAGCCACAGATATTGCAAGATCCATTCATAAGGTGAGAAGAAAAGGCAACGTAATTGGAAGGATGAGTAATGCATAATTCCTGGTTCTGTGCTGGTGTCTTTGCTTGTTACGCAAAACACAGGCCCTACCCAGTGGTTCCGCACACTGCCTTGGCCTACCTGCTCTATGTCATTCTCCAAAAGACAGACTCTGTCTTCCTAGGTAATATCCATGGGGTTTCTAAAGGGAAGAAATTGGCAGCTGTGGGAAAAAGGTATGGTAAACTACACAGGGGAGTGGCCTGCATTGCACAGGACCTGGTTATACCACCTTGAGAAGCACATGCTCAGCATTTTCAAAGGCTTCAATAATCTCTGAGCAGCCCAAGAGAATAAAACAACTATACAGCAGTTAGAAGGAAGCTCATGGAGGACAGCAGACAGCCAAGGTTGCTAGAAGGTAGTCGGTGTGGCAGTCATGTGCCATTAATATTCACATGCTCCTATAAACAGGTAAAGGGCTCTCCATTCACCTCTGTCTAGTTGTACACTTAACAAAAAGGTTACAAAATTAGTGTCAGCACCAGCATAGAGAATAGAACATAGAACAATGTGAACTTACTGTTCGCAGCAATGGCTCACTAGCAAGATCCAGATGCTTGGATCTGGACTTTACAGCTTGACAGCAAGGCAAAGGAACTCCCAAGGAGACAGAGACACCCAAGGGAAGAACTGCTAAAAGAACGTGCCTTCGGACTTCCTCCAGCAAATGGTTGGGCCTGGAGTAACTGGAATAATATTTTCAAACTGGGATGGGCATGAATATCAGGGTGGAGAAGAATGAGATTGCTGCCATGTGCATCTTGCTACTGCCAGTGAATCACTCCTTTAATTTCCAGCTTTTGTGCCTTACACCCAAAGTCTGAGAAGTCAATAAGGCTGTCGTTAATGCAATTAAGAAGGGATAGGGTGGGCACTCGGAATGTGATTGGCAGTCATTTGGGATCATCTTCTGTTGGCAGCTGCTGAAACGCTGAATGATTCCTCAAGCCTGATATGACAACACAACCACAGAGCTAGGGCAGATTTCCCTGCCTAGGAAACCATGCACCTATATATAAAAATACATATCTGAGTCCCCCTATGCCTGCTTATGTTTCCAGGCCACTGTTTTCCAGAATAGTTTCCCCTGAAAAAATGGTTTGCTTCCTTAGATCTCAAGACATGTCCCCAAACCAAGCATGCATCATTATTACTCATCTTGAAAACTAGGAGAGAGGAAGACAAGAAAAACAGCTCAGCTGGGAAAAAAAAAAGGCCATGCTCTTAAGACATCCACTGCACTTTCTGCTGGATTTTGCTGCTTCTCACAAGGGACTTTCCCAAGACAGACAGATAGATAGACAGACAGACAGATAGATAGGTACCCTTGAGCTGTTCTGACACAGTGCACATTCTGCCCTATGAAGACAGGTGTTGGTTCAGGTTCATTGGTTTGTGTCTTGATGAACGTGATATTTCTGAATATAGGCATTCAGGATTTCTACAAGGAGTAAGCTGGGAAAGAATAAACATTAGATGTTAATTGCTGTTGTATCTGGATGTCCATGCAGGATTTTAAAGCCAAAACAAAGCATTTCCCATGGTTTGGAAATGTCTGGAGCGGGTTACCTGGGCCACATCATTCAGAAGTAAAGCTAGGCAGGGAAATAGACCGAGCTTCAAACCTAACTTGTGCCAAAGTTCCCTGGGCTGGAACCTTTCAATACTTAACTTCAGAATAAAATGTTCTGTTAGGCTGAAGTGTTTTTCCTGCCCCTGTGCCTTCAGCTGAAAGGACTATAGCAATGAATGCTGCATTCACAAAAAAACATTTAGTACATAAATAACTCCTTGTTGAAACAGAAACAGTATTAGTACAAACACTTCTCACTTGGCAAATACATCAACCACGGAATTCTTTTAGAAGATTTCTCAAAACTATTATCTTCTCAAAAAAAAAAAAAAAAAAAGTGGATATTAGACCCACAACAGAGGTATCCACAAGGTGCATGAAGAAGGGGGAAAGAGGTACACACACAATGCAGGTTTCTCAGCAGGTTTATCTAGCCACATGAATGCCTTACAGTAATTAAGGTCTGGAAATTATTCAAGCTTATTCAGGATTCATTAGGCCTATACTACAAAGCTCTCCAAGCAAATTCATGTCCACTATGGCAAAAATTACTTCCAGGGTTGGCAGAAATCCTGGTGTTGATGTCACCAGTAAGAACGTGTCTGTCAGGTTGATAC